>NW_024427107.1:74204736-74309852 GCF_017311325.1 Ursus maritimus
TACTTGAATAACTTCCTTGCACTTGCTAATGGCTTCCTAAACTTGCCTCATCATCGGAGTCACTTGATGGAGTGCTAATCGCTGGTGGACATTGGTGGCATCAGTGGAGTTGTGTTTGGAGGTGCCCTGCTGAACCAGGTATTTACCTGTTACTTTCTTGACTCTGAGAAAGTTAGAGGGTCCAGCAAAGTGGGGTATTTTGGTGGGAACGAATACTCATGGGCATTGTTTACCAAATGTGATGGAATTATTTCAATATCTTAACAAACAGTGCAACACACCAGAAAGATCTGACTTAATTTTAGCTCTTCTTAGGGAAACTTTAAAAAAAAAAACAACCCTCCAGACACCTGCTCTGAAGGTTTTGATGAAGCAGGCATTGAATAAAGCTAGGAAATAAATATGTCTGTGTGTTTATTTTTACAGAATTCTTATACATTCCTGGGATCAAGCAAATTCTAGAAACAGTGGTATCATGCTGAGTGTGGGCTCTGGAATCAGACTGCCTGAAAAAATCCCAGTTATGTAACCTTAGGAAAATTACTTAACCTCTTTAAGTCTCATTTTTCAACTTTAAATTTGGGGTAACTCTGGTGAATACCTCACAGGGTTGTTAAAGATCAAGGTTAACGAATCTATGTAAAATGCTAAGTACAGTCACTACTGGGTCTCCGTGAGCAGACGATAAATATTGGCTATAAAGACATAATGGTAGCTGTATAACTGCCTGTCTTCTAGCATAGCCCTTATCCACATTTATGGAGTGTCTTTGAAGCCGAGTTTCTCATGGGAAGATGACTTGCTGTCCTTTAATTATTGTGAAATATAATTTGAATCATTTTCCAATGATAAAAATGGATTTATTTATTTATTTATTTATTTAAAAGTTTAATTAATTAATTATTTTAATTATTTGAGCGACAGAAGGAACTGCAAGCAGGGGGCGGGACAGAGGGAGAGGGAGAGAGAGAAGCAGACGCCCTGCTGAACGTGGAACCTGACTCCCCCAGGCTCAATCCCATGACTCTGAGATCACAACCCAAGCTGAAATCAAGAGTCAGATGCTCAACTGAGCCACCCAGGTGCCCCTATGAAAATGGATTTAAAGCAGTGGTTCTCAACTCAGAGAATCTGGGGAGAAAGTTTACCACTGTCATCCCACCCTCAGCGAAAAGTGCACATGCACCAGGGAAAAAAACATTTTGTACAATTTGGGGAGGTTCTCAAGTTTGGGTTCTGTGGTCAGCAGAGTAATGCCCCCCATAGATGCCCACGTTAGTCCTTGGAACCTGTGAGTATGTTTCCTAACATGGCAAAAGAGACTTCATAGATGTGATTGAATTAAGAACCTTGAAATGGGAGATTACCCTAGATAACCGGGGTAAGTCCAAACTCTGGGACCTTAAAACTGAAGAACCCTTCCCTGTTGAGCTTAGAATGAGAGGGAAATGTAGGGGCGCCTGGGTGGCACAGCAGTTAAGCATCTGCCTTCAGCTCAGGGCGTGATCCCGGCGTTATGGGATCGAGCCCCACATCAGGCTCCTCCGCTATGAGCCTGCTTCTTCCTCTCCCACTCCCCCTGCTTGTGTTCCCTCTCTCGCTGGCTGTCTCTATCTCTGTTGAATAAATAAATAAAATCTTAAAAAAAAAAAAAAGAGAATGAGAGGGAAATGTGAATACTAGTGAACCACCAGAGAGACACAATGTTATTGGTTTTAAAGATGGAGGAGGGGGCCATAAGCCAAGGAAAGTCGGTGGCCTCTAAAAGGCAAGGAAACAGATTCATCCCTTTAGAAAGGAATGCAACACCGTCTGATACCTTGATTGTATCACAGTAAGACCTGTGTGAGATGTTAGGCATACCAAATGGTAAGAGAGTAAATATGTATTGATTTAAGCCACTAAAACATGACCAGAGTCCATTACTGCTGCCACAATGGTGATTCCTTTTCTTGCCTGCACATCTGTTAGCAAAAGGTGTCAAGTAACCAGGTGGCAGCCATAACTTTTAATTCAGTGAGACTCCTGCTGCGACCCTGGTGGAGGTGTGTTCCCTTTGAGATCTGGGACCAGTCACTCAGCAGCCTAGGACTTTCGGGAGGGAAAGCACACATTCCTTCAGAGGTCACTGAGAGGATGGTAAGTGAGCCCAGACTTGTTTCCATCGCTTGATTCCTGAACCCATGTATCTTTCCTATTGAAACCACAGTACCATGCAGGGTCTCTGAAGAAGAGCATGTGCTGCATTTTGGGGGATGGCATCCTCTTCCCGCGGAGTATTACTTCTGAGCTGATGCTTTGCTGTGCCTCCAGCAAGCTGGGCCAGAGCTCTATCAGGCCAGCAGCTTTTGTGTAATGCAGCGTGTAATATCACACTGGGTCCTCTGATCAATGGCTCATTCCCATACCTCTTCTATTAAAACGTGAGTCCCCTGTCCTGACTTTATGCAGGGTCCAGTGCTAGTGGCTTGAATACCCAAGAATGTGAATAGTGGTAATGGCTGAGGCTCTCTGCACAGGAGAGACAAATTCATACACAGAATACATGCCTATTCCTTGGAGAATGAACCACGAACCCTTTCAGGATGGTCGATTGGGTGAACTTGACATGAAGAGATCATTTAGTCTTTTAGAGAAATGGTGCCATATTGGGAGCTCAGCCTCAGTCACTGCTGCTAACAGGGTCATTGCTGGCAGTGGGAACAGCTAGATCATCCTTGGGAATGGAAGTCCATGCCGTTGGGCCAATTGTGTAGCTCCCATTTTTGCCATTGTAGATATTTAATGTAGGTGCCCTTCATTTCATCATTTGCATGGCTACTGACAGAAGTTGGCTATTATCGACTATCCAAATTAGCTTCTCTACTTACTTAGGCCTTTTTCTATGGTGAATGCTCTCTGTTGAGCATTAATGTGTAATACAAAGTCTTTATGCTTCATGCCCACCTCAATATATCCATCCATATACATTCACCCACAACTCCTTATCTTCAGTCCTGCAATCCTTCCCGTCTAAGCCCTTGCCCAGCTGTCCAGGCCACTCAGCACTGCAGTGCACTCATATATATTCTAACATTGGGTCACTTCTCCTTCCACACAAAGTGGATGACACGGTGCACTGCCTAAATTCCTACCCACTGGGAAGATTTTTAATATCACTGTTTAACGAGACTACCTCTGAGTGAGGCTATAACTCAGCCAGCTTCCATTTTTGACTTGGACCTGCATACGGAGCTGTGCATCTGTGAACCAAGTTCAGGTTTTGTCCTGCTCCTTTCACGGGTCATTTAGGTATTTTCTGGTTTCTTGCTCTTTTATTTATCCGCCTTACAGGTTTTTATTAATTCTGTTAATACTTTCAAATAATCAGAACTGTTTTTTCTCTGTTTATATCTAATTTTTATTTCATTAATTCCCTCTCTTGTTTTGAATGCTTCCTTTGTTCTATTTTGTGTTTATTTTTGTGTGTGTGTATGTTTCCTAAGTTATAATCTTAGACAACTCCCTATACAGCATTCTTCTTTTCTACTGCAAACATTTAAAGTTATTACTACCTCTCTCAAATACCAATTAAGCAAAACACTGCAAGCTTGGGTGTTGGTAATACGTTTAGGTGTTCTCTCAGTTAAAGAGAGATCTCACTGGAAGAGAGATGTTAAAATCCCTGTCTTTGATTGTAGAGTTGTCTCTACATCCCTTTTGTTCTGTCAGTTTTTGCTCCTTAAAAATGTTCAAAACTCTATTATTAGTTTAATACATGTAACAATAGATGTAACCCTCTTGGTTAATGTAATCTTTAATCATTGTTAAACACATCAATTGGTCATACTTTTATTTGACATACATTTTGATTAATACAGTTACACCATCTTTTTCACTCAAAGATTTTACAATATATATTTTTCTATCCTTTCATTATCAACCTGTCTGAAGTTTCTTATTAATAATCTGTAACTAGGTCTGCTTTTTGTACAATTTTACAACTTCTGCCTTTTAATTGGATTGTTTAGTCTCTCTCTCTTTTTTTAAAGATTTTATTTATTTATTGAACAGAGAGAGAGACAGCCAGCGAGAGAGGGAACACAAGCAGGGGGAGTGGGAGAGGAAGAAGCAGGCTCATAGCGGAGGAGCCTGATGTGGGGCTCGATCCCACAACGCCGGGATCACGCCCTGAGCCGAAGGCAGATGCTTAACCGCTGTGCCACCCAGGCGCCCTTGTTTAGTCTCTTTATTTTTATTATAATTATTTATATGTTTGGGCTTAATTCTACTGTAATTGTTCATTTTTTCTATTTATCCCACTTACGTTTTATTCCTCTGTTTCCCCTTTCCTTTCTTCTGTTTTTGAATTATTTGTTAGGATCCCATTTTACCTCATTGACTTATTCGTTACGTCTTGTGCATTTTAATTGCTGCTTTACATATTACAACATGCATACTCCACTTCAAGTAAAATTACAGTACCTGAGGAAAACTTAAGATTTCTGTGATAGTGTACATCCATTGCACCTCTCCCACCCAGGACAAGGGTGAGGGGGGAGGGTATGGGATACATATGACCTGAAGGTGAGGGCCTCTTTAACTTTGTGCCCTTGGTGCCTCACCCCAGTCTTGGCCGTCTTCCCACCTGAGTGTTGAGTATTTTATGCCATGGACTCACATTGCTATGATGCTAATCTTAAACAGTTAACAGTGTTTAACAAAATTACATAAGTGTGTGTGTGTGTGTGTGTGTGTAATAAGAAGGCATACTGACTCTTGTTACTTTTCTTTCCTTCCTGCTGATCTGGCTTTCATATCGTATCTTTAAGTATTATTTTAGTTTAGATCAGTTGTAGGCAAATTTTCTTACATTTTGTCTATCTGACAATATCTTTATTTTGCATTTTTGAAGAGTAATTTTGCTGTATAAATAAATCTAGTTGCCTTTTTTTTTCCATTCAGCACTTTAAAAATGTTGCAATTTGATGTCAAATACATATGTGGGATTTCCTTTGTAATCTTGCTTGTGATTCACTGAGCTTCTTGGTTCTGTGAGTTGGTGTCTTCCAGAAGTTTTGGAAAAGCACTAGAAACCCTCTGATTCTTTCCCTCTTTCCTTCAGATACCCCAAACACATGTGTTATATCATTAATACTGTACCAAAGGTCTTGGATATTGGAGACCTTTTTCTTTCATCTCCTTTTCTTTTTGTGTTTTACTGACCTATCTTCATGTTCAGTGATCCTTTTTGATGTGTCCATACTGATTTGAAGCCCTTGAAATAATATCATATTTTTCATTTTCATAATTCCATTTAATTGTCTTATTAGTTTTGCCTCTGATGGAATTCTCCATATGTTCATACATGCCACCTTTTGTCACTAGATTTTTAAATATATTTTTCAAACTTATTTTGAAGTCATAAGGTGTTAATTTCAACAATAGAACAAACATCAGGGCTACTTTCTCTCTTGATCATGAGTTACATTTTCTTGTTCTTTTCGCAAATTCCTAACTTTTAATCATACGCGACATACTGTGTAAATATAGAAGAGAAGTGGATAATATTTGCCCCTAGAAAAGGTCACACACCTTCTTCTATCAGTATACTTGTGACTTGGTTTCAGTTAAACTACTCTGAAATTGAACTGAGTCTGGCTACTGTATGGAGAATGAAGTGAGAGTAGTAGCAGGAAGGCCACATAGAAGACATTTTTGTTCTCCAGAAGGAAGAAAATGGTGACGAAATTCAGGGTGTTAGCATTAGAGAGGACAGTGGTTGAATCTGTGATTAATTTCAGATTTGAGCAAGTATAGGCAGAAAGGAGAGGACACTGTGAAGGAAAACCTGCCAGACCCTGAGACAGAAAGGATGTGCAAAGTGAGAAGGATGGAGGGACTGAAGAGGAATGGCCACAGGGTTTACCTGTTCTGCTTCTTCCGGGCTGAACACGTGATAAACATGTCACTCATGTTTTCCACAGGCCCAAACATAAACAATAGCATGTAGAAAGTGCACAAAAACTGCCTACTGACTAGCACAAGTTAACACCCTAGTGTTCCCCAAGCTCTCTTTGACTCGCTACCTCTACCAATACACAGATAAATAAAATATATAAAGTTATTTTAGGGGCAGCAGAGACAACAGAGCTACTCATTATAATATCCTGCCAAAGAAGTCACCTCCCAGTGACACACTATGGCTTCCCTGACTAAAGTCTGTGAGCAGAAAAGCCATCCTGACCTTGATGAATCCTCACCTGTTGTTCTGAGACATCTAAATATTTCAAACCCCTCATGCACACCATAATCCTGCCCAGTAAGTAGCAAATAGTTCTCAGTATTTTCTTTGCTCAAACTGCATTATACATTTCTGGACTTACAGATCATAACTCTGCAATGACTTGCTACCTATGCGTGACAGGCAGGGAGATTAGCACAGAAAAGAACTGACAAAAATGCTTGCAGAAAGACATATGCATTCTTAGCAGGATAGAAGGTATTTGAGGGGTGATTTTCAGTGTCCAAACATGAAGGAGGCAGGTAGAAACTGGATTGAGCATACAGGGTCTGGGATTATTGAGCTGCTTTATGTTAAACCCTCTGTTTTCCTCCAGCTGCTGGTTCCTTTTTTGGCTAGCTGGCTGTGAATTCCTCAGGTCACAGGTTTTCCCTTCTCCTCTTCTTTTCTAAGGATTAGCAAAATACTCAAGGAGGGGCAGTTACTGGACTCAGGGCAAAACTCAGTTAAAACCTGCAGAGGCACACACTGAAGGAATTGTCACTTCTCTTACAATTAAAACCAACATCCTCAAAGTTGTCCCTGGGAGACATGATTATGTAGGAGTTCTGGCTGCTGACTGCCTCTACTTCCACAGTGGCCTCAGGGGGCACTGTTGCTTCTTTGAGCCTCTGCACCAAGGATGGACATTCAGCATCAACCACTTGTATAGTAGAAACAAGACTGACACATTTAAATAAGTCCAGGTCTTATGGACTAGCCTTTTCTAACCATTCAGAGACTCCCTGTCATGTGGTAGGTGTCATCGTAACATCCCCTCACATAGCCTACAAGAGGGAGGTACAAAGCCAAGGAGACACAGCATCTCTGTCTCCCACCTGCTGAAGGACTCCTTTCTGAGGCCAGGGATTTTTCTTGTAGTTCTTTCTCCATTTGTGGAAACTATTCTTACTGTCCACCAAAATTAGGTTATGTCAACATAAGTTTATCCAGAAAAGCACAGTATAAGCCCAAAAGTTATCCTAGATAACCACAGACACTGTTAGACTGGGGATTGGTAGTATGGATGCCCATGAGAGTAGAGTGCCGACCTCTAAGAGTGGCTCCCGTTCAGGTAATCCATCATATTCCACATAGTCTTAACTCCCCACAATAACTACCATCTATTGAGTGCTCAGTCAAGGAGTTATGTCCACAGCTGAAGAACACACTATGGTCTAACAATGCTGCCTATGTGAGTTGCTGAGAAAAGGGATACCACACACCACAGGGAACATAGGGACTTCCAGTAAGATGGCGCTCAGAGGGGCTTATGATAGGATTTGGGCTTGTGTTAGGTGATTTCAAGGAAAGCTCCAGGAAGTGGGAGTTTGCTATCGTCTGTTCCTGTCTGGAGTTTCCGGTAATACTACTATTGGATATCAATAACATTTATGTAAGATGTTGGAGAAATGAAGTGGTTCACCAACAACCTCATTAGTGTCAGGCCAGGGCACCTAAGAGCAGAGTGCTCTTTCTTTCTTTCTTTCTTTCTTTCTTTCTTTCTTTCTTTCTTTCTTTCTTTCTTTCTTTCTTTCTTTTTTTCTTTCTCCTCTCTTTTGGCCAAAGATAGATTAAGTCAGGCTGCAGGCTTTTATTCATGGTATCCAGATCTTCATTGTCATCATCTTCTTCAGAGACCACTTTTTGTAATGTGGAGTTAGTTTCTTCTACTTCTTGGTTACAGGATAGATTGAGGGATCATCTGGCATAAAAATGTCTATGCAGTTGCACTTAAGACTCCAAACAAGAGGCATTGACCAACTGTAACACAATTACCAGAAACAAAATGATTATTAGCTTTTGTAGGAGATCCTGAACCCAGGAAATTTGATTACCAAGCCCAGGCCATGAAGACGTATCTCAAAGTCCAGGTAGGTCTGTACTGGAGAGCCAGATGGCTTTTTCTTTTATCCCACCCACAGACTGTTCTGCTTGACTGGCATATTTATATAGGTTGCAGCTAGATGTGTTTCCAGCACAAACCCCTCTTTGGCTAGCTCAAAGAACATATGGCTATGTAATTGTTCATTATAATTTTTGTTTGTCAAGCCTTCAGGGAAGCTGCTGCAACACGTATGACTTTTGCTAGGGTCACAGATGACTTTTGAATCTCTTTTCTCCAATTGTATTATTCCTACCATTGGAGCTCAAGCTCCCTATTGAGTAGGGCTCAAGCTGAATATTTCTTTTTGGGCCATGATGTGACCATTAAGAGGACAAGTTAAGTCAGCTATATAAACATGAGTGATCTTATCTGGGAAATCTCCCCAGACATTTCTGGAAATTTCAGTCTGTGATTTCATAAACACTTTTCTTTTAAAAATACACACCTATCACTCAGTGCAGGCCACCAGACTGGTTTTTTGGACAAAACTATAAATGTAAGTTGGCACCTAACCAGAAAACTTCTATCACTTGTTTGGAAAGATGAGAAAGCATGAAATAAAGCAGTTCATTTTTAAGGAAAGGAAAGATAATGGACTTTTTGAACATCTACTCTGTGCCACCCACTGAGTAAGACACTTTGTACTCATCTATTTTAATTCTCCCAGTGCCTTTATGAGATTCATATGCTCAGTTTTCAGGGGGAAAAAAAAAGGTGGAGTGGACTCTGTTCTTTGCATGATTTTCTGCCATGTAAATTGTGCCTCTATCTTTTGGAAGAAGAATCCATAATTAACCTTCTCCATGTCCATAGGATTCTTACAAAAATATTTTCATGCCTGATGTAGGAGTGGATGTATGATCCAGAACTGACCAGTTAGAATGATTGTTTTGATGAGGCACACGAGACCCAAATTGTTCTACTCAGAGTGAATCCCAACAATGTTTTTTGAGCAAATGAGAGAGAGAGGATTTTTTTCCTTGTGAGAGTCTAGGCAATAGGGACAATGTACATATGGTGATACCAGAGGCCACCATCTGAAAAGCCCTGCCAGAGACAACCAAAGAGGACAAAGCAGTGATGGTGAAGGTGTGAAATCGAATCATCTGAATGCACATGAAGATGAACACAGCTGTGCATGAAGCCATTTTCTACTTGACTTCTCAGTTATACAACTCAGCCAAACTTTTCTTTGTTTGTTTTCCCTTTAGCAATTTGGGTTGAGTTTTTCTCACTCAAAACCTGCAACCATAAAGTCCATTATAGGGGGCAGTGGGGAGGGTCATCAAGGTGAAATTTCTTGCACATATCATAGCTAGTATTAGCACAACTGGGGTGTGACAGATGAGTTTGGCTCAGAAGTCCAGGCTCTGTCCACACCTGGTGACAGAGTAAAGGAGGATAGAGACAATGTTGTATTAAGCTCAGGTGAAAAGGAAGCATCATGATGAAGACACGAAGGATTGGGGATTCTTTGATAAACTAGGGTGAGTAGAATGTTCTTTGGCATTTTTCCTTGTGCTATTCTATCCCTGGTGTTCACAATCAAACTCGCCTCTCTTTGTGGCAAGGGTACCAATCTAAGGACAAAAGCATGTAGTATCGATAACCTTGGAGACAAGACACATTACTCATGTGTTTTGTAATCACTGGATTTTGAGTTGGTCAAGCCTATTCAAGAGCATTTTTTTTTAAGGTTTTGAATCATCTCAAGGAGAAACATAGTTTCTATCACAGGTTTACAAGCTCCCCATTAATTATATTAATTTTACTTTATTTGCCCAATATTTAGCACATTGTCTAACATAGAGAATATTCCCAATAAATATTTGTTAAACAAATGCATAGATTAATTAATTCTACCAGGGCCGTAACCTTCAAACACCTGTTTCTTAGCTGTTTGCTATCAATTTCCCAAGTCCAGATAGTTCTGATTCCTTTTACTGATAAATGGCCTCATTGTTCCCTCAACTGTAGATCAAAGGACATCTGTCTTATAGAAAAGCAAAGTCCAGTATCCTGACAGTTCAGATTTCCATTACACTCACAAGAACAAATGTGGATCACTCCCCAAAGGTCTGTGGATAACAATATGCTCTCCTTTCCTGATGCAAACAGGGCAGCAGACTTAAAATATAAATAATGACCCGAAAGCAAGGTAATTTGGAACTATTTCATAGCTGATGAGCCATTATTCCTCCCTATCATCAATGCATCTAAAACAGGCTCTCCTATCACCTTGTTCAACCTCCATCATAAAATTAATTACCTCTGGATAGACCCCATTTAATTGCTCATAAAATTGATCTTACTTTTCAGATTTTATGGGAGCTAGTATGTCATCAACAAAAGTGCCTAGAATAAATGGGATGCTCATTATCTACTTTGAAATAAAATAAAACAAACCCATGATGGATGTGGGAGCCTTTGGCACCTGTGTCTCTTGGATTGTAAGGGACCCTCATAGGCAGTTACATAGCACCCCTAAAGATCTTTGCTGGCAACCCTCTTCTTTTTCAAAAAATAGTGGTAAAAACCTTTTTCCATTAGAAAACTCCATGCATATCATTTCAAAAAAGTGCAAGGGCTCATGCTATCGTTCCTGCATTTGTTTATTCCCTCTATTAATTCATTTATCAAATCTAGGGGCAGTGTGGCTATGGAAAGAATATGCAACTTGTGGTTGGAAGAACCCAAATTCTAATCTTACTTCCCGCATGTAATAACCATTTGCTTCAGAAAAGTTACTGTCTCTCAACTGCACATTTATCATCAGCAAATTAAGCATACTGGTATTTATTTCATAGGCTGTCATTAGGTTTAAATGAGATCATGAATACAAAACATCTAATAAGGATCCTGGTCCAAAGAAGACACTCCATCAGTGCTAGATGCTATTATATTACTAGTATTGCTATTAACAAACCAGCCAGAAAACAAACATGCACGAAGTGAGGCAACATGATAGGAAGAGGATGGGTTTTGGTAGATGAGTGTTTAGATTTTAACTGTGATTTAAAACCTGTATATCCATAGGTGATTTACTTAATCTTTCTCATCATTCATATCCTCAGGAAGTTTACCAAATAATCCGCAGGATCAAGTGAGGTGGTGGCTGACAGTGAGCCCAGAGCAGTGTTTACTGTAGAGATCCTACATTTTTGATGACCCTGGTCTCAGCCTCACGTTTCCCTCTCATTCTGGGTGCTGGGGTTGAAGCTCCTACTGTACACCTGGAATTTACTTAAATTGGCTGGAGATGAGGACAGAAAGGCAAGATTCTGACCCATGGAAAAGGGCATTGATGAAGGTGAACAGAGCTCAGGAATCTGATGACGCTTTCCCATTTTCAAGTGAGGACCGGCCCAGGAGGCTGGGTGGGCTAAGCGCCCAATACCAGGTTGCTGGCCTGGGACACACCTTTCCTATTCTGTCTTCTGAAGCCTCATGACCTGTTACCTTCTCAAATTACAAGTGTCAGTTAAAGGAACTTATTTCTCTTCTTCTAAGATCATTTCTCTCTCTTAACACAAACATTTACCCGTGTGGTTCCATCTGTCTAGAACACTTACATTCTGCTTCTACTTTACCATTCTTTCACTTAAATATTTATTTTTACCATCATAGATTAGAGTAGGTGCCATTGCCTCCTGGAATCTTCTAACCCCCAAGTCTAGGTTACAAGCCCTTTTCTTCAGCATGTCCTTCCCACTCCACAATGTTTACTACACTGCCCAAGGAGAGCCTGTCTGTCCAGCACTAATTTAAAAACAGACTGTGTGAACTTACATGTCTGTGCTAGTCATCTCTGTATGTTCAGTGTGGGCGGTCAGTGAGGACTTGCTGGATTGTTAGATGGACTATGTGGCAGTATGAGAAGCTCAGAGTTCACAGATCCAGGATGAGTCTTGGGGGTCCGTCCCTCAGCCTAGAGGGCAAGCCCACACTACATAATCTGAAAGGTTTGGCCAAGAACTGAGTCAAGGAAAATAGCCCAACTAAAGAGCCAAGAAGTTAGAGAAGTTAAAGTGAGATAGGACAGGCAAAAGCAATGAAGAAAAGACAGAGATGAGATGTGGACTTCTGCTCCCTGTATTACAAAGTCTCCTTGCTCTCCTAGTGTGGGGCGATGCGGCAGGTCTTAGAGGTTTTACATGAATTTCCTGAACAAGGGGCTGAGAAGGATAAAGAAATAGCTCCATATTGGCATTTTCTACTAGGTCCCATAGGAAGTACATAAAACAGTGTATTTTACCAAGGGCATTCATTATAGAGAAAAGATGATTCTCTGACCAAACGAGTTTGGAATTTTTTTATTATTATTATTAGTTCCAGAGATAGACTTTTGTGATTCATCAGTTGAATATAACACCTTATGCTCATTACATCAAGTGCCCTCCTTAATCCCGTCATCCAGTTACTCCACTCCCCCCCCCCCCCCCAACAAATACCTCCCCTCCAGCAACCCTGTTTGTCTCCTGGAGTTCAGCATCTCTTATGGTTTGCCTCCCTCTCAATTTCTATTTTATTTATTTATTTATTTTTATTTTTACTAATGGGGTTAAGCCAAGTTAACTATACTATTGTCAGACATCTCAGAATCTTTAGAATGCTAATATGAACTTCTGAGCTCAGACCATTTTCCAAACTACATAATCATATAATCTTTTTTTTAAGGATAATTTCATTGAGTTTGCATCCCATGAAATATTGGTTTAGAAAATACAGGTTTAAGCTATTCTTAGTGGTTTGTATTGTTTTTATGGCTGCTATCATTTCAGGTATTTATTTTTAGCTTGCCGTGTTTTAGAAAAAAAATAAAACAATCAGTACTAATAATCATTATAGTTTTGCTTTGTTTGGGCTTTTCACACTAATGGCTTTGCGTGACCTGGAAGGAAAATATTCCTTCATGAATTGTATTGAATGAATCAGATGTTATTACTCTCCTCTGGCCAAAAAATGTAAAGGAAACTACCTTGGGAATGTGGGCTGGTGAATGAGAGTCTCCAGAATCTAGTCTGGGAAGTTTTGAATTCAGATGCTTCATAAGGCAGGGCTGGGGAGGAGAATGAACATGATGCGGGGAATTATTAAAAATTCGCTCAACCTCTCATGATCTCAATTTAATTGTGTGAATAGCTTAAGATACTAATATCTACATCAGAAGGTTATTGAGAAGATTGCATGAAGTGATGTTGATGGACTCTTTAGCAGAGAGGGGAAGCTCCATGAGGGCTGACCTTGATGATAATGTGGACAATGGTGAAGATTCCCGTCTTTGAGATTTCTGTAGAGCAGTCTTGCGGCTCCTTTCTATTTCCATCAGTCTCTTATTATTCCCTGAAAATTTTCTTTCTCCATTTACTACGATGAGGTTCCCTGCCTTTTCTTGGAGAGTTCCTCCAAACCCTGAGGAAAAATAAGAGCTTGTCTGTACCTGGTCTTCTAAGGAAGTGTCCCACTTCCTCAGCTAAGACAAGCGAAGTGCAGGGGAGAGACAGAACAAAGTTGCCCCACTGCAGACCCGCACGACGTGCTGATAGAATGAGCAGCTTTGGAGGACAGCACTTTGTTTCTGATTATTGGTGTGGTGGCGAGTTGGGACTTGAAGGAGAGGGGAGAGGAGGAGAAGGGGAAGGAGTAAAGGGGACAGACTAGGTGTTTTCGTGCAGAAATAAAAGTGAATAAAAGAAAAGAAAACAAAAAACATTCCTCCTACAAGCTGCACATACTTACTTGATCTCAAGAGGAACATCCACAAAACATGGAAGCTTCCTAGTTGTGTTGTCTACCTAACGTGTCCAGTAATGGCCCGAATCAGTAAATTAGGCTGCGTGTTCTACTTACCTGCTCCCCCGCCTCTCTTCGGAAGCCTATTTGTTATACTTGATTTTCTGTTCACAAGATACTGTTCTTAGTTGTCATTGCTGTTAATGCTGATAATACTTAACTCAGTAATTCCACTTTCAGCAAAAATCCTAAGAAAATGATCTCACATGACAGCACGTATTTATCATGGTGGGATTTTTAGTAATGAAAACCTGGAAACATCTACGATATACGACAAAAGTTAAAGTTTAAATTTCTTTGGTTTTTCCACATGATGTGATCTTATTCAGCCATTAAATGGGGTCTTTTAAAATATTTTGTAATCACAAATCAGAAAGTATGATGTTTTCAGTTTGTTCTTCTTTCTCAAGATCACACTGGCTATTCCAGATCTTTTGTGTTTTGTGGTCCCATTTGAATTTTAGGATTTATTTTTCTATTTTTGTAAAAAAAGAAAAGTCATTGGGAGTTTGATAGTGATTGGAGTGCATCTGTGGATTACTTTGGATAGTGTGCTCATTTAAAAAACACTAATTCTTCCAATTCATGACCACAGGGTGTTTTTCTATTTATTTGCATCTGCTTTCATTTCTTTTGTCAGTGCTTCGTAATTGTCGGTGTACAAGTTTTTAACCCTCTTGGTTAAATTTATTCCTAAATATTTTATTCTTTTTGATGCTATTGTATATGGATTGTTTTCATAATTTCCTTTTTAGATTGTTCATTGTTAGGGTATAGAAATGTGAATTATTTTTGTACATTGATTTTATATATTGAAAGTTTGTTGTGCTGATTTATTAGCTCTGTCAGGTCTTTTTTCTTTGTTTTGTTTTTGTTTTGTTTTGTTTTTATGAGGAATCTGTAGGGTTTTTTTTTTCTCTTTTTAAAATGTATATATTGGGGCGCCTGGGTGGCACGGTCGTTAAGTGTCTGCCTTCGGCTCAGGGTGTGATCCCGGCGTTCTGGGATCGAGCCCCACATCAGGCTCCTCTGCTAGGAGCCTGCTTCTTCCTCTCCCACTCCTCCTTTTGTGTTCTCTCTCTCGCTGGCTGTCTCTCTCTGTCAAATAAATAAAATCTTAAAAAAAAAATAAAATGTATATGATACAATTGGTTATCCACCCCTATCTTGTACCATACACAAAAATCAACTAAAAATGGATGAAAGACTTAAGCATAAGACTTAAAACTATAAAATCCCTCCATGAAAACATAGAAAAGTTCTTGATATTAGCTTTGGCAATGAGTTTTTGGATTTGGCACCAAAAGCACAGGCAGCAAAACCAAAAATAGACAAGTGAGACTACGTCAAACTAAAAAACTTCTGTATGCACAGGGAAGGAAACAATTCATAGTGAAAAGTCATGCTACAGAATATGAGAAAATACATGCAAGCCAGCCATATAATACAAGGTTAATATCCAAAGTATATGAGTCTCCTATAGTCAATGGCAAAAAATAAATAACCCAACGTAAAAATGGGCAAAATGCTTGAATGGACACTTCTCCAAATACAATATACAAATGGCAACCAGATAAATGAAAAGATTCTCAATTTCACCAAGCATCAGGTAAACACAGATCACAACGGCAATGTGCTATCTCTTTACTTGTTAGGATAGCTGGTATCAAAGCAAAACAAGACAAAAGATAACACGTTGGGGAGGATGTGACAAATTGGAATCTGTACACACTGTTGGTAGGAGCATAGAATGGTTGCAGCCACTATGATGTTTCCTCAAAAAATTAAAAATAGAACTACCATATGATCCAGCAGTCTCACTTTCTGTTATATAGCCAAGTGAAATGCAATTGGAATCTTGAGGAGACATCTGCACCCTCATGTTTCTTGGGACGTTATTCACAATAGCCAAGATACTGAAACAACCCAAATAACCACCAACAGATGAGTGGATGAAGAAAATGTGGGATATTATACATACAATAACATATTATTCGGCCTTAAAAAAAGAGAAATTCTTTCATTTATTGCAACATGAATGAACCTAGAGGACATTATGCCAAGTGAAATAAGCCAGTCACAGAAGGACATCACCGTATTTCCACTTGTATGAGATGGCTATAATAGTCAAAGCCATAGGAGCAGAGACTCTAGGAGGAGAAGAAAACTAGAAACTGTTTTTCCATGGATGTAAAGTTTCTTTTATGCAAGATGATTAAGTTCTAGAGATCTGCTGTACAACGTAATACCAATAGTTAACGATTTACACTTCAAAATATTTACAGATCTTACGTTAAGTATTCTTACCAAAAAAAAAAGCCCATAAAAGAACACAAAGATATTTTGGGAGGTGATGGATATGTTTATTACCTTGGTTGTGATGATGGTATCATGGACGTATGTGTATTTCCGAACTCATCAAGTTATATACATTAAGCGTATAAGTTTTTTTGTGTATGAATTCTACTTCAGTGAAGCTTAAAAAACCCCACAAATATACTCACATTTGTTCTAATATAAAAACAATAGTTTATATGTCCACTATCCAAGTAAAAATACTGATCGAGGAAATTGTGACTTCGCATATCTTCCACACTCTGCAGTCTTCCGCGTTAAGTGCATTGGGGAAGCATGGAGCCCATGCTGCTAGGGCGTCGTGAAGAGAAAGTGAAAAGAGATGTTTTAGTGCCAGACATATAGTGGGTGTTGAAGAAATAGCTCTTAAAAATGATATAGAATAGGATATTGTTTTCTTTCATATCAGGATCAGAAAGGTATTGAAATTTTAGTTGCACACGGAAAAGAGAAAGTAAGAAGGCAAGCAATATTGGGTCTCCCGGTATGCGCAACTCAGTACGCTTTGTGTTCTGCCTGGGTTCCCCGAAAGTTGAACTTGTAGGACATGTTGAGTCTAATGAAAACCAATGTTTCCTCTGCCCCTGGATATAAACTCACAGTTCCTTGACTTCTTTGGGCATGCTTAACACATGTTAAGTCATTCTTCGGGCAGCAACTGAAAATGTCCAGTGCAGTGAATTATAAATGTGGAAGTTGAAAATGATGAGTGTTCACTCATATCCAGTGCTTTCCTCCTGAGCACATGGGAAGACAGCACTTCCCACCTTCCAGGCCAATCACGTCTGCCACCATGTTGTTGAAGTCTGGGCATTAGGATATGGAGAGAAGCAATATATGCCATTTCAGGTCAGTTTATAAAAGCCCACGTGCAACACTCCAGCTCTCCCGTGCTGTGCTTCAGAAGCCCTGGGGAAGTCATTTGTTGATACAGTAATGATGACGTGGGTCTCAATCAGTGAGATTCTCTAGCACGCCCCATCCCGGCACATACCTGCTGCCACAATTTAGACAGACAGCACAAGAAGAAATAAAGTTCTGTGATTGACTGGGATTGTGGGTTTGTTACCTCATTATTGCTTATCTTAGCCTGACTAATTTCCTGAACTTGATTTCGTTTTAAATCTGCCCTTTACAAGGTGCCACTGCCTTAGGTTGCTCACATAAATTGAGAGAGGGTGGTAAAATCCTCCTAGTCTTTTTTTCTACTTGGAACTTCTTATCCAGACTCGTGAAATAATTATCTGACCCCACCTAGCAGGTGGTAGGGAGGATTAGGTAATGGGAACCAGAAAGTTGTTATCCAGTGTTGTCCTAAGATTTTCATATCTGGCAGATGATCGGAACTTGCCCTTTCTTTTGTGAGTGCTTTGATGAGTTCAGAAGCTCCCCTACTGAGACCCTGCCACTGCAATGCCATGATGTGGCTTCCTGGGCTTGTCTTCTTCCAAATCACCTCGGGACTTCTTCCCTAGCAGAAAACTCCACAGCCCATTCTTGCTGGGTTTTATTACTCTGGAAGGCTGCCCTTTTGGGCAGAACTCCTTGGAAATTGACCCCAGGCTCCCATCCTATCTCATTTGCTCTAAAGCTCCCTGTGTATGCTCTCAGGAGTGCTGTTACTTCCCAGATGTGGCTCCCTCTCCTTGCAGCCCAAGGTGACTCTAACTTTCTCAGGCATGGTAAGCACCCATCCTTGTGTCCCCATCTCAACCGCAGGGTCACCCTTCAAACCTGACTGTACTCTTAAAGCCTTCTATTCAGGCTCCCACCCCTGGAGCCTCATCAGCCCCATGGTCCTTTGCAGAAGTCCCATTGCAGGACCCTCCTGGTCACCACTCCATCTACCCTTTGTATCCACATTCTGTGATACTCATATAACCAACTATTTTTCCATAGTGTTCTGTTTTCAATTCATTTTGTCATGTAACATCTGTTGAATTCATGCCCCATGAAGCATGAAGAGTACCATTTTTACATCCTGTTACACATACATTGTCTCATTTAAACTCCATACGTGCCCTGTGAGTTATATTGACCCTTACTTCATAAATGAAAAACCTAACTTTCAGGCAGGTTAACCGGGTCACATATGTAATAAACCAGAACATAGGTGCCATGAGGGAAAGCAATCTGTCTGTCTTGTTCACTTTTGCATCACTGAATATAGAACAGTACCTGGCACATAACATATGCTTAAGGTTTTTTTTCCTGTATGAATACATGATAGCAGGAATTTACAAATTAATTACTATTTACTTTATACCCAGTTCCTCAAACTTGCCACTACTGATATTGGGGACAGTTAATCTTTTGTTGTTGTGGGGGCTACCCTGTATATCATAGAATATTGAACAGCGTCCCTGGCATCTACCCATGAGACATCAGTAGCAGCCTGTCCCCTATTCATGACAACCAAAACTGTCTCCAGACATTGCCAAATGGCACCTGAGATGTAGTGGCCCAGGTGGAGAACTGCTCTACCCAGGTGTTCCATATGTGTCTGTAGCCTGTGGGTGGTAGCAGGGTGTTTTAAATTAGGAGAGGGGAAGATGACTATATTACTTATCCTTAGAGATATGGGTAACAATCAAATTAAAACACAGTTTTTCAACTTATTCAAAACATAGGGCTTGAGGAAAAGGACTCTCAGAGCAATGGGAATCAGGAAAAGAGAATATTTAGATTTGCTTTGCTCCAGAATCGGGCCTTGGGATTTCAGAGGATATGAAGACATATTATATTGATTTTTACTTAAGTTTCTATTTGTGAAGTGATAAGGTTTTCTATCTGTAGCAATGAAACATCTTTTTGTCAGAGCCTGTTAGTTGAACCACCATACTTTCCTTCCCTTCCAACCCCTCCCCGCCTGCTTGGATTTAACTGTATTTGTCAGGTTCCTCGCATTGAGGCACATCCCTAGGGCCAGTACGGGGATTTGTGGACAGGTCTTTACTATGCTTGATTCTTCACTCTCTTTTACCCATGGATTGGCTGATAAAGGGATGAGCAACAGGGTGATTTTGAAAGCTGTACGTTGAAGACCACTGAGATACAAGGTGGAAGGTATTGGATCCTGAGTCCGTGCGTGGAGACAGGACCACAGGAGAGTTTCCTGGTGATGTTTCCCAAGAAGAAAACAGACTTTTTTTTCTAAGCCCTGGAGACTTGAGGGTTTGTCACTTACAGCAGCACCATGACAAACACATGCTTCGCATGGATTTAAAGAAGTAAAAGTGTGAGTAGATATAAAGAAAAACTATTTATTTAATTATATCTCAGATGTTCCATGGATGTGGTGAAACTGTCCAAGGTAATACTAGTAATGGATCTAGAGAGTCAGGGATGTGAGCATGAATATGTTACCTACCAGGAATTCCCTTCTATACAAACTGTCTTTGTTGATTTCAGAAAAAAATAAGGGACAATATAATAAAACGATTTGCTAGGACAAGACCCTAGTGATATATCTTTGCCAAGAAGTAATTAAGATCTATGCTATGCAAGGTAACTGTATCATTTTCCTATCACTGCATAACAAACTGCTGTAAATTAGCAACTTAACACAACATGCATCATTATCTCACAATCTCTCTAAGTCAGAAGTCTTGGCATGACTCACCGATACCGTCTGCTTAGGGTCTTCCAAGGCTGGGATCCAGGTGCCAGCCAGGCTGTGTCCTCACCTGGAGGCTCAACTGGAGAAGATCTGCTTCCAATCTCCATCAGGTTGTTAGCTGACTTCACTTCCTTGTGGCTACAGAATTCATGGCGGCCTCTTTCTTCAGAGCCAACAATGGGGAGAGTCTGCTGCTTCAAGACTGTGACATCTAGACACTTTCAGAAAGGATTTGTGTGATTAGGTCCTGCCCAACCAGGTTAATGTCCAATTTGTCAACCTAAAGTCAGTTGGTTAGACTTCAATGACACCTGCAGGATTCCTTCACTTTGCCAGATAGTGTAAAGAACAGTCCAATGTGGGTTAGTCAGTGGACCTTGGGTCTCTAAAGATATGTGGAAGCCAAACTCCTTCCATTTTTTACTCCACTTACATCCAAGTTCTTCAAAATTGGAGTGGCCAATATTCTTAGGTTGGATTTTCCTCCTTCCTTGCAACACTTCCCTAGTCTTTCATTCTTATTCAAATAAGACACATAAACAAGGAACTTTATCTCAGACTCTGCTTTCAGACAACTAGGCTGAGACACTCCTCTTTTGTAGAAAGACTGAATGTTTATGTGTCTTTGTTAATCCAAACTTTGTCAATCTCATTCCCTACTGTTGAGGGTGTAGAAGTAACCACTTTGCCAAATTTTCAGGGTCCCAGATTTCTGAACTGTCTCTCATTTCTTTTTCCTTTTACAAACAAGCCAAGCAATGACCAAGCTCATTGCTTCCTTATGGTACTTTCCTAAAGTCAGCCAATGGAAACTGACACACACTCTCACACTGACTCCTTCTAGTTACTTCCTATAGAGCTTAAAGGCTTTAGTTAGCACATAGTCTGCCCCCAAGTTACAGCAAGTAGTATTTTTCATTGAAAGTTTTTCCGGAGATAATTGTAGATAGCTATCCCTTCTGTATTTCTCCCAATTTCTCTTAGTAGCAAAATTTTGCAAACTTCTATTAACTATCACAAGACATTGACACTGATACAATCTTGTGATCTCATTCTGATTTCCCCAGTTTTATTTTATGCACGTGTGTTTATGTTAAGTTCTATACAATTTTGTTACCTTGTAGGTTCCTGTATCCGCCACCACAGTCAAGATATGGAATAATTCCAATACCACAAGGATCTCTCATGTTGCACTTTCATGACTATCCCCGTGTCCATACCATCATGGCCACCCCACTTGACTCTGCCCCTTAATCCTGACCACTAAAATGCTCTTCATCTCTAAAATGTTGTCCTCTAAAATGTGGTATAAATGGAATAACACAAAATGTAACCTTTTGAAATGAACTCTTTTCACGCAGCATAATTTCCTGGAGATTCATCCAAGTTGTTTGTTCCTTTTTATTAACAAGTAGTATTCCACGACACTTACGCACCACGGATTGCTAACCATTCACCTGCTAAAGGGCGTGCACGTTGATTCCAGATTTTGGTTCTTGCAAATAAGGCACTGCGAATATCTACATACAGGTTTTTGTGTGTACATAAACTTTCCTTCATCTGAAATAAATGCCCAGGCTTGTAAATGCCTGGTCATATGGTAACTTTATGTTTAGTTTTACAAGAAATCGTCTGTTGTAATGAGTAGCTCTACTATCTTACATTCCCAGCACTAATGTATGAATGTTTCATTTTCTCTGTGTCATCACCAGAACTTGGTGTTGTCAGTATCTTTTTGTTTTTATTTTTATCCATTCTGATAATTATGTAGTGCTATTTCATTGCGGTTTTTTTTTAATTTTTAATTTTTTTTAGTTTTTAAAATTTTTAATTTATTTATTTTTAATTAATTTATTTTTTTATTATTATGTTATGTTCGTCAACCATACAGTACATCATTAGTTTTTGATGTAGTCTTCTATGATTTATTGTTTGAGTATAACACCCAGTGCTCCATGCAATACGTGCCCTCCTTAATACCCATCACTGGGCTAGCCCATCCCCCCACCCCCTCCCCTCTGAAACCCTCAGTTTGTTTCCCAGAATCCATAGACTCTTATGGTTCATCTCCCCCTCTCTTCCCTGCCCCTTTCATTTTTCCCTTCCTTCTCCTAATGTCCTCCCTGCTTTTCTTCATGTTCCACAAATAAGTGAAACTATAGGATAATTGTCTTTCTCTGTTTGACTTATTTCACTTAGCCTAATCTCCTCCAGTTATATCCATGTTGATGTAAATGTTGGGTAATCATCCTTTCTGATGGCTCTATCAGAATATATATATATATATATATATATATATATATATATATATATATATACCACATCTTCTTTATTGATTCATCTGTCGAAGGTTTTAATTTGC
Organism: Ursus maritimus; assembly: GCF_017311325.1. Taxonomy (NCBI): domain Eukaryota; kingdom Metazoa; phylum Chordata; class Mammalia; order Carnivora; family Ursidae; genus Ursus; species Ursus maritimus. The sequence goes on from NW_024427107.1 coordinate 74,227,016, forward strand.
ATTTCTCTGGTGGTTAATGATATCAAAGACTTTTTCATGTGTTGTTTGTTATCTGTATATCTTCAGTGAAATGTCTTATTTTTCTTTTTTTTTTTTTTTACTGTTGAGTTTCAAGAGTCCTTTATATATTCTGAATACCTTTTTGTTTTTTGCCAGATATGAGGTTTGAAAGTATTTTCTCCTAGTCTATAGACTGTCTTTTCTTCTTCTTCACATGGAATCTCAAAGAACAAACTTTTAAAAATTTTGATGCATTCCAATTTATCAATTTATTCTCTTTTGGATTATGCTTTTGGTGTCAAGTCTAAGAACTCAACTAGCCTTAGATCCTGGAGATTTTCTTCTTCTTTTGTCTAAAGTTTTGTAGTTTTATATTTTATATTTAAGTCTATGATCAATTTTGAGTTAATTTTTATATACTGTATGAGGGTTAGGTTAAGGTAATTCTTTCCCCCTATGGATGCCCCAATAGCCCAGCACATTGTGTTTAAAAGGTAATCTTTCCTCCATTAAGTTACCTTTTCACCTTTGTCCAAGATCAATTGAGCACATCTGTGCAGGTCCATTTCTTAAAAAAACAAGAAAACAAACAAACAAAAAAACATGGTCAAGTCTTTAGTAGACACTACACATGGGAACATCCAAAAGGTTAGTAACAATTATAGTCCTTAAAGAAGTATAAATTAAATCACAATTAGATATCACTGTAGACATATTCAAATTTTATAAAATAATTAAGATGAAAAAACAAGTGCGTGGAGTAACTAGAACTTGGATACACAGCGGGAGGAAGTAAACTTTCATAAAACCAACTTGGCAAACTATTCGACAGTACCTACTAGAGTTGAACATACGAAAAACTTGAACGATAGGGAACAATCTCACGCAGCTAATACTGACAACAACCAAAAAACTCCACAAAGGAGTATATCCTGTATTTTTCCATGTATATGCAGTCGAAAAACAGGTAAAACTGATCTTCATTGTTAGAAGTCAGGGTGGCGGATTGGAGTTGGCTGAAAAGATGCATAAGGAGAGTACAGATCTATTTCTATGATCTTAATGTTGCTCCTTTGACCTAGGTGTCCATCCGTTAACTAATAACACACGCTCTTGATGAATAAGTCATTCCCACTTGGCTATTGAACCCATCCAGTGAGGTGTTGTTTTGTTTGTTTGTTTGTTTGTTTTTTAATTTCTGTTATTGTATTTTTTAGTTTCTTAATTTTCATTTGGTTCTTTTTTTTTTTTTTACATGTAACTTCTATTCCTTTGTTAAGGCTTTCTATTTTTTCATTTGTTTCAAGAGAATTTGTAAGTGAATTTTGAAGCATTTTTCTATAATGGCTGCGTCGAAATCTTTGTCACACAATGATGTAATTCCAGCATCTGGTTCATCCTGCTTTGGCATCAGTTGATTGAAGTTGGGATTTTCTTGGCATTGATGTACCAGATGATTTTCACTTGTGTCCTGGACATTTTGTTTGTTCTGTTAGAATACTTCCAGTCCTATTAAAATCTTTTATTTTAGCAACCAGACACCCAGTTTAGGTTTAGAATGTGGGCTTTGGCCTGAAGTGTGAGGTGTGGCTCCAGTGGGAATGTGATACTCACAATCTTCATGATGTTATTTTCATCTGCTTGGTTTGGTGCTGGTGGGGCTCTCCCTGCCCCGTCAGTGCAGCTGGGGGCACTGCAAGTCCAGCTGTGGGATGTCTTCCGCTGACAAGGAGTGCGGTAAGATCCACCTACTGGAACCGCACCTCCACCTGCCTACTCTCCTGGTGCATCTGAGTGGGAAAGGAGGATCTGTGGGGACCAAAAAGAGCTTCCTGGTGATAGCCACCTGCTTTTTGGGTCCTTCTTGCCTTCTGTCTGACCCCCTCAGAGGGTTTGGCAGAAAAAGGGAATCTCGGAAGACTTATAGAGTTTCTTTTCTGTCCTCTTATTATTCTTGGGGCTCCCAACCAAACCCTCTTGATGGTGGTGTCTGAGTAGCCTGATGTATTCAGAGAGACTCCTATCTGATCCAGACGTGCAATGAGCCACCTGCACTTTCTCCCCTTGGTCAAAGATTAGTAAATGCTAGATCTAGGTGACCTTCTTCTCTTGGGTGACGGCATACAAGGTCCCCTGCCACTGTCCTGTTCCTCCAGTCCTGGAGCCCTAACCACCAGCTTGCCTCCCTTCTACTTCTGAGCGTTCACCTTTTGTGGTCTCTTGCACCAATTCCAGAATTTATGGTGGTGCTTAATGAGGAGGAAGAAGGAAAAACACATTGATACCACCTTGTTCAGACCAACATTTTTACTCAGACATTTCATAACCAGGCCTTTATTTCCCTATTTCATCAGTACCTTATGGACATAACTGATTTGCTAAACTTAACTGACTCTAGGGCCCTTATTTAAATTCTTCCCTCAACCTGGAATGCCCTCTCCCCTCTACTTCCTTAGAAATGCTTGTGGGATTTCACCAAGTGTTTTCAATGTTTGGGGAAGTCAGGGCTAATTTATTAAGGGTGGCAGATACTAAGGTAAAGTCTTGGGACTTTAGCCTATGGGTAAAAACAATTCCCTTGCTGGCCTCAATCCTCTGAGAATCCTTATTAGTGGTTACTGAGGCTGTACTCTTCTGGGTTACTTGATTTGTAAAGAGGGAAGCATGCCTCACTGCTTTGTTTTGGAAGTCAGTTGACATTCAGTTATTAGGCTAATCCAAACTGTGTTGTCCAATACATGTCTCAAGGGAAGGTTTCCAATTCACTTTGGCTACTTAAAAGAAGTTGTCAGAGTAAATTAAGGCCTCAGCTCTTGCTCAGGCGGTAGATGTCTCTAGAATAACACCTGTTGTCCTTTCTTGATGAGCACAAAACTCTTGTCTGCAGTCTGATTGGGCCATATAGCCGTAAAGAAAATGGGTGTTTTGTAGAGAAATAACCAGCCACCCAAAACAACAAGCAAACAAATGAACACCCCAAAAAACAAACCCTGAGAGGCGTTTAATATGCCTGTTGTACTTAAGACACTAGACACTAGAAAGTGTATGAAAATACTCACAGTAGGGGTGCCTGGGTGGCTCAGTTGTTAAGCGTCTGCCTTCGGCTCAGGGCGTGATCCCGGTGTTCTGGAATCGAGCCCCATATCAGGCTCCTCCACTGGGAGCCTGCTTCTTCCTCTCCCACTCCCCCTGCTTGTGTTCCCTTTCTCACCAGCTGTCTCCCTCTCTGTCAAATAAATAAATAAAATCTTAAAAAAAAATTAAAAAGAAAATACAGTAAAGCTCCTGTGTTCTGTAAGTATAAACTATTTATTCATTCACTCGTGTGTTCACTTATTCGGTCACCTTTGCTTTTATTGATTCAAAATTTAGTTATATGCCAGTTATTTTGCAAAGTGCTAGTATTATAATGAACAAGGCATTACATCCCTTGGGGAGCTCACCACCAAATCAGAAGACAGGTTCTTAGATTCTCATAAAACTGTGAGAGGGCAGTGGCCGACTGCCTGCTGCCACCGTAGGAACACAGGACCCCATGAGCGTGCTGAGAGGTGGTATCTAACTCAAAATGTGGATAAATGGGGCTCCATGGAAAAGTCCCAGGGGAAGTTGCACAGAATGAATAAGGCAGAGAGAGAGGAGAGGTTCAGGCCAGGAGGAGAGAAATACCATCAAACACGCTCCAGGCGCAGGATAGGGAACTGAGTGGTGGCATTGGAGAGGCAAGCAGGGAGCTCTGATTTACATCGTGCTTTACTGTTGGCAACTTGCTTTGTTTGATTATCACACAAAAATCCTTGATAATTAATTCAGCTCATGAGGCCCAATACGCAAGAGTAATATGAGGCTCCAATCAATTAAGTGCCTACGTGCCTTCTTTCCTTCCCCATTGTTTTCCTTCATCTGTTCATGTTTTAGAGACTTAGTATGTAGGAAAGGAATGTAGCCTATCTCATTAATAATTACATCATTTATATTTTGAAATTATATTACTTTGAACCTATTATGTTATATTATTTATTTATTTATTTATTTATTTATTTATTCATATTTATTTTTGATTTTTATTCCAGTATAGTTAACATACAACGTTATATGGGTTTCGAGTGTACAATATGGCGATTCAACACTTCCACACATCACCCCTTGCTCGTCATGACAAATCCACCCCTTCATCCAATATATTATTGAATTAATCTCATCTATCTATTTAGCTTTTTTTTTTTTTTAAATGCAGCTCCTTGAAAAATTGAAAGTCTGTGTTTAGGCTCACATTCTATTTCTATCTCATGCTGCTGTGTCAGGCTAATGGCTCGAAGACCAAATCTGTACCCTGAAAGCCTGAGCCCTGGGAGAGATTCTGCTCAGAGTCTTGACAGCATGAGAGTCAGAAGCAAATGCTCAATCATCAAAGTACCCTGTACTTAGATCCCTTGTCCAGATACCTGATGGCTCTTAGACCGTGAGCTCTGTTTCCTCAGCTGCAAAAGTCAGGTTGCTGGGAGGGTTAAATAAAAAATGTAAAATCAATTAGGCCAGCACCTGCTATGGCATGCATGAGCGTGTGAAATGAACCTGTCATGAGGTCTTCAGTAGGTGGCGCAAGGTCTTCTGGTCTTCACTCTGTAAAGGGGCCTGGGATCCTTAGGTGTGCTGTCTGTTGGTGTACCGTCATGCCAGGATGGCAATGGGGTTAGTTTCCTCTGGGTCAATGAGCCCAAGCTAGCTGTGTGAACTTGGGCAAAGTATTTCATTTCTTTGTCCCCTTATTTTCTCATCTGAATATGAGGGTGAGAAGGCTTCGTGGGTGTTGATAAGAAGTAAGTAAGTTTCTGCAAGTATGTATCACAGTGCCTGACATACAGCATGCACTAACTATTTACAACGAAGATGAGAAGAACACCCAAAGGATCTTAAAAGGAATGCAATTCCCTGTGCTCCTTTGCCTCTTGCTTACAAAAGTGATGTGGCTCCACCTTGCAGGTGCCTCTCTGGAGCCCAAGCACCATGGTAGGTTCCGGGCAGAGCAGACGGCCTCCTGCCAAGTTCAGAGCTGCCAGTGCAGCTGCTGCTAAGTGCAGGGCACGTGCACAGGGGTTGACATCTGGTGAGAGCTCATGCATGAAAACATCTCTCCACAGTTTTGAGCGCTGTCTCCTTGTGGCAGTGTTTATGGGAACAGCTGTGCTGGATAAACTGGACAACTGAGAAATCAGAAGGAGTACACAGAGCAAATCTAAAGAGCTCCTTCTCCACATTCTCTTCACTCCTGCACATCCGTGAACGTGACCATCTGCGGTGACTTGCTGCCCACCCAGTGCGGGCTTTCTAAGTGCGTCCGTGAGCGCCATGCTTACCTCCACCTGCCCATCTCTAATTACTCCCCTGACCCAGGCCCTCCTGCCTTTCTCCAGGTCAAGGGACATGTCAGTACAATGTCAATCCCCATTATAGCACCTTCCACAGCTTCCTGAAATTGCTCAGAAAGGAGAACAAGATTGGGAACTCCAAAGTCATGAAACTAAAATGGCATTTTGATGAAATTTTGGCCAAGAGACACAGGAATACTTTTCAAGCCCTTCTATAATCTCATCTCCCTCTCTCTGTCCCTGATAATTTTCCAAATGCATTTACTATCCCTCTTTGTATCACTGAATCTGTTGTAGCCACACTGGTGTTCTTGCTATTTCCCCAACAAGCCAGATACATTTCTGCCTCAGGACCTTTTTACTGCCTAAAATGCTCCTTCCCCAAATGTCCTTATGTCTTGTGACCCCGTCTAGTCAGTCTTTGTCAATATTTTCTCATCGGTGAGGACTTATCTGACCTCCCTCTGTATAACACAGCCCCCAATGGCATCCTGCTTCATCTCTTTCTCTCTCTCCTTTTTAAAAAAAGATTTTATTTATTTATTTGAGAGAGAGAGAGAGAGAGAGAGCAAGAGCAGGGGGGAGGGGGAGAGGGAGAGGAAGAAGCAGACTCCCCGCTGAGCTGGGAGCCGGATGTGGGACCCTGGGATCGTGACCTGAGCCAAAAGCAGATGCTTAACTGACTGAGCCACCCAGGTGCCCCTCATCTCTTTCCTTCTAAAACTTATACATGACAGCATGTTTATTTATCCCTTTTCTTCTACTATATTATAACTTTTTGTAGGCAGTGACTTGATTTTTTCCAAACACTGTATCTCTAGAACCAAGATCAATGTTACAAAATAACCACCTGATAAATATTTGTAAAGTAAATGGATAGAATGAATGAGGGATCCTGGAGCTGTATCTTAGTGGATTTCTCTGACCTCCCTATTAAGTCTCCCTGCTGTGCTTTCCCCAAGGCAGGTCTTACTCCATCAGTCCCCACCTAAGTGCCTTCAATGGCTTCCTGTTGCTCAGGAATGATGACAAGATTGGGAACATCAAGGTAATAGAACTACAATAGTATGACGACAATACTTCCTTTTGTCCAAGCAACATGACATAGGAATATTCAAAATGTGGCTTACCCTATCACTGTTCTCCTTTCGAGGTCCTGAGACAGGTAGACATGTTCATAAAGGCAAACAAAGAAAATTACCCTCTGCTGAGGCCCCAAACCTCAAAAAAGTGGACAATATACACTGAACTTATGGAAAACTCCATTTTGCTAAAACTAAACCTCCTTACTGAGACTAAATAAGCCCAATTTAGCTCTTTCCCCATCTATCACTCCCAGTCGTCCATTCCTAATACCCAACCCAATGTGTCTTACATCTTCTAACTACAACATCAGGATACAGTAACCCAGTGAGTACCTACCAGTCTCAAGGACAAGGGACTAGAACCATAAAGTGGTGATTCAGGAAGTAAGGTCCTCCTAGGTCTGACCTGTCACCAGTGCCCAATCATATAGCCCACTTCTCCAAGTCAACTGTGTCATTCTCCAAGTCACACTCCAGTAGTGTAGACTATTAAGTCCTTTAAAAATTTCACTGCTGGGAGCACCTGGGTGGCTCAGTTAACTAAGCATCTGAACTCTTGGTTTCAGCTCAGATCATGATCTCGGGGTTGTGAGATCAAGCCCTACATCTGGCCCTGCACTCAGCAAGAGTCTGCTTGGGAATTTCTCTCCATCTTCCTCTGCCCCTCCTGCTCCTTCTCTCTCTCTCTTTCTCTCCCTTTCCCTCATTCTAATATAAATAAATAAATCTTTAAAAAATTTTTTCGCTGTTTGTAAAGGTGGTCCTCCATAAATATTCTCAATTTCAAACACTATCTGGATCAGAAAGCCTGGAGTTGGGGGTGGGGGGATGAGTGATAAGCATGAGCATGTTCTAGAAGCCATTTCTTTGGTTCTTGTTTTTCCTGTTAATCTGCTTGGCTTACTAGTGAGGTTTCTGGTTGACTGGTCAGGGTTGGCTGTTGCCTGTGCAGGAGAAGTTGAGAGGATATTAAAGGAGTCCTGCTTACCACCTCTGGCAGCTTCTCTAAACCATTCTGCGCCCTGAGAATCATGCTGTGATGATTAGGGTGGGAATTCAACCCACGATCATCTTAAAAATATCTGTCAGATAACAATGAGATATCACGAACTAAAATAGTAATAGACTAAACAGAAATATCACAAAAATACCTTGATTCAGATGACCCCAAAAAACACCATTCAAACATCCATCACTCATCCCATTTAGCAGCTTGAATGATCCCACCGGAACTTTCCTACAAGGTTACACCAAGTATATTAGTTTTCTAGGGCTGCCATCACAAACACCATGGACTGAACTGCTTAAACAACAGAAATTTATTTTCTCATAGTTCTGAAGACCAGAAGTCTGAGATCAAGGTATCAGCAAGGTTGATTTCTTATGAACCCTCTCTCTCTGGCTTCTTCCATCTGTTGGTTTTCTTCTAATATCTTCACGAACTCTTCATTCAGTGTGTGCCTGTGTCCAGATGCCTTTTTTGTATGAAGACACCTGTCATGTTCAATTAGAGCCCACCTCAGTGACCTCATTTAACTTTAATTGCCATTTTAAAGAACTTCTCTCCAAACACTGTCATATTCTGTGGTCCTGGGTCTTGGGACTTCAGCATATGTCCCTCTTTTGTAGGGGACACAATTCATCCCATAACACCAAAGAATTCCACACGTCAGAATTGCATGTGTAAATCTTGTATTACCAGCAGCACAAATGCCTAAATATGAACAATATGAAACCCCCCACTAGGGATTTCTCACAGTATGATCAAACTCTCAAGACAGAAATCGCCCATCCTTTTCAGAGTACTTGAACTTTCCAAGTCTCTGGTTCTTTGTGTTTTCTCAGACCCAGGCAGTAGAGTCTTACCCAGATGTCCAAGTGGTACCCAGACACTGTTTCAGCACCTGAAACTAATGCCATTTCCACACAAATGAGGGATCCATTGATGTTCCTTTGCCAATTATCAAAGTCTGGTTATTCCAAGCTTATGCTTCTCTGCTTCTTAAGAAGCCACTTCAAGATAGCAGATAAGTCCCTTCATTGTACAGTCACTCCCATTTCTCCAGCTTCCTCTCATTCCCTATTGACCCTTATTTTCAGGGTCTTATTGCTTCTCACCTGTATTTTTACAGAAAGTTCCTCACTAGTCTCCCTGTCTGCTGTTACTCAGTCCACCTTTCCTGCAGCCAGAGCACTCTCTCAGAAACATGTATAACATGTCCCTGCTTTAAAAACATTCTTTAATTCTGCTTTGCCTTTAGAATAAAATCTAGACATCTTATATGAAATAACGGCAATTTATTCCCTAATGCTTGTCTATGTCTACAACCACATCTCCTTCCAACCCCTTCTCAGAACATATGTTCCAGCACTTTTGAGCTACTTACCTTTTCCCAAATAGGCTACATTTGCTCTTCATGTTTCCCGTTTTGCTTACTATACTGGAAATACCTCAGGATGTTCCAAAACCAAACTCTGGAAGCAGTGTTACATTCCTACTTTCCTTCCTTAACTCCCTCCCCAAGCAAGAGCTTCCTAAGGCCTCCAGATTTTATCAAAAGATTGTCTTTAGAATTCTCTTCCATTTTCACACATTCACCCTTTGGAGAGATCCTAGCATACAACCTCATTATTTGCTCTTATGAGTTTTTTTAAATGAGAGCAAAATTAGACTCTCTGTTTCCATTCTGGGGATTGACACCAGAGAAACAAGTTTGTATGTCTTGATTGAGTTAGCCCTCATTCCCTTTGGTTAAGTACATACTGTTCCTACCGTGGGATCTCAAGGTGTCTAGGTAACATTTATGCATGTCCAGGCACAGAAGTGAGCAGGTGGCACTGGCCTGCTTCAGCTGTCTTCTATGAACTCCAAGGAACCTTCTGAGAGGGAATTCTTGTGGAGAAAAGACACGCAATGAAGCCTGATTCTGAGACCAGCATGGTGGGCTATCGATAAGCAGACCAGACCTATATCTCCTCTGCTTTACATTTCTCACCTCGTGCCCACGTAGTCAGAGTCACCCCCATGCACACTCAGATCCATGCCCAGCAGCCTGGCTGTCCTATCCTCCAGTGTGAAGTTATGCTACTCTGTCTCCAATGTTATATGCAAGATATGCCCTCTGCATGCCCTCCCCTCCCCAATTTTCAAACCCAACTTTGCTAGCGAGGCTTCATAAATTATGCTTTTACCAGTGAGAATTAAAGGTCCCCATTCTCTGGAGCAAGACAGATGGAAGGTCAGGGAAGGAGGAAGGAACATACATGGATTATCTGTCATAGATCAAATTCATTTTCTACATTATTGTGTTCAATTCTCAAAAGCGTGCCATTCAACTGTAATTCTTTCCCCCATTTTTGCAGAGGATTGAGCTGAGAATGAGATACTGAATTGTTAATCTAGCTACTGCAGCCAGTAGGTGGAGGAACAGGAATAAAACCCAGTTTTCACAACCAAAAATAATGATGCTCCCATCACGTCTTCCATGCAAGCTGGACATGAGTTTTCTCTGTGCTCACAGACAGCAGTGTAACACACTGATGGTGGCTAACTCAGCATCTACTGCACACATCCTACTTCTTCTTTCTTACCATGGATCTGCTTCTGCTCTGGCACCTACTTCTATCCCTGCAGGTAGAGGGTGACTTCATGCCCTACTCAGTTTTGGGTTCTGATTGCTCCATAGTCAGTGCATGGTGTTCCCCTGTGATTGCCAGGATTCAGGGTTGACTTAATTAGCCCAAGAAAACTGAAAGAGAGGTCCATCAGTTTATGCCTGACAGAGGGGTTTCTCTGCTGTCCTCCTTTTTTTTTTTTTTAAAGATTTTATTTATTTATTTGACAGAGATAGAGACAGCCAGCGAGAGAGGGAACACAAGCAGGGGGAGTGGGAGAGGAAGAAGCAGGCTCACAGCAGAGGAGCCTGATGTGGGGCTCGATCCCGTAACGCCAGGATCACGCCCCGAGCCGAAGGCAGACACTTAACCGCTGTGCCACCCAGGCGCCCCCCTCTCTGCTGTCCTCCTGATCATGAACAAGGAAACATTGCTGTAAAGTCATATTCCCTCTGGAAGCCCTCTGGTGACTACAAGGAATACCAGGACCAGATTCAGGAGAAATCTAGAGCTAGGATAGAAGAGAGAGAGAGAGAGAGAGGAAGAGGCTGAGGTTGGAGGAATCTGTGCCTTGATTACATTATAGATACACTCACTGTGCAGCTCCTAGAGTCTGCCAACCTCCAGATTTCCAGTTGTATGACATATTAGAGTTCTTTATTGTCATACTCACTTGAGCTTGTCCAAGATTTTCAATATTTGCTTCTAAAGTATTCTGACTCATGTGGTATATCATGGGTCTTATTTGTCCCTCTCTATCTCTCTATACACAGCCACCAGCCCTGTGGCAGAAGATGTAGATGCTTTTCCAAACTAGAGAACCCACCTCATATCCTGGGTGCCTCGTTCCCAACTCATCCTCATGTCTTTCCTAAGTATCACTTCCTCAGGGAAGCATCTACTGACATTCAGACTGGATGAGGGCCCCTAATTATACATTCTTTTCACACTTTGTGCTTTTCCTTCCTCCATTTATCAAATTTTCATTGATTGTTTGCATGATCATTCACTGTGTGGGTCATTCACCAAATTATGAGCTTCCTCAGGGCAGAGCAATGTTAGTTAAGATCTGCCCTGTCTCTGCAGCACCAAGCATGGTTCTGGGCACACAAAACATCTGTCCAGTGAGTGATGAATGGGTAAGTAAATGAAGAGTCAGCCTTTAATAAATGTGTGCTGAATTGGAATGAGTTTCAATATATCTGTATGTAATGTGGACTCAGGAGTGATATTGCCAATTAATATACATGGAACACCTTGGACAGCTCCTATGAACCTAATATATTGGTTTGACTCTCGTGTCTTTGAAGGTAGTGGTTGGAGTTCATTTGAAATGTTGTATTTGCCAATTTCACTTTATTTCTTCAGCCTAGTTTTCAGAGGCAGGAAGGATGTCTTTCATTTAGCCAACTTATCTGGACCCTATTCAATAGAATAATCAAGCCCCAGCATGTCCCACACTTGTTGCTTGTCAAAGCCTCTTATAGTCGAGGAAGGCAAGTAATCGGTGCAGGGTACTTAACACAGGGACTAGGAGGTTCAGGATTTTAATTTTGTTCTTTCTTTAAGAGCAAGCCTCTATCTGGGCCAGCTAGAGTGACCTTTCTACCTCCATGTACACAACGAGGCTGGAGAGTGTGATCAGCCTATAGGAGAAGCCTCCCCCTGCACCTCTCTTGAAGTCATCCCTCACCTTCTTCTACTTCTCATCACAGAACACTCTGAGATATTTTTGCCTGCATTTCCCAAATTATTGTGACTTACCCAATGATGAAGCCTTTGACATTCACCTGGGTCGCCAGTACTCCAGGCAGGCACTAAAATTCAACACAGTTCCATGAGACAATGTTTCCTAAAGGCTTGCTATGTACCAGAAGCTGTGGGAGGCATGACAAGAACACAGACAATACCTGGCCCCTGCGGTTGTGGTGGTCAAAGAATCCTCTTGACCAAAGTGTTGCCTGAGTGCATGAGTGAGAGGTTTGTAGAAGACAACTGAGTACTCAAGAAGCGTGTGCAGCATGAACCAACACATGAACGGACAGCTCCGGGATGGAGGACTAATGAACATCAAAGTACTTTGAACAAAATAAGCTATTGCCTAAATCTCAGCATATGCCATATTGAGAAGAAATGCCAGTCTGACATCTAAAGGGGTGAAAAGTAATTAAAAATTTACTAGTTCTCTTAATACAATGGAAATAAAAGGTTTGGCATCATCTTAAGTGCAGTCTACCTAGCTTGTGAAAATGCTATGCACTATATGGTTATTATCCCCACTCTCAGTCTGACCAGATTTCTCTTGCCTTTTCCCTGCTGCCCTCAAACTCTTCTGGGATTCTGCTGTGTTCTGTGTACTCCCTTTCCTCTCCCATACATTCTGGAACAATTTGTTCTTCCACAGGATGGCTTGGTGACCTCTCTCATTCAGTAAATTTGACATCTTCTACTAGCTTCTGAAATCTTGATTCTTCACCTATTTTTCTTCTTCTTCTTCTTCTTCTTCTTCTTCTTCTTCTTCTTCTTCTTCTTCTTCTTCTTCTTCTTCTTCTTCCTCTTCTTCTCCTTCTCCTCCTTCTCCTTCTCCTTCTCCTTCTTCCTCTCCCTCTCCCTCTCCCTCTCCCTCTCCCTCTCCTTCTCCTTCTTCTTCTTCTTCTTTTTCTTCTTCTTCTTCTTCTCCTTATATGCTAGTCACCATACAGTACATCATTTTTCTTACAGTATAATAAAAGACCTCTGTGTCTTTAGATTAACACAGAATATTTTGGGGAAAGATGGAAAATAGTAAAAAGAGCTTGGTTGCCTTTTGTCCTTGTCATGTTAGATGGAAAACTGGGCTTGGAATGTGAAATGTAATTTCTCTTCACTCTATAATTAATTGCCATGTCCTTTTGGACCAGTTATTTATTTTTGTTGTTGTTTTTTACTTTAGATCTCGCTTTTCTCATCTAAAAAATGGGACAGTGGGAGATGGGATTGGGAGTAGTCCAGATTATGCCAAATGTGTTTTCCTAATGGTTCCATTCCTTCTTGAAAAAGGTAAATTAGGCTTCCTATGGGCTTTTTTCTTCTTTTGATGACATTTCTCACTACCAGAAGTCAGGAAAATACAGTCTCCCTAGGAGGAGATTCATAACAAAGAGTTCTGAAATTCAGCTGGAATGCACACTGTAGAGTGGTGACTCTGACAACATCTGGCTTAACCCTGATTTGGAAGGGAGTTATTGAATAAATAATTCTCATGTTATTGAAACAAAGGAGTGCTTCCAATGTGCCCAGACCCCATGTTCCAGGAATGGTAACGCTAACAGTACTATACTTTCCTGGGGATGGGAAATGAAGCATCAGTAATGACATGGTTCCAAACAGCCTCTGAAAAGTGCAGCTGGAGAAAGCTGAGGCGTTTGGAAGAGCATTTCCTCTGGAATCAGATAGACCTAGTTTGATTCCACCTCTCTGGTTACTGATTGTGTATATGTAAGCAAGTTACTAAGCTTTTCTGAAGCTGAATATCCTCTTCCATAAAATGAGATCAATGTTGCTTGCCTCATGGTACGTTAGTAAGGATAACCATGGTAACTTGGGTAGATATCCCACATAATACCTGGCTCATGAGTAGCCATATAAGTGTTAACAGGATGACAGAAGGTTAAAGTAGAATTATTTTAGTCTCAGTTTCATAAAGGTCCCAGTATATTAGATGTGACCTTCCAAAGGCGAATCAAGAAAGGACAGTGCTGTGTCTGCAGAAGAACGTGGCAGAAAAATCGGTTTTGTGCCCTTGCCTCCAGCCCAGAGTCCATCAGGCTTTTTCTGTAAAGGGCAAGTAAATGGTGTAAGCTGGTGGACTGTGTGGTCTCTGTTGCATCTGTTCATCTCTGCTGCAGATGCAACCAGAGACAACATGAAAATGAATGTGTGGCTGTATTGCAATAAAACTTTATTTATAAAAACAAGTAGTGAGCAGGATTTGGCTGGAAGACCGTAATTTACTTACCACTGCTCTAGACCATGGAAGATGTTGGAATGGCTGGAAAAAAAAATGTTAGAGATTCGATGAGGAATTTTGGAAAAGCCTCTCACTTACTCCATACCCCATCCCATTCTTTCTACAACCAAGCACAGAGCATTGGGTGGAGAGCCTGCCCCTTCTTCTCAAGTTAGAAAGGGGATTTGCAGAGACCACTCAGAGAGGCACCATGAGTGACCTAGGGTCTGACTCAGACCTGAGACATTTAAATGGCAAGGGCTGGCTCACAACTTCAAGGAGGAGAAAGTGACTAAATTGGGACTGAATTGGACTCTTGGCATTTCCAAAGACAAAAGATGAACCATGGTCTCCTGTGGACCTCTGTGGCTCCACTAGGAGGAGCCCTGCCCAGTCAACTGAAATAGACCCATTGTCTTATACTGGGGGAGACACAAAGAGGAGAGCACCAGCCACGGAGAAGAGGTAGCACATCTGAGGAATTCACTGATATTTCCTGAAAGAAGATCTGCTTAAACATGTGCCAGCCCAAAGGAGGACCTGTGTTTTCTCTCAACAGTTCAATCAAGTAAGATATTTCCGACCTTTTTCCTCCTCTCCTTCTCCCCCACACTTATTCCTGATCCCTGGAGGCATCTGAAATCATGACCAGGAAGGCAAGAGAGGATAATAAAAGAGCCATGTGGAGAAAGAAAAGGGAGCCCACCACAAACCTCCCTCTGAATATAGGTGGGCAGCTGGTTATGAGCCAGATCCAGGAAACGGAAGTAGGTGCAACTGTGAATGAAGTTTGAAGTTTGGCTTGTTTCTCCGGAACAGACAAGCTGCTTATTGATTAACTCAATGTTAATGTCTTATACATCACCAGAAGTATAAGGCTAGCCTGAAATATAATCCAGGAGCAGAGCACAACTCTCCCCATAGAATAGATGTAAAGGGACAAAGGGATAAAAACTTAAATTACCTTCATGATTGTATCCCACAAGTTATGCTTTTTCAATGTAATGCACACAAAAGTTAGTATCCTTTTCGCATTGAGGAATGTTCAACTTATTCCAGACTGGGCCAGTAATGGTCTACTGCATCATAGGTGCCGAACTTTCATCTACTGAAACAAACATTTCAATGGAAATCTCCATCCCTCAGACATGGTTATTAGATTATACAAACAGATCACAAACAACTTGGGGATATAAGCTTAAGGATAAAGCCTCGCCCCTCACCTTCAGAGTTTCCATGCTCTGAACACACTGAATCTAGAAACGTACCCTACGGCACAGTAATGTCTTAGAATTGTAGCATTATGTTATTGTAGGATCATAGAAGTCTTCTTTTTTGGAATAGAGCTTATTAGAAACCTAACCTCAAGATGCCTTAGAATCTAAGATTAAAGCCTCTTAAGATCTTAGCATCTTAGAAGCTTGGGAAAGCAGTCTTATATTTCAAGTACCTCTGAGTAATAAATGGAATCTTAGAAATTTAGAATTGTGGCTTCTTGGAATCATAACATTTAAAAACCTCTTTGATCTTATAATCTAGGGATCATAGAATGGTTGAAGGTCAGAATCATAGAGTGTTAAAAAAACTAGAATAACAGAATTTTTGAGAGATACCATTGAATCCTGGTGAAATCTTGTCTATTTTAGCTGCTACACAATTCTTTTATGAGGGTGTTTACAACACCAGCCCTATTGACATTTCAGACTAGGTAATTCTCTGTTGGGGTAAAGGCTAGAAGCTGTATTGTCCTGTGCACTGCAGATAGTTAGCAGAATATCTGTTCTTCACCTAGAAGTTTCTGATAGAACCACCTCGGTCATAACAAAGAAGCTTTTCTTCAGCCATTGGCAAGTGTCCCAAGCACTGCCAAGATGGTATATCATCTCTGAGGGGGAGAAATGGTCTCTGAGGATTTCCCCAGCATTTAAACTTGAGTGTGTAGTCTGTGCTAGATCTGATCTCATTTGAACCTCATAGTTATTATCTTTCCATTTTACAAGCAAGAAAGTGAAGGTTTAGAGTTGAGTTCCTGGCTCAGGGTCACACAGCTGATAAGAGGTTAGAGAGAGACTTGAAGTCACTTATTTGAGGATAAATGAAAAAGCTGTTTCTCTAAAGGCTGAAGCTGACCTGTCTTTACTATTGGCAGCTCTGTTAGAAGAAACTTCTTTTTGGGCAGAATCCCACTTCTTCTCCTCATCTTATTCATAATATAATTATTATATCATGATGGATTTTCTAGGAAAAGGCAGTATAATTAGGAAGTCAGACTCTAGAGTCACACTCTGGAGTCCAGCTCCAGATTCACAACATCATCAAAGTGACCTTGGAAAGTTCTTCCCTTTTTTGCCTCAGCTTCTTCAACTCGTATTTGGGTTCTTTAGTGCTGTGTGCAAACTGTCCCAAGGTTGAATGTCTTAAATCAACACCTATTTTAATATCTTGTGTAACTTTGTGGTTCATAAATTTGAGTAGGTTATTAGCTGAGTGACTCTTCTGTTCTACAAGGTGTCAGTGGAGATCACTTGATGATAATCAACCGGCAGATGGGCTGGTCTGGAAGATTCAAGACGGGTTTGCTCCTCCATGTCTGTCACCTTGGCAGGGACAACTGGGAGGCTGGGTTCATATGGAACTCTAGGCCAAAGGGAAGGCACAGACTCTCCAGCATGGGGGTCTCAGAGTGGTCAGATATCTCATATGGTGGTTCTGGACTCCAAGAGTGAGATTTGCAATAATCAAGGTTGACACTGTGTGGTCTCTTGATGGTCAAGCTTCTGAAGCCAGTGAACACCATTTCAGTTGTTTACTGGCCAAAAGTCACAGCTCACGCATATTTAAGGGGAGGAGATATATGGGGCGCCTGGGTGGCTCAGTCGTTAAACGTCTGCCTTCGGCTCAGGGCGTGATCCCGGTGTTCTGGGATAGAGCCCCGCATCAGGCTCCTCTGCTGGGAGCCTGCTTCTTCCTCTCCCACTCCCCCTGCTTGTGTTCCCTCTCTCGCTGGCTGTCTCTTTCTCTGTCAAATAAATAAATAAATCTTTTAAAAAAGGGGGGGAGGAGATATAGAACCCACCTCAGCATGGAAGGAGAGTCTAAAAATTCAGTCATGGTTTAAAAACCACTGTACCTGTACAAAGAGACAATAATAATTCTCACCTCATTCAGTTGTATGAGTCTTTAAAAGGCTACACTTGTAAAATGCTTAGCGCATAATGAGTAATCTAAAATGTGAGCTGTTTTTATTTATACGTGGGCTCCCATGCATAGGAAGACCTCTGCACTTGGAAAATCACAGTCCTTATAAACGCTCCTAGAGCAGTGAAAACCTTGAGGGTCGAGTGGAAGCTAGCCCACTAGAGGACACTGAGTTAATTTAAACACAGGTCCCACGAGAGAGGCTGTGAGATAGGAACATTTCCGTTTCAGAGGATGAAAGAGCCGCTTCCATAAGCGATCAAGGCAGAAGGGCCAGCCTGGATTTATTCATGTCCGTATTGGAAGTGACGGCACGTGTGTGCGCCCCTTATGTAGCTGCTGTGTTGGGTACAAGCGCCAAATACACTTAGGAGGTGAAATAATAAATCATTAGCAACTGTGAGCTTCTACTTGCATGAAGCCGGGAGGGAGGAGGATCCCCCAAGCAATTCAAACTCAATTACTCTGCTCACAGGGTGTTTGAAATGGAAACAAATGAAGAAGGCAATGGCAGAGGCAGGTGGCATTCATCAGTGCAGCTGAATGCGTTTTGTCCTGGGCCACTGGTTAGATTTTGTTAAATGAAAGCAGGAGTAAAAAGAATAAGAGTAACCTCTCACATGCATAGAGCGTGCCAGAGTTAGCAAAGTAATTTGCTGTCCATCATCCCTGTGAGTTGTTCTGTGAGGCCCAAATGATTAATTCCAATTTATCAATGGGGTGACTGAAGCTTAGACATATCAAGAACCCTGACATTGACCTCGGGCTACCAACTGTCGGCCTCAAACACAGTCCTTTGGGTCCCTGCCTTGACTTCTCTCCAGGGCTCCGGTGTGAGGAGGAGGATTGTAGACTAGGCAGGGCATTTCTTTTGTGGTAGACTCTGTCCTTGTTTCCATCTAAGCTTCCTCTATTCTGCCAGATCTTCGAGGCCTGGGCCTGCTTGGGGGCCTCTCCCCTGCAGTACAGTGGTCCGTAGAATTCTGGAGCATATGACATCTACCACAGTGACTGTACTAGTTTGCTAGGATTGCCAAAACAAATACCACAGACAGGGGGGCTTAAATAACAGGAATTTATTTTCCCAGATTTCTGGAAACTACATAACCAATCAAGGTGTCAGCAGTTTTGGTTTCTTCTGAGGCCTCTCTCTTTGGCATGTAGCTGTCCCTCTTCTCCTTATGTCTTCACATGGTCTTCTCTCTGTGTGTCTGCCTCATAATCACCTCTTACAAGGACACCCAATTATATTAAGGCCCACCCTAATGACCTCATTTTATTAAATTACTCCTTTGAAGACTCTGCCTCCAAATACACTCACATTCTCAGGCCCTGGTTGTTAGGACTTCAACATATGAAGTTTGAGAGACACAGTTCAGTCTATAACAGTGACATTCAGGGTGGACTCACACTTTTCCGAGGGTGTTCATTCATATTTTGGGTATTGGTATGAAACTATTACAGTCTCTGTGTTAGGCCCTCAAGTTACAGCAAGGTACAATGAAACCACTAGCCCTACTCTCCCAAAATCAGAGTGTGAAAGACGGGCATCTCTTTTATTCTTGTTTGTAACCCAGACCTTGATCCACACCTATAAAATGAGATACTAGTTCACTATACGAGAGATGGTTCAGTTTCTGCTTTTCTTTTCACAGTGGAGAACATCTAATTATGAGGACAGTCTCCAACAGCACACAGCCCAGAAATAGCAATTATTCTTTCTGGAAGGCTAGTTCAGAGGCGCCATTTGTAACTACTTTAGACTTACTTGTGACCAGAGGCCACCTGAAGAGACACCTCATAAAAGTCCGGCGTGCCCCTGAGTGTACCTTTAGAATCAGGTGTTAAAGAAATAGTCAGTTTCTGAGTTAAGCTCAAGTCTGCAGGAGGGCTTCCTTTAGTTGAGTTTCACCCTCAGAGATAAGAAGTGGAAGTGGTGGACCATGGGTCTCATATGGGACCATATTTAAAAGGGACTTAGGAAATGGTCACTGAAGACAGAAGAGAAGGGGAGCTTGTAAAACTGAATCAAAGACAACGCCTCCATTTTTTGGCTTGAGCAATTTAGTATTATTTATTGAAATGAGAAGATTAGGGAAGGGATGGTTTTTGGATGGGGGGTTCATGTATGGTATTCAGGTCTTTGAGTTGCCCATTAGATATCCACATAGAGATGACGTATGGACATTTGGGTATAGGAGTCTGAACTTCCAGTGAGAGGTTAGAGCTGGGTGCTTTGAGTTAATGAACCATCACATGTGCATGATGTTTAAAGCCCAGGGATGGAGAGATTATCTGATGAGTATATGCAGATATAGAGAAGAAATGGGGTTAGGACCATCCAGATTCAATGCCGATACTCTTACAAGCAGTGCTGGAATGGAGAAAGAACCAGGGGAGAGGCTGAGAAAAAGTGACCAAGAATATGATCTGTAAACAGGAGAGGGTGATGTCCTGAAAGTAACAATGCAAAAAAGTGTTTTGAGGCAAAGGGAGAATCTATAATATCTAATGTGGTTATAATGTCACCTGATTAAAAAACCAAACAACAACCATTTGGTTTGGCAAGATGGAGGACAACGTATCCTTGGTAAGAACAAACTTAGTGGAGAAGCGGAGGCAGAAGCCTTACTAAAGTTAGTTGAAAGGAGAATGTGAGGTCAGCAAGTGGAAACGAACGGTAGTCAACCCTTTCAATGTTTTTGGTGTTAGTTTTGGTTTTTTGGTGGTTTTATTTGTTTGTTTCCAATAATGTTTTTTAATGAATGGGACTCAGGCTTCAGATGACTACAAGCTTGGCTGCTGACATCCTCATGCTGCCATCTTATAGTTTTGTGTACAGAGAGGGATAGATCTAGAACTTAGTTAGCATTCCCAGTTCCGTTCAGAACATCCCAGTTAGGACCTCACCCTGACCCAGTTAATCATGGCCAAGGACTCCGACAAGATGCGGAAGCATCCAAATCCAACACAGACTGGACTAAAGAGCATTTCTCGGATGAGAAGGGAGAGTGCCAGGTAGACCAAACAGAATATAAGTGAGTTCATTCAATCTACATGGCAACCATGTGAGGTAGACAGAGGCAGCCCTTCCAGTTTACAGAAGAAGACCCGAGGCTCCTTCGGCTCGTCAGTGCACAGTGTAAGTCCATGTCCAGATCTAATGGGCTCCCAAGAGCTCATGCTCATTCCAAATAATGACATGTTACCATGCAGTGAAAGTCAACACTTCACCCAAATACTGAACCTATAGAGGTGACACTTCATACATCAGTGCAGCAGTTTCTGGAAACTGTCCTGCCCCTTTCTTAATCACGCCAGGTGACCACTCTTTACTCAGCCTGCACATAGGGGCCACCTAAGGGTTAGAAGAGGTAACATTGTTTTCTAGGGATTTTGGAAGAGTGTTTGTGGTCCTTAAATTTTCCATAGGCCTCTACTAAAAATGCTAAAGCATGAGAAGTAATTTTTGGCTTAAAGAAGCTTCGCCTTAAAGAAACTTTCCCCTGTTAATTAACAAGAAGACATGATAGTAAGTCTTCCTGTGTCGGTCAGACACAGGTCCTTTCTATGCACTGGGAGGGAAAGGTGCAAAAGGAAGAGCTGTTGTTGGTAGGTTCTGATTCATTATTAACTGTGAGTGTGCGTGCTGGGGCTAGGGTCTGTTTCACTGGGCAACAAGAGTATAATGCCATCCTTTATATAAGAGAATGAAGCCGTGGTAGTAGTATTGTCATGATTAAACAAACCATAATGACAAAGTGATTTTGTGTTATTTGGAACCATGTTTTATTTTGTATGTAGCATCATTAAATGTGCACTTAATTTTGGTAACCTACTCCCTTACATCTATAGGATTGCTAAAATGTCAAGTCCTCTTTTGTATTTGTCCTGTCCTGGTAAGTCAAGGTAATGCTGATTGATTGCTGTGAGTAGACTCACAGAGGTGAGACAGAAAAGAGGCAGATTTCTTTCTCACTTAGCAAATGTTCAGCCTCCTGGGCTACCTTAGGATTGAATTAAACACTGTAATTTGCTGTGAGAGGCTAAGTCTTTTCCAACACCAGCCTGTGTTTTGATTCTTGAAGAATGGGATTGGTTCAACCAAGTACCGGGCTCTTTCGGTGATGGCTGTGCAGGTGCAAGGCTAACCACAGCCCGTGCGGCATGAAGGCAGCCTACGGTAGTACAAAGATGAAGTTTGGATTTCCAACAGTTTGGAGTCCATCAGAGTTGTTGCTGTGGCTTACAAGATCTTTGGGAGCAGATTACGCTCAATTTGGGTCAAGTATTCCTATCTGTAATGCCGGAATAATATGTAAGATTAGGGATCTCTGTGTATTTTAAATAGTGATACACAGTGACTCACAATAACTAAGATATGGAAACAACCCAAATGTTTGATGGATGAGCGGATAACAAAAAGAAGCCACGTATGTGTACAATGGGATAGCATTCAGCCATGAGAACAAAGGAAATCTTCCTGTCTGCAACAACATCAGTGGGATGTTTGGGCATTATGCTAAGTGAAGTAAGCCAGACAAAGACAAATACTGCTTGGTATCACTACATGTGGAATTTAAATTAAGAGCCAAACTCATAGAGACAGAAAGCAGAAAGTGTTTGTCAGGAGCTGGGGGTTGGGGAAATATGGAGAAGTTGGTAAAGGGGTACAAACTTTTAGCTACAAGATGAATAAGATCTGAGGATCTTTAAAAAAAGAAATGTAAAAAAGAAAAAAAGAAACTTGCAGTAACACAACAGTGTCCACTAGGCACATGGGAGAAGCTTGGCAAAACGTTTCTTTCATCCTACGTTGCTTCTTGATTTTCTTTCCGTCATAGAAAGGATCACAGAGGGGCGCCTGGGTGGCACAGTGGTTAAGCGTCTGCCTTCGGCTCAGGGCGTGATCCCGGCGTTATGGTCTCGAGCCCCGCATCGGGCTTCTCTGCTAGGAGCCTGCTTCTTCCTCTCCTACTCCCCCTGCTTGTGTTCCCTCTCTCGCTGGCCGTCTCTCTCTCTGTCAAATAAATAAATAAATAATCTTTAAAAAAAAAAACAAAAAACAAGGATCATAGAAGTACTGAGCCCCCGTGGGATTATAGTCAGATTTATAAGCAAAGTTTTGAGAAGTGGATAGGGGCTGATAGAAGGAACACACAATTTAAACTTACTTTTTTCAGCTTTCCAAACGATAAAAAATTGTCAAATTTTTAGTAAAACAAACAAAGGTATATGAGGAAGTATGTTGCTGTACAGTAGATCATAATACTGACATATTATAAACAGCGATATTCTGAAAATAATTTATGAAACGAAAGTCAATCACTGGCTTAAGCAAGGAATCAGTGGTTCCCTCATACATGTCATCATGCTATAGCTGAATCATAATGGCCGCTGCTCTCATGCTTAATATTCAGCTATTTTGACACCCATGAGGTTCCAAAATTCCTGCTTGCATGTGAATGACCTATAAGACTGATAAGAACTTGGAAAATAGCATTCTTTGTGAGTGTTTCATGGTTTTCCGAGAACTAGTTCATATGTTATCGTAGTTCATCCTCAGTAACCTTGCGAAATGGGCATAGCTGTACCCATTTTATAGATGTGGAAACTTAGCCTTAGAGCTCCATCTAGAGATCTCTTCCAAGGCAAGGGGCAGCAATGATGTCGGAAGACAGGCGTTTGTCTTCAGCCCAAGTCAGAGCTTGTATTTAAAACACCAGTTTTCTCAAAGTCATTTATTACGGGCCAGTATTTAGTTTGACCTGTCAGATAGATTAAGATAAGTGATGATGTAGTTAGGGCGTCGCCCTAAAACATGAACATAGAAGTAAAGCAGAATGGAGAAGTGGAAGGTAAGCCCAAGTCCAACTGGTATGCATTTATGAATGATTCCTTTGTACTAGCCATTCTTAGGGACCCTCTTCTCAATTGCCCGCCTGAGTTCTCTCAACATGCTCATCTCCATGTGAGGAACCGAACCGTAGAGCTATGAAATGATCCGATCAAGATCATACAGTGAGGGGCGCCTGGGTGGCTCAGTCGTTGTGTCTGCCTTCGGCTCAGGGCGTGATCCCAGAGTCCTAGGATCGAGCCCCACATCAGGCTCCTCCTCCGCTGGGAGCCTGCTTCTTCCTCTCCCACTCCCCCTGCTTGTGTTCCCTCTCTCGTTGGCTGTCTCTCTCTCTCTCTCTCTGTCAAATAAATAAATAAAATCTTAAAAAAAAAAAAAAAAAGATGATACAGTGAGTGGACATGGGAGCCAGCATTTGATCAAAGGTCTCCTTAACACAAACTCAGCGCTCCTTTGACTGTTCTCACTGTATAGCTAATGAATATGAGGGCATTTAATCAGCCCTATAGAAATTACAGAAAAACACATTTCAGAATTTCCTAAGTAAAGGGCATCAAATGACTGGATGATAGAATCCTCCTTCCTGCTCGTTTGTAAATTATGCACCTGTGTAAATGCTCATGATCCTGAAACAGGTTAAAAGCAAGTTGCAGTTGAAGGGCCAGCAGCCAGAAAGCATGCGTCTTCATTTTAAGAGAGGCTGAAGATCTGGGATGACAGCGTTCAAGGTCAGTTTAAAAGTCAGATTCACAGGTCAATGAAAGATCTTTATTTACCTATCTCTTGTTGGTACTAACGAGAACATGGCAGTCTAAATCATCACATGACCATGCCTGGCAAGCCAGTGATGAGCGGCAGCTATCAGGAAGATCTGATGAGAAGACATTCTGAGAAAGAGATAAGTAATGAAGATGTATTTTTATAGTATGAGTCAGTGCCTCGAGAGCCAGCACGAAGTGCCTATTCACGGAATAGGTCCATAATACTGGGAACTCCTTAAATCTCAGTTGCATTGAACGGAAAGGAGATTTCTCTGAATGCTTTAGTCGTGTACATGATTCAGTAGTCCTAACACTATATGAGATACATTTTCCATACTTGGACCCCTTGGGATTCACCCAGAGAGGTTGAATCAGGGATTTTGAATTCCAGTAATTGTTCTACACCAGTTACGTGACAGAGGGTGAAGTGCCCAGACTCCCTGAGCCCACCTGTCCTTATATTCTCGGGCGTAAATTCATCACCCCAAACTTGTATCAAGTGTTTTCTATGTCCAGTCCCTGTGTAAACTTTAAAAGTACTCAAGTGAAACTGTCTCTAATACTGAGGAAAATAGATATGCAACTGAAACTGTCTCTAATACTGAGGAAAATAGATATGCAACTGAAAATGCTGTGAATCGGGGCTGAGCGCCATGAAGACTAACCAAATACAAGTCTTGCAGAGTTCAGAATATGGAATGGTCATTTCCTGTATTTCGGAAATGGGGGAATTTGTTTCTTTTCATTATGAAGGTGCCTCCCTCGCATTCCATGGGTGGGGCTACACTGTTACAATGATAGCAGTCTCCAAATCTAATGCATCGTCACAATTGTTTGAAAATCACCTTTTCTTCAAGGGAATATTTTCAGGACCTATGTCCCATAATTACAAATATAATTCTTTAAGTATGAGTTGGGCCCAAGAATGTTTGTAGCACGCTCTCCAGGTGATGTGGATGTTTGCCTAAGTTTGCGAACTACTTATTCAAGTGACCTTTAAATTTTTCTGCTGAATATACATTACCAAATAGCTATTTCTCAGCTTCCTTTATTTTCGAGCCGCCAATAAGCCCACCCGCCTTTACTTTTGGCATGAATATTTTTTCAGCATGAACTTTTACTTCACTGAGAAAATTGGATCCGTCTGAAAAGAACTATTTCATCTTTTCTCCACCAAATCTACACCTTGTATCTGCATACTCTGCCTTCCCTCCTGTTGCAAGGATGATGTGTTCCTATGTTGTCTGCTTTCCCCACGCAGACACTGCATATGTGATTATCCCTTCTTTGAAAACAGCAAATTCTAATTTTTTTCTTCTGGGTCAATTCTTCCTGCATACAAATATACTGTGATATCTTTGTCTTTTTTCCCCTGCCTTTTCAGTTTTTATTTTTTGCTCTTAAAGAACTGTTTTGAGATTTTATGTATTTGTGTGTGAGAGAGAGAGAGAGGGAGAGCGCGCGCAAGAGTGTGAGCAGGGGGGAGGGGCAGAGGAAGAGGGAGAAGCAGACTCCCCGCTGAGCAGCGAGCCCAACATGGGGCTTGATCCCAGGCCCCTGGGATCATCACCTGAACTAAGGCAGATGCTTAGCCAACTGAGACACCCAGGTGCCCCTGTTTTTAAAGACATTTTAAAATAAATCTTGCGGGACCCCTACTTATTTTCAGCTTCCTTTTATAGCAGAACTACTAACATGTTTTAAATATCCAATTACTCTATGCCTACTGTTCTTCCCTTACTCAGACCATCTAAGCATTTATAGTCTAATTTCTGTGATTATACTCCAAGGACCTCCAAAGATTTCTGTCCCACCAGTTCTCTGGCTCTAGTCCTGAGACTATCAGATGTCTCAGTCACATTTGACCTCATAGGTTGTCCTTCTATATGAAACATTTTTTCCTCTTGGTTTCTGAGATATCACACCTTCCTGGATTTCCTTCCATCTCACGGGCCAGTTCTGTCACCACTAACCATCTGTTTCTTCCTCTCTCTTTACGTGATCCCACACACATCACACGGCAGCTCCATGTGAGGCCTGGACCATTCTCTAACACTCCATTGTCTTATATTTGGCCCAAACTTTCATGTATTTTTTTAAATCCTGAATGGCCCATCCTATCAAACAGACATTGATGTTCTTTGTAATAGGCTTTAAAAGGGTGAAAATTGCTGGGTTATGGGCCAAGGGAGGGGGATAGAAAGGAGATAGGATTTTTCCCACAGACACCTATGGACTCATCCTTTGAAACAGATGTTCCGATTTTCATTATGGCTGTTTTCCTTTATTAAAGGAAATACAAATCAGTTTTAGATGCATTCAGGCCACTCTTCTTCTTTCCAAATGCCTGCTTGAATATGTTGTTTGATGTAGCAGCAGTGGAATGCTTTTGTGGGAATGGTTCAGACAGCGGCAGAAAACTCAACCCACTTCCACGGTGGTGGTGCAGACATACAGAAATCTGTCTGATAGGCTAGGAGTGGATGGGGCACACTGCGAAGGAACTGATCACCGAAGCATTCAGACTTATGTTTGCCAAGAGCAGTGTGAGGGGAAAAACTGGGGCCCAGAGCAGAGTTGGCACTGACACTGTATTCTCACAAAAGAAGTTGATTGTCCCTGAGGAGACATAAAGAAGGCTATGTAAACCAAAGTCACTCACTCATTTATTCACTCAACAGATACATATTAAAAATTTAGTATTGCAAAGTATGCTCGGACTATGTCAAGAAATAAAGCAAAAGTCTTTCCTGCCAAAATAATGTTGAAAAAGAAAAACAAAGCTGATGGTATCACAATTTCAGATTTCAAGTTATACTACAAGGCTGTAGTAATGAAAACAGTATGGTATTTGCATAAAAAATAGACACATAGAACAATAAAGCAGGATAGAAAGCCCAGAAACAAACCCATGATTATATGGTCAATTAATCTCCAACAAAAGAAGCAAGAGCATGCAATGGGAAAAAGATAGTCTTCTTAATAAATGGTGTTGGGAAAACTGGATGGCTAATGCAGAAGAATGAAACTGGACCAGTTTCTTACACCAGACACAAAAATAAACTCAAAATGGATTAAAGACTTAAATTTTAGACCTGAAACCATAAAAATCCTAGAAAAGTGCACAAGCGGTAATTTCTCTGACATTGGCTGTAGCAACATTTTTCTAGATATGTCTCCCAAGGCAAGGGAAACAGAAGCAAAATGAAACTATTGGGACTACAGCAAAATAAGAGGTTTCTGCACATCAAAGGAAATAACCAACAAAACTAAAAGGCAACCTACTGAATGGAAGAAGTATTTGCAAAGGACATATCTGATAAAGAGTTAGTATCCAAAATATATAAAGACCTTACAGAACTCAACACCAAAATAATAATAATAATAATAATAATAATAATAATAATTATCCAATTAAAAATAGGCAGTAGACATGAACAGACATTTCTCCAGTGAAGACATCCAGATGCCAACAGACCCATGAAAAGACACTCCACATCATTCATCATCAGGCAAATGCAAATCAAAACCACAATGAGATATCCCCTCGCACCTGCCGGAATGGCTGAAAAACAAAACAAAACAAAAACACAAGAAACAAGTGTTGGGGAGGATATGGAGAAAAAGAAACCCTCATGTACTGTTGACAGGAAGGCAAACTGGTGCAGCTACTGTAGAAATCAGTATGGAGTTTCCTCAAAAATTTAAAAATAGAACCACCCTATGATCTAGTATTTGCACTACTGAATATTTACCCAAAGAATACAAAAACACTAATTCAAAAGGATATATGTATTCCTATGTTGATTGCAGCATTGTTCACGATAACCAAATTATGGAAGTAGCCGAAGTGTTTATTGATAGATGAATGGATAAAGAAAATGTGACACACACACACACACACACACTGAAATATTATTGAGTCATAAAAAGAATGAAATCTTGCCATTTGCAATGCCATGGATGGAGCTAGAGGGTATTATGCTAAGTGAAATAAGTCAGTCAGAGAAAGACAAATACCATATGATTTCACTCATATGTGCAATTTTAGAAACGAAACAAATGAACAAAGGAGGGAAAAAGACACGCACAGAGAAAGAGAAACTAAGAAACAGACTCTTAATTACAGAAAACAAACCCGTGTTACCAGAGGGGAGGGGGGAGGGAGGATGGGGGAAGGAGGCGAAGGGGATTAAGAGCACACTTACCATGACGAGCTCTGAGTCATGTACAGAACTGCTGACTCACTGTATTGTACCCCTGGAACTGATGTGACACTGTGTGCTAACTACACTGGAATTAAAACTAAAAACTTAAAGAAATGAAAATGGTGGAGAAAAAAGTAAAACACATCCCCAAGAAAGAAAGAAAATATTGCCTTTCTTAGTCTAAAAAAAAGGTCTTCCCCCTGTGCAGCTTGTAGTCTAGTAAAGGAAGACAGAATATAGATAGTAACATAATAATGAGGTCAATTATTTACTACATGGTGATAAAAGATATGGGAAGACGGTTTAGAAATAAAACAGCTTATGCAGTATGGGGGTGCGCTGACGTTTTAAGGAGCATAATCAAGCCTTTAGGAGATGGCAGACCTTGGAATACTGCCCCATCATTCAGGGCTATGGAATGATAGAATGATATTTTTTGCCATGAGCACATAATTTTTCATACAGGCTTTAAGGATCAAATATCTCGGGGAGCCTGGGTGGCTCAGTCGTTAAGTCTGTCTTCGGCTCAGGGTGTGATCCCAGGGTCCTGGGATCGAGTCCCGCATCGGGCTCCCTGCCTGCTTCTTCCTCTCCCACTCCCCCTGCTTGTGTTCCCTCTCTCGCTGGCTGTCTCTCTCTCTCTGTCAAATAAATAAGTAAAATCTTTAAAAAAAAAAAAAAAAAGGACCAAAGATCTCTTTACAATATTCCAGGATAAGGATGGTCAATTAAAGATGCATGTAGACTCAGGGACATCTTGGGGACCACCAAACCTGCCCTGGGACAGCTGAAAGAGTTTTCCTCTGAGGAGAGAGAGCTGTCCCCTCCCTCTGGCAGTTGGTTTGCTCCTATTTACTGGTCTCGACACCACGCCTGACGAGTGACACACGGGCAGACGAGGTTATCAACTGGGAAGTATAGGGGAAGTCTTAGCTCGAAAAAAGGACACGTGAGAGTCAGCTTTGGGGCCCCCAACTTCATCACTGGCTCAGAAGAGAATTCACACACTACAGCCACTGGAATGGCAGGAGCAGAGCCAAGACGCGGTGCACCCGCAGAAGGGGACAGCCACCTCAGTGCTGCGGGCAATCGGCAGGGAATGGGCCCCGCGTGCTCTGGGCTCTCTGGAGAAGGAGAGGAAGAGAGAGGAAAGAGTCATGAGGACGCAGTGAGACGTGCTGTGTTTCACTCTGAGTAGTGTGAATTTGACCTGGCTAAAACCGTGCTTAACTGTGGGCTAACATCATTTGTTCTCGGGTCCTAGTGAGGCTGGGTGACACCTTATTTATGGGCACATAAATACACACACAAAACAGGGAGTAACGTGTTTCTTCAAGCTCTGGGTTTAAATAACTCCAAGGAAATCCTGGTGATAGATTTATCACTTCACAAACATATGTACTGAGTACCTTCGATATGCCATTTATGAAGCAAACTGAGGTTTAATAAACATTTCTCATTTTTAGTGTTGCAGCACCCAATATTCTTCTAATATCATTCAGCTTTACTTTTGGAAATGGCATTTCTCCCACTATGTGTATCCTTGGTGGGAGAAAATGCCTACTTGGCACTACTAAAGTCTTCGGGAGACAGCTTCTTCTCACACTGGGGAAGCCAGGATTGCACTGTGCCGGGGACCCAGTGTCACCCAAAACAATGTTCGACATTTGTTTGACATTGGGTTAGAAATGGTGTTAGACGTATTGCATGGTGCACTGGGTGTTATACGCAACTAATGAATCATCGAACTTTGCATCAGAAACCAGGGATGTACTGTATGGTGACTAACATAATAAGAAAACATTAAAAAAAAAAAAAGAAATGGCAGGACATGAGAAGTAACATCGAGAATGCAGCAGCGTAGACGCTCTCCGCTTCACAACCAAGTCTTGTTCCCAAGACCTCACTCCCTACGCAGCTCTGCTCCTCTGTCTTCCAACACCTCGGGGAGATATTGACTCCCTGCCCACGAGAGGCCTACAGGCTCGTGCTTTGCCTAATTAGTCTCATCATCTGGTACCACATTCTCAAAATATTTATTCAGTAATTATTTGAAGGGACCTACTCAGTGTCAAGCAACATGCTGGGCCCTAGAGGGAGCATTAACCTGCCTATGGCATCCTTCCCGCCCCCAGGGAGCTTACAGTCTGGGCAGAGAAATTATACATTTTCAAAAACAATAAATAGAACAGTCACATATTAAAAGGAGGTATTCAGGAACAGAAGAAAGTACGATGGAGAACCATACGTGCAAATAAAGTATCCAGAGATGGGGATCAGCAAAAACTTTGTCGCAGGTGTTTGAGCCGCTTGTGGAATGATTTAGCTCCTGATAACAGAAGAGGGAGCCACAAGCAACAAGAAAAAAAAGCAGGCAATGTTTTACTCACACGGATGACCACCAAGGCTGGGAACATCAACTTTGTTCTCAGTGCACAGTGACTTTTATCAATCCTTCAGAATAGCTTTCCTCGAACTTTAACTAGATCATAATACATGTTGTTTCTAGAAGCCACAAATTCTGTCCCTTATTTTAAGACTTAGAGCAGTACCTTGAAAATAAACCCAAGACTAACGTAAGATTGTAACTTTCTCCAAAGGTATAGATTCAGGCAGTGAAATAAGTGGTTAGTTAAAACAATCAGGCAAAATAAAGAAAAGCTCCTGACTCTGAAAAGGGTCCTCTGTACTGAGGTGATGGAGTCCCAAATTTAACCACCACCAAAGGCCCCTGGGAACTGGCATTTATTGGAGGGATGTTACAGGAAATTGAGTTAAGTTCTCCTTTAAGAACATAATGTTGGACCTACTCTTGCAAGACATATTACTTTTTTTCTCTTTACTTTTGGGGAAAACAGAAACAATTTATATTCTGTGACTGTGGGCTATTTTTCTTATATAACTCATATTAAGATATGGGTGCCATTGCCCAGAAGATAAATCATACACTTTGCACTAAGGGAAGATAACAGGCAAAGTTTGCAACATGCCTATGAATACCCAATCTGTGCCAGAAATTAGATTTGCCTGTTTCAATTAGAATATATAGAAAAATCTATCTCTTAGTGTTCAAAAAGGTAAAAGGCTTATGAATAGCGATTTCTGTTGGCACCTCATTTCTGCTCCATGTGGGGAAAAAAGAGGAGAACATGTTCCCTTTTGTAAGCAGCGGCTTCTTTGAATCTGTGGAGTTTGGCTGAGTCTTACAGGCAAACTCTTCAATGCTCACCCACTTGTACAAGTAGGTTAAGGCAGGCCTAGTACTACTCCCATGTTTGAAACAATTTCCTCTTTTCCAGAGTCATCAGCTGAATGCAGGAAAATAGTGAGCGTTGCTCAACAGAATGTTGAATAAAGAAACAGTAAACACCATTTGACTGCTTCCCATATCTTAGTATCCCATGACTCACTGCATTTTGAAAAAATAAAAATGAGGCTGTATCCAGAGAAGGGAGTCGTTTCTACTTTTGAGAAGGTTCTGTACTTTTAACAGCTCTTGTGTCAAGAGATAGGACATGGTTCTGTGGAATTGCATGTATTCTTCTCCAAAGTCCAGAGCAGTGGTTTGTCCTCAGTGAAGTTCTACAAGTGAGTTGACGTTGACTCAGAGGGCATGAAAAGCACAGCACCTATTCAGAGAACCCAGTGTCACATATCCCATGGATCCTCTCTAGTCCCTTGTGAATACCCACAAGGCAGGATATCTCCTGGGGTCTTTTTTTCTGTGTAGGACCTTAGTCATTCTGTCTATCCCATTCAACTCCAATGAGAAGTAGTCCCGTGGTGTTCCAAGGTCTTCCCTTTGTTTTCTTCTGGATGAAAGAAAGGGATTGCCAATTTGTGACCTGAATAATTGAAGAGCTGGCAGCTCATGAGGCTGAAAACCTTCCTTTAGAAACAATTCTTTAGAATGAACAATACAGGCTTTCACTTCTCCCTCATCACCTGTCCTCCCATTGAAACAGGAACATTTGCGAAGTTCCCTGATGCCCTGCTCCCTCGTCGGTCCTTGACCAATCAAAGACACCTTCTTTTCTAGACATCAGGATGAAAAATGATAAGTGTTCTATTATTAAAAGGCGGGTGACTTCAAGTATTTATGACAATCCTTTGTAGTAAATATTGTAAATATCTCTCCAGCCACAGACTAGAGACCAAAATCTAAGTCTTTGTGATGTAAGGGGAGGCTAGCTTTTCAGAGAGAGAAAAATCAAGCAGAAATAATAGTAATTTACACCTTTACAGGAATTATAGTTCACACCATGATATCACATATACTTTTTGATGTTTCTCACCAGTACTGGTTAAGGCAATCCAGCATTATTGTCTCAATTTTACAGCTACACCTCAGAGAGGTTAACAGATTTCTGTAAGGTCACATAGTCAATTGGCAGTGAAACTAGAACAGAAAAAAAAAATCTTCTGGTTCCAAACCTTGTGATTTTTCCACTACCTCCCAATAGTAGTGAAACAAGCAGAACATTCTTTTGTTGTTACTGTTGTTTTATTTTTGCTATCATGGAGAAAGAGAGGTTAGACATTTTCTAACTAGACCAATATCACTTAGAGGCAATTTATATGGTTGTTAGATTCTTGATCTTTGACATCAGAATTCTTGGATTTAAATTCAGAATTCTATTAGTCATTAGCTTTGGAAAACTAAGCAGTTAAAAAAAAATTACTAATCCTCATTTACCTGAGCTATAAAATGGGGCTAACCATGTACCTACCTCATATAATTATCCTACATTAAATGAAATAAAAATACCTATAAGACACCCAAAAGTCTTTAGACAAAGGTGACATTGGCAGTGGTGATGATATTGGTGACATTGGTGATGGTAGAGGTGATTGTGGTGGTGGTAGTGACAGTTGTGATGATGGTGATATATCGGTGGTGATGGTGGTGTTGGTGATGTTGATTGTGGTGGTGGTGGTGGTGGTGGTGGTAGACGTGGTAGTGATGGAGGTGGTGGTGATTGTGGTGGCCCGAGTAGCAGTGATTGTGGTGGTGGAGATATGATGGTGGTGGTGGTGATGTTGACAGTGGTGGGAATGGTGGTGGTGATGGTGGAAGTGATGGTGATGGTGGTGGTGGTGGCAGGAGTGAGGGTGATCGTGGTGATGGAGATGATGATGGTGGAGATGACGGTGGTGGTGGCGATAGTCGTGATGATAGTGATGATGTTGGTAGTCGTGATAACATTAGCAGCAGAAGCAATAGTCAATATTTTAAAGGTGTGGAAACTGATGTATTGAGAGAAGATTTGACTAATGTCAATTAATTTTAAGTTCAGCAGAATATTGTGACCTCTAATGTAATTTTTCCTGTTCTAGGAACCAGGACCTCCAGAAAGAAGGAACTTAAAATTATTGAGTCAAGAAGAACAAATTTTCCTAATCTCATTGAGCTTGTGAATGACTCTTTTTTATTTTGTTCTTGTCATTAGACGGTGGAGGTAATTTCATGAATTTGCACTTGGCCTTTCCTACTGTAACAGCTCTTGGTCAAACAACCAGTGTGAGGATTTTGCCAACTAATACGCATGTCCACACTGATTATATTTTGAGAACAAGGTGAATTACTATTGGGAGGGTATGTGGTCCTAGTGGACTCACTGTGTTAGATGCATTCCCTACAAAATATCCTAGTTCTTTCCCCAAGATGACTTTCCTTGTTAGATAATTCTCCTTCCCCATCCTCTTGGTGTCATGGTGACTATGAGATGTGCATTGGCCAATGAAATGTGAACAGAAGCGATATATGTCCCTTTTGGGAATATCTCTCCTTCCTCTGCCATAAGTAAGTATGAATTAAATGTTTGCTAACGGCTATATAAAGCAGAGCTGAGGCTGAAATATAATGTGCATATAGCATGACAGAAATAAACCTTTGTTTATTTTGAAGTTGTTTGGGCAGCACAGTTTGTTTGTTTGTTTGTTTTGTTATGCTATGTTAGTCACCATACAGCACATCATTAGTTTTTGATGTAGTGTTCCACAATTCATTGTTTGCATATAATACTCAGTGCTCCGTGCAATACGTGCCCTCCTTAATACCCATCACTGGGCTACCCCATCCCCACACCCCACTCCCCTCTGAAACCCTCAGTTTGTTTCCCATAGTCCATAGTCTCTCATGGTTCATCTGTCCTTCTAATTTCCCCCCATTCAGTTTTCCCTTCCTTCTCCTACTGTCCTCCATGCTATTCCTTATGTTCCACATATAAGTGAAACCATATGTTAGTTGTCTTTCTCTGCTTGACTTATTTCACTTAGCATAATCCCCTCCAGTTCCATTCATGTCTGATGCAAATGGTGGGTATTCATCCTTTCTGATGGCTGAGTAATATTCCAGTGTATATATGGACCATATCTTCTTTATCCATTTGTCTGTCAGGGGACATCTCAGCTCCTTCCACAGTTTGGCTATTGTGGACATTGCTGCTATGAACATTGGGGTGCATGTGCCCCTTCTTTTCACTACATCTGTATCTTTGGGGTAAATACCCAGTAGTGCAATTGCTGGGTCATAAGGTAATTCTATTTTTAACTTTTTGAGGAACCTCCACACTGTTTTCCAAAGTGGTTGCACCAACTTGCATTCCCACCAACAGTGTAAGAGAGTTCCCCTTTCTCCACATCCTCTCCAACATTTGTTGTTTCCTGCCTTGTCAATTTTTGCCATTCTAACTCGTGTAAGGTGGTATCTCAATGTGGTTTTGATTTGAATTTCCCTGATGGTTAATGATGTTGAACATTTTTTCATGTGTCTGTTAGCCATTCGTATGTCTTCTTTGGAGAAGTGTCTGTTCATGTCTTCTGCCCATTTTTTGACTTGATTATTTGTTTTTTGGGTGTCGAGTTTGAGCAGTTCTTTATAGATCTTGGATATCAGCCCTTTATCTGCAGTGTCATTTCAGCACATTTTAGCCAGATAGCTATATCCCACTGGGTAATGAGATACTCAGGGTGCAGACCATGTTTTAATTACTATTAAATCTATATTACCTATGTTAGTGCCTAGAATATAGTAGGTACTCAATAAAAACACTGTTGAGTGACAAGTAAAAGTAATATATCTATTAATATTGCCTTAGTTTGCAAACCGTTTGCAAACTCATAGATATGTCTAAGTTTTGAAAAATTGCTAACTTTTGTCTTTCAATTATTTACAATGGTAAGTCACCCAAGATCTTGTACATAGGAAACATTTAATTCATTCCTGCTGATTTTCTGGAATCAGCTATGTCTTAACTTTCTTACCGCCCATAGCATTTGATGTCACCATAGACTCTGAATTCCTCAAAGACAAAAATTTTGTATATCATATTTATTTCCTCATAACCTAGATCATCCTATCACATTTGTCACAACTGTGCAATCTGATATTTAACATGTACTAGGTAAGTTACTGAAGGATTGATTTTAAGGAAATATATTTCTGATGGATATATGTTAAGTTGACAGGAATAAAGTTATTCAAAGAGAGAGAGAGGGACGTTTCCATCTCACATAGTACCCATCTATTCTCTTTAACTAAAAACTAGCCTGTGATTGGATACTGACCTATGGAGTCAGCCATGTTTATGCTATTAAGTGTTAGGCTAACCGTAGCTTTACTGATTAAAGGTGCCATATAGAATATAGAATGGTTAGATAATTTGGAGACAGAATTTTGTTGTTATTGCCATTGGTCTGTGTGTGTATGTGTATGTGCGTGTTTCTACTTAATTAATAAGCACTCCCTACAATGGGGAATAGCAATTAGTATAATTTTCATGATGAATCTCTGCTAAATTTAATTTTATGAAACCCAAATTGAGAGTGAATTTACTCACATTTATAAAATTTGTGGGGCCCATATGGGTGAACAGATTGCTTTATTCACAGGTTGTCCCGTGTGGGGGTTATAGCCAGAGATAAATATCCCTACCTCTCTGTCCTTGGTGTCAGAAGGAATCAGCTTGCAGCAGTCAGTGCTTGTGGTAATTTGGAGCTAACGACATGAACAGCAATTACTCAGACATACCTGGGCTCGGACAACTGGAATCGCCTCTGACCTACTCCTTGCCTCCTGCTTTCTTAATCTAATTCCTTCTTTATTGTACTGCCAGATTCAACTTCCTGAATCACCATCTTTATCAGGTTATTTGCAACCTTCAGTGGCTTCATTTTGTCCGCAAAATAAAACCCAAGCACCTCGGACTGATATTCAATGCTTTCTGTCAGTCTTGCTCCTGCTACCTTTCCAGGCTTACCCCTCACCTCTGACCTGCACAAATTCCGAGTTGCACCTGACCTGGATCACTCAATATCACCAAATTGTATGTTTATCTTATCTCTACATTTTGAACAGGAAGTTCCTGGAAAGGAAAATCATAAACTCGACTTGCGTATTTCCACAAACAGGGTTCCTGGAACGTGGCCTATCCCCATAATATTCATTATTACTTATGGAATTATTAAAATGAATCAATACTAGATAACATCCTTTGAAATGTACTGTGTGCCTAGCATTGTACAGTGTTCTTCAAATATATAATCCTCACTTCCACAACAACCTGATATGGTACCTGTTCTCTTTCCAGCTTTTTAAATAAGAAAATAATCTTCATGGAAAGTAGGCAGCACGGAGTTTGTTGCAAAGAGTGGAGAATTTCTCTCTGAAATAGTCTTCGGTTCCTCTCCCTAACTATAGACCTGGCCTGTCATTGGATACTGACCTTATAGTGTCAGCTGCAGTTAGGAGAGAGAATGTGGGTTGACCCTGGTATTACTGATTTAGTGTAGACTAATTCTTCTTTGAAAGAAGTTTGGCTGAAAGTTGTTATGGCCAAACTGGGATTCAGAGTCAGGTCTATTGTACTCCAAAGCCCACAGATTTTCCCCATACCACTCTGCTGAATACGCGGAACAATGGAAATGACTCAAAGGCACCCACCGTGGCAGATGCTCGTGATGTCTTGCCTTCATCCCTTAAGCACTGACCTCTAAACATAAGGCTACTTATTCCGTATACTTGTGGGCATTTTATCTGGCCATGAAAGCCGTGACAAGCTGCATGTGCTGCAGAGTTCATGTTTCAAGATCTGTTCTCAACCATCGGCACACAGGAGCTGTATAGACACCTGAGCTTCCTCCCTCCTTAGTTGGGATAAATCGGAAGCTCATTCTCCACTGTATCCCATATGTCTTCAATTGCTTGCTGATGCACCCTATAATGATTTGCTTCCATCCCCTATCTCACTTTTCCATTTGTGGTCAGTGTTTGTTAGAATACCCCTCCCCACACATACACACATACTACTTGTCATCAAATTCTCATCTCAGGACCTGTTTCTGGGAAAACCCAAATCAAAACGCCTGCCTGACTTTTAGTTGTTGGTGCTTGTCCTTTCTTCCCTGCCTTCCCCCTCTACCATCAGTGCACTCACCTTTGCTCATTTTATGAACCAAAGGCCTGTCATCCTTAAGCTTGGCACTGCTTGGTTCCAGCTTTGAGCTCTCAGCCAGTGTGTTCTTGTGTCAAAAGCTCTTTTCCCTCACATAGTCAATTTTAGAAGAGTTTGCTGTTCTTCTCCCAGGGTCTGTTGCTCCGGGCTGGCCCTAGTTCGAGGGACCTCAAAGAAGCCTGCTAATAGAGATTCTTTGGCTACCTTCCTCTGGTGTGGACAGCCTCCCCACGCCTAGGGCAAAGACTTCATTTCCCAGTTCTGCCCTCCTTAAGGACTGTTTGCAGGTCTGGTCCCATGACTTACTCATGGGGAAACCTTACCCTGTTCTCTAGTCCCTCTTAGGCCTTTGCTGGGAAATTTGAACCTGATTCTCATTCTCCAAATATCACTTTGGTCAGACACAAAGGCTCTGTGAGGATTTAAAAAAAAAAAAAAAGTGCAAATCTTATGTCCAGATTAGAATCCAAGGATATATTCTCTGGATGGAGGGCTTACTGTGGCCCTTGTGTTGGTGCTTTGGTCTGGGTCACAGTAAGTATAAACCATCTTTAATTTCTAGTGTGTATTTCACTGACCTCTTCTCTGCCCGGGTCATATGCCTCATTCTGATGATACTAATTATCTTGTTCTGAGAGGCATTATGGCAAGGTGGTCAAGAGACGAGTTTTGTAGTCAGATCTGGGCTCAAATCCTATCAATTGCCTTTAACAGCTATTCAAACTTGAGTGAATAACTCAGACTTTCTGATCCCTAATTGTTTTATGTAAGAACTAAGGCAGCCTCAGGCCACCTGGGTGGATCTGTCAGTTAAGCGTCTGACTTCAGCTCAGGTCATGATCTCGGGGTCCTGGGATCTAGCTCCATGTTGAGGCCTGTTTGTCTTTCTCCCTCTGCCCTTCCCCCACTTGTGCACACTCTCTCTCTCTCTCAAATAAATAAATACAATCTTTAAAAAAAAAAAAAGAAAAACCAACAACCGAGGCAGCATCAATAACTCCAAAGTACATTTTAAAAATACAGGATACATTTTACATGTTTTTGTCAGTATGTGTTGAACATTCAGTAATAAGGAGCTATCAGTCATGTGTCTGAAGTTCTTGGGATATCACTCTTGAGTTCTGTTTCATTTTTAAGCATTCCCAACAACTCAGAGATGCTTGCACCTCTCCTTGATAATAAGGAGAGTTTAGAATTTATATCA
This sequence comes from Ursus maritimus, assembly GCF_017311325.1. Taxonomy (NCBI): domain Eukaryota; kingdom Metazoa; phylum Chordata; class Mammalia; order Carnivora; family Ursidae; genus Ursus; species Ursus maritimus. The sequence continues at coordinate 74,265,756 of NW_024427107.1, forward strand.
ACATTCATGGAAGATGCAAGGCCTTAGTTTACAGTAGCCTTGGATGATTTCAGAGGTCAGAAGCACAATGATATTCACCTCTGACACAGCTGAACAGTGAGTAATGGCTGACTTAGGATGTCTTGCTGGGAGGCCATGGGAAAAATTATGGAGTTGTCAGTGGCAGTGATTTGGGTTACATCTTTACGTTGCTCATTGTTTATCGTGCCAACCTTGGGTGATCTTCAAATCCACTCAGTCTGAAGCATCCATCATCTGACATCATCTGACATCATTCGGGGCTATGAAAGGGTATAATCTAGTACCTTCCCCCTCTCCCTGGACATCAAGAATCATCACTACTCTTTCTTCCTGCAAACAAGTTGGATTTTATACATGTCACTGGATATTTCACTTTTATTAGAAGATTTTCCAAAATATTAAAATCCTGCTTACAAGATATATGAGCAATGGATTTGGAAATAAATGACTTTGCTTTAAGTATCTTTTCTGCCTTTCCCTCGCTGCATTAACTTGTCAAAGACACTTGCTCCTTATGAGGTTTGGCTTCCTCAACCACAATGTTTGCTTGCAAATGACATAATGTTGCTATGAGGGTTGAATGAGGCATTTATGATGATATGCTACGTCACAATCAGGGAAGGAATAAAAAGAGGGAGTAGAAGACAGTAAGGAGGGAGAAGATGGACAGGACTGGCACATTGCACATTCTTTTCTTCTCAGAGGGTTTTTAACTCTAAGACCAAGCTGATTTCTTTCAAGGAAGAAGATGGCTTATTTAATATTGAGATTTATTTTGAATTAATTCCAAATTTATTAATTACTATGTCTATTTCTACTGAGATTGGATTCGTGGAAAGAAGCACAGGTGCAGAACTTCTTTTGATCTCATTTATCCTGTATATTCATTATTTGCTCCTAGATGAAAAGAAGTCACCCTTACAGATTCTCTGAAAGAAAAGTAAAGAAACACGTGGATAGATGATTCCACTGGGAGTTAGTAACACTCTCCCAACCAAGCAGTGATGGATGTGGATAAATGGGTAGAGGCTCCTCATTATAGTCATCAGTGTTTGGTTATAATTAGATTGTAAGGAATGTGATTAAGCTAAAATGCACAAGAATAATGTCAAGATATCTAGGATTTTGGACCAAGACCCTAGGGGTAAGTATGTACTTGGTTTTTAGCCATTCTCAATGAGTGATATAAAATGTATGCCCAAAGACGTAAAGTAAAGAGTCCTTAAAGAGTAAAAAGGGTAAGGTTGGGATTTTTTTTTTATTTCCAGTTTTTTAAAAAGATTTATTTATTTATTTTAGGGGGAGAGAGAGAGCACGAGGAAGGGCAAAGAGAATCCCAAGCAGACTCAATGCTGAGCACAGAACCTGACACAGGGCTGGATCTCATGACCCTGAGATCATGACTTGAGCTGAAACCATGAGTTGATCACTTAACCAACCGTGCCACCCAGATGACCCTAATTCAAGTTTTTATTTGAATTCTTTTTAGTTAACACATATGGTAAAATTGGTTTCAGGTATAGAATTTAGTGACTCATCACTTACATACAATACCCAGTGCTCATCACAAGTGCCCTCCTTAACCCCCATCAGTCATTTAACCCATTCCCACCCACCTCCCTCATCAATCCTCAGTTAGTTCTCTATAGTTAAGAGTCGCTTATGGTTTGCTTCCCTCACTCTTTTTTTTACCTTCCCGTATGTTTCTCTGTCTTGTTTCTTAAATTGCAAATATGAGTGAAATCATATCATTTGTCTTTCTCTGACTGACTTATTTCAATTAGCATAATACACTCTAGCTCCATCCTTGTTGTTGCAAATGGCAAGATGTCATTCTTTTTGATGGCTGAGTAACATTCCATTGCATATATCTACCACTTTTTCTTTATCTGTCCATCAGTCAATAGATATTTGTGCTCTTTCCATGGTTTGGGATTTTTAGATCAACCTATCTAGAGGGATATTTTTCAAAATGTGGTGTTGGAAGTACCTAAACATTGGGCAAATTGCCCAAACTTCATGTTAAATACACAGACAATAAGACCTAATGAATCAGAATCCTGGCATGTTGCCTTGGGATATGAGTGTTTAAGATGTCCCCAGATGCTTTGGATGTCTCTGTTCTGAAGACTATGCTTTGAGAATCACCACTTTGAAAGTATTGTTCCTAATAAGTATGGTGTAAATACAATCAGAAATTATAAAACGTGCAAAAAACTTGAGATACGAACTTACCTGTATGTCAGATCTTAGACCTACCTGCAGGTGACACTTCTGGGCAACCCCTGTTTTATTGACTCCTGGATAAGGATTTGTCTGGATAGATTTCTCATAATCTTTTCCTGAGATATGAAAAACCATAGTATAGTTTTAAAGGAGGAAGACATCAATGTTTTTTAAAAAAGAAGAAAAAAAGGAAATAAACACTGGATAAGAAAGAGACTACAAATACATCAAGAATTTCAAAGTGAACATCTCTACTACTTAAGCCAGTTCTCGACCTGGGATGACTTTGCTCCCCAGGGGACATTTTGACAATGTCTGAAAACATTTTTGGTTGTCAGTACTAGGGAGGTGCAACTGGCATGCAATGGGTGTAAACCAGGGACGCTGCAAGCCTCCCACTATGCACAGGCCATTCTCTCAACAAAGAACTTTCCAGTTCAAAATGTCAGTAGCATTGAGGTTGCAAAACTCGAATTTAAACCCTTTAGGCTTCTTAATCGTACAAGACACTTAAAAAAATAAACGCTCATGCATCATTAAAAGAATTATTCTTGTTTATAGAAAGCAAAACAAAGGCATAGAAGTTAGCAAATATAGATGGGTCCCACAATTTTAATGATTGGCGCTTTTTTTAAACTCAAAAAGCACACTGTTTGAATCTAAACACTTATTATTTTCCCAGACTGTTTAGACACACATGTGAATACACACACACACACACACACACACACACACACACACACATTGAGAAGTGGTCTTATAAGGTGCTTATGCACACAAGACTGGAAATCCAGCATCCTGAATTCGAATACAAGCATCATCAAACGCCATCTTACTAGAGTGGACAAACTGTATAACCTCTCTAGAGCATACTCTATTTATCTACAAAATGTGGTTAGTAATATACCTGCCTCAATAAACCGTGAAGAGGATTAAATAAGGTATTCCCTGTAAAGCAATTGACAGAGTACTTAGCACACGGTTGCACTGAAAATATGTGTTGTTATTTCCTTGACACATGTTAACCTAGCCATATTTGGACCTGTGCCAGAGCACAATGTCTAGACATTAGCAATATTGGCTTCTGAACTATCAGGACTAAAATATCAATGTGGTAAACATCATCTCTGGAAAAAATGAAGGTTCTAGTTTGTCCTAACTAATGAACAGTTGAATCTCATTGTGTTAATTAAACCAAGACATTTCTAAAAGCTCATCACTGACCTATGGGAATACGAACCAACCAACCAGATAAGCATAAGGAATATCCATAAACTCGTTAACTCAAAGGCTGGGTCCATCTCATCATTTTATGCCATAACCTACAGAATCAAAGAGAATTCTGTTGGATCATAGAGAATATCTTTTGCCACATCCTTGGCTTCTCCCCTCTGAGCAGCCCTGAACTTACTTGCAAGCCCTTTAGACATAAAGAGATGGTGTGAGGGAGAGGCAGGAGAAGAGGGTACAGGCCCAGGTTCTGCGGGTTATTTGCAGTGTGACACTGGGCAAGCCACGTTTATTTTCCAAGCTTAGTTTCCCCATTAGCGAAATGCATACAATATTGTGGCTACCCCATCAATTTTTTTTTTAAATGTTTTTTTTATTATATTATATTAGTCACCATACAGTACATCCTGGTTTTTGATGTAAAGTTCCATGATTCATTAGTTGCGTATAACACCCAGTGCACCATGGAATATGTGCCCTCCTCACTACCCATCACCAGACCATCCCATTCATCCACCCCCCTCCCCTCTGAAGCCCTCAGTTTGTTTCTCAGAGTCCATAGTCTCTCATGCTTCATTCCCCCTTCTGATTACACCCCTTTTCTTTATCCCTTTCTTCCCCTACCGATCTTCCTAGTTCTTATGTTCCATAGATGAGAGAAACCATATGATAGTTGTCTTTCTCTGCTTGACTTCTTTCACTTAGCATTATCTCCTCCAGTGCCATCCATGTTGCAGCAAATGTTGAGAACTCGTTCTTTCTGATAGCTGAGTAATATTCCATTGTATACATGGACCACAACTTCTTAATCCAGTCATCTGTTGAAGGGCATCTCGGCTCCTTCCACAATTTAGCTATTGCGGACAAAGCTGCTATGAACATCGGGGTGCATATGGCCCTTCTCTTCACTATGTCTGTATCTTTGGGGTAAATACCCAGTAGCACAATGGCTGGGTCATAGGGTAGCTCAATTTTTAACTTTTTAAGGGACCTCCACACTGTTTTTCAGAGTGGTTGTACCAACTTGCATTTCCACCAACAATGTAGGAGGGATCCCCTTTCTCCACATCCTCTTCAACAATTGTTGTTTCTTGCCTTGTCAATTTTTGCCATTCTAACTGGCATAAGGTGGTATCTTAGTGTGGTTTTGATTTGAATTTCCCTGATGGCTAGTGATTTTGAACATTTTTTCATGTGTCTGTTAGCCATTTGTATGTCTTCATTGGAAAAGTGTCTGTTCATATCTTCTGCCCATTTTATGATTTGTTTATTTGTTTCTCACGTATTGAGTTTGAGAAATTCTTTGTAGATCTTGGATACCAGTCTTTTATCTGTAGTATCATTTGCAAATATATTCTCCCATTCTGTGGGCTGCCTCTTAGTTTTTTTTACTGTTTCCTTGGCTGTGCAGAAGCTTTTTATCTTATGAAGTCCCACAAGTTCATTTTATTTTTTGTTTCTCTTGCCTTTGGAGATGTGTCATGAAAAAGGTTGCTTTGGCCGATGTTGTAGAGGTTGCTGCCTATGTTCTCCACTATGATTTTGATGGATTCCTGCCTCACATCGAGGTCTTTCATCCATTTGGAGTTTATCTTTGTGTATGGTGTGAGAGAGTGGTCAAGTTTCATTCTTTTGCATGTAGCTGTCCAATTTTCCCAGCACCATTTATTGAAGAGACTGTCTTTTTTCCACTGGATGTTTTTTCCTGCTTTGTCAAAGGTTAGTTGTCCAAAGAGCCGAGGGTCCATTTCTGGGTTCTTTATTCTGTTCCATTGGTCTATGTGTCTGTTTTTGTGCCAGTACCATGCTGTCTTTGTGATCACAGCTTTGTAGTACAGCTCGAAATCTGGCATTGTGACGCCCCCAGCTTTGTTTTTCCTTTTCAACAATTCCTTGGCGATTCGGGGCCTTTTCTGGTTCCATACAAATTTAAGGACTATTTGTTAAATACCCCATCAATTCTTGCCAGAATTATGTAAGACAAGCTACATCCACTTCCCAGAACAGCCAGTAAATGCTAAATAGATATAGCTACTATGAAATAAATATCTTCAAAATCTGGAAGAGCTAAAAGAACAAAAAAGGCACAAGAGTGAAGGTGAGGGGAGAGGTTTCTTAAAAGATTGCATAAAGGATGTCACAAATTTGATTCCCAACCCTTCTGTCTCAAATTCACTACCCATTGGTTATTATTACATATTAAACCTAAAGCCATTATGACCAGAGTGCCCATCATTTTGGCACTTAAAGTAAGCTGTGTGTGTGTGCGCGCGCGTGTACGCGTGCGTGGGTTGTTTTTTTTTTTTTTTTTTGAGTGAAAGCATATCAAATGTGAATTTAGAGATGAGAGTAATGTATAATATTGGAAAGCCTGATGGTGCTGTGGAAAGTTAAAGGCAAAATAATTTGGGATCAGCTAGTGACAGGGTGTATAGTTCTAAAGTCCATCCTGAGAGCATATTAGAACAGCATGCGATGACTGATGGGCTCATGATTGTATGTTATTATCCAGGGCTCAGGAACTTTTGTTTAAGAAAAAGGCAGGGGGTCGTTTGACTTTTATAATGACTGACACTGAAACACTAGAAATGTTTAAAATGCCACTTTATGGTTTATATTCTAGTTTTCTTGGAAAAAAAATGTACAGGTAGAAGGTATTTTTTTTTAAGATACTTAAAGGTTCAAGTTCAAGTTAAAGTTCAAATCCAAGATCTGCTCACATGGGGAGAGTGGAAGGTTTGTCACTTATGATGCTTACCAACAGGTAGGCACCACACATCTCCACACTGGTTCCGGTCTTCTCATCACTGTACCAACCTCTTCCGGAGTGGGTTATGAGGAAATGAAGTCAATCGCACGATTAACAGTTTGGGGAGAGGGCATGCATGGTTTGATCCTTTCCATCAGCCTTCCCTGTGAGCTTGCCTATCCACAGAAATGATGCGTTCTCAATTTGTCTCAGCTGTAGTGTACACTTACTGGTAGAGACACTAAATACACTGAGAGAGTCTCATCCACTTAATCTTTTATATTCACTCACATTGCTGCAGAACTCAGACTGGGAAGGCATATTATTTATTAGCCTTCTAAAACTCTAATGTCTGGTGTGTTGCACGAATAACATTGAGAAAAAGGGAAGAGGTAGAAGTTAGAGAAGTAAAATAACGCTCTGTGATACAGAATTCTGTCATGGCTAAGTCAGGTAACCTAAGATTTAGTTCCGTGCTGCGTGCCAGTCATGTGAGATTTTGATCTGAAGGGCCATTGTTGCTTATGGAAGGATTTTCCAGAAGAGAATGCCCCACAGTGTGGAGATGAACCAGAATCATTCCAGAAACTAAGTGAAAAGCAAGTTGTTTCTGGAATGAAGGAGAGATTGACAACAATAAGGATCATGGAGGTTGAAGTTTCCCATGTATATGTAGAAAAATGGAATTTATTGATGCCATTGACAAGAATGCTTTCAGTGTAGTCGGGGAGGCAAGAAATGGTGTGGCAGTAAGAGGGAATGAGAGGAGAGCAAGAGGAGAACATTTATTTGAGAAATTTTTCTTTGAAGAGGAGCAGAAAAATATGGCAGAAGAGTTTGAGGATATGGTCTCAATTCAGCTCTACTTTTTAGGTGGGAGACATCATAGCATATTTGTATACTGATGGGAAATTATTGAGTGGAGAAAAAAATTGATAATGTAACGGAAACACTGAACATTAAGATTAATGAAAGAAACTAATAATAAAAGATGACGTATTATGTGATTCCACCTATGTGTAATACCAAGAACAGGCAAGTTTATGGGGGAAAATGTGGTGTGACTTCTAATAGGTCTCTGGTTTCATGGGGGGTGGATTAATATGTCTTAAAATTAAATTTCATAAATGACTACACAACTATGAATATATGCAACACCATTGAAGTGTACACTTTAAATGGATGAAGAGACACTACATCTGAAATGATGAACTATAAGTTGGCTAATTGAATTTAAATAAAAAATAAAATGAAATAAAAATAAAAGGATGAAGTGTATGGTTTGCAAATTATATCTCAATAAAGCTATTTTTAAAGAGAGTGAATGGTGAACAAACAAAATGTTAAGCCTATAAATAAAATTACTCATGCACCAGCAATATGAGGCAATAACAATAATGCCTAATATGTAGTGTTGTAAAAATAAAGAAAGAAATTTGATGCTCTGTGATAAGATTAACATTTGCTTTGTAAGGAGGTTAATAGTATTTACAGTCTTGAAAACCATATATTTTCTAGAAGAATAGTAAAAATATTGCTTTAATTTAGATTTTAGGTTAAATGTGCAAGTAAAAATTTTAGAGTAATCAACAAAATGATACAAATATTATACCATATTATTTTATATATTCAAAATTAGTGGAGGAATTAAAATTTTAACGAGAGAAAAAGTAGATGACAATACCAAAGATGCAAAAAGAAAGGAAAATTTAAAAACCAGTATCATGATAAAAATCAAATACAAAACAATAAATAAATTGTTAGAGGTAAATTCAAATATCTCCGTAAGCACAATCGGTATAAATAGTCTGATAGTCCAGTTAAAAGAGATTAGAAGGAGTTAAAATATTGACAGATTGGATGAAAAAAATAGATTTCAGCCATATACTCTTATAACAGATACAGGAGAGCAAAACAGAAACAGATTGAAAGTACATGGATTGAAAAAAGATAGAGCAGGTGAGAACTGTGTTTCTATGCAACTAACAGATACCTCATCTGAGGTGGCTGATGTAACATGAAACTTTATTTCAATCTCACATAAATTAATGCATCGTTGGGTGTTTGGAACTTTTATGGTGGCTTAAAATTCCTCTGGGAAAAAGGATAACTCCGTTGTTTCCTTTCTCAACCTCTAGTGAGAATCCTAGTTACCAGGGCATCTGATGGAGTTCCAGCTAACACACCCACCACTAGAGCTCAGGAACAGGAGGAAGGGCAGAGGGGAGCAATGACAGCCAAGAGCTCCGGTCAACAGTCCCCAGAGCTCCCACAGGACGCTTCCAGCTACGTCTCCTGACATTCCCCTATGTCTCCTGGGGAGTACAGTCTTCAGTGAAGATTTGCTTATTTGGGGGAGAGGATAATGAGGGGCGATCGTCTGTGTTTGTGAAACCAAGAGAAGAGTATGACAGAAATCATCCCGCTGCTCCAGGCTACGGTTACACAAAGTAGACTTGAAGTAATAAAGCACTGATAGAGGTGAAGAGAGTCAGATTTGAATAATAATATCTTTAGATATTAAATTTGTCGCAAGTAGACTACAGTGAACTGAGCTTTATTAAGCCCAAAGTGCCATCCTCATTTCTACAACAACGAATTCAAGTGATGACATTTTACGCTTCCAGCACTCTTTCTCTCCTGCTTTCTCTTTCTCTCCTTCTTTCTTGTTGTAGGTCCTTAGTTTCTCCTTTTGAAAACTTCTGGAGCTGTAATAAGTACAAATCACTGCAACGTTGGCAGAATAGTATTAACAACTTTGGATAATACATACATGCTTGTCTCTCCAGTCATACCGGACTTTATTTGGCATTTATTTTCTACATTTCTCCCTTCATCAAATGGTGATGGAACTATTGTATATTCATAAAGAAAATATAAAACCACCCTTACCATAAACTATATGTAGAAAATAACTTAAAACAGATTATAGATCCACATGTAATTGCTGAAAATACGAAACTTCTAGAGGAAAACACAGGAGGAAATTGCTACGATCATCTGATTGGCAAGGATTTCTAAATAGGACACAAGAAGCAAATACCATAAAACAAAAACTATAAATTTGACTTCATCAAACTTAAAAATATCTGTTATTTCAAACACATGATCAGAAAATTAAAAGAAAAAAACAGAAACTAGGAGAAAATATTTATAATAGATATATCGGTTAGAGTATTAATATTTAATATATATTAAAACATAGTTAAGAATATAAAGGCTAATATTTATAACTATTTGAATTCATAAGCAACATGTATCTGTAAACATTTTATTTATAAAATTAAATGAATTTTACAAATAGGTAAAATATTTAAAAAAACATATCAATGAAGAAGATATATTCATGACAAACAGCAGAGTCAAAGATACTATCATTATATTCATTATAGAAATGCAAATTAAAATCACAATGAATAATTTCAGTCTTTTGGTATCGGTTGAGACCTGTTTTGTGACCCAGAGCATGATCTATTCTTGAGAATGTTCCATGTTCATTAGAATAGAATTATTCTTTTGTTCTGGGGTGTAGTGTTCTATATATATCTATGAGGTCCAACTCGTTTAGTATGGCATTCAAAGCTCTTGTTTCTTGGTTGATTTTCTGCTTAGGTGATCTATCTATTGCTGATAGTGGAGTGTTGAGGTCCCCTACTATTAACGTATTTTTATCTATATGTCTCTTTATTCTGGTTAAGAGTTGGCTTGTGTATCTTGCTGCTCCCCCGTTGGGGGCATAGCAGCATTGTCCACAATAGCTAAATCGTGGAAGGAGCCGAGATGCCCTTCAACAGATGACTGGATTAAGAAGATGTGGTCCATATATACAATGGAATATTACTCAGCTATCAAAAAGAACGATTTCTCAACATTTGCTGCAACATGGATGGCACTGGAGGAGATAATGCTAAGTGAAATAAGTCAAGCAGAGAAAGACAATTATCATATGATTTCTCTCATCTATGGAACATAAGAACTAGGATGATCGGTAGGGGAAGAAAGGGATAAAGAAAGGGGGGTAATCAGAAGGGGGAATGAAGCATGAGAGACTATGGACTCTGAGAAACAAACTGAGGGCTTCAGAGGGGAGGGGGGTGGGGGAATGGGATGGTCTGGTGATGGGTAGTAAGGAGGGCACGTATTGCATGGTGCACTGGGTGTTATACGCAACTAATGAATCATGGAACTTTACATCGGAAACCAGGGATGTACTATATGGTGACTAACATAATAAAAAAGTATTATTATAATAAAAAAATAAAATCACAATGATATTACCACTATATACACACTAGCATGGCTATGACTTTAAAAGCCTAATAATATTAAGTGTTGTCAAAGATGTGGAGGAACCGAAAGTCTCATATATCACTTATGAGGATACAAAATATTATAGCCACTTTGGAAACTCACGTGGAAATTTCTTATTACATTAATCATACTCTCATTTTTACCGTAAGACCCACAATCCCTCAATTAGACATTTACCCTAGAGAAATGTAAACAAAAGTCCACACAGTCCTGTATACTTTGCGTGTCGAGCAGCTTTATTCATAGTAGCCCTTAACTGAAACAATCCTAATGTATCTGAAGAGTGGATTCGTAAACACATTGTGTGCAGCATAGCCATGAAATGGAGTAAGTTACTTGCCCTCACAACAGCATGGATAACTTTCAGAAGCATTTTGCTAAGTGAAGGAAGTCAGACTCAAAAGACTGCATGCTGTGTAATGCCCCGTGCATGCATGCAATCCTAAACTGGCAAGACCCTAGTGGCAGACATCTCGGGGCTGGAGAGGGCAGCGGGCGGTGCAGGATTGCTTTGGAGGCTGGAAAGGATATTTTGAGGTGAGGAGCATTTCCTGGTTCTTGATTGCGGAGGGGGCATACTACTGCGTACTGATGAGGTTGTGGAATATCGGTGAGGTTCAGTGGGGTGGAGCCCGGAGCCGACGACCAAGAAAGAATTCTTGAGATGTCTTTGGTTCAGAATGGTGGTTTGTTAAAGCACAGGGACAGGACCCGTGGGCAGAAAGAGCCACTGCACCCGGGTTGGGAAGGGTGGCTGATTATATACTAAGGGGTTGGGGGAAGGTAAGGAAACAGGGAGGTTTCAAGAAAGTACTTTCATATGTTAAAGAAGACTCACAAGATACCAGAGTCCTGGCTATTGTCCAGTTAAGGTTGTTACCCTTCTAGTAAGGCAATAACATGAAGATAGTTGGGAACTTCCAGGAGGAACATTACACTCTGCCCACTTCAAGGATCTGTTTATGGGCTGCAGGTTATAAGACATTTAATTGTATTTACATTCCCTTCTGGAAGCTAGGTTACGATAACTTTGTTCTTGTAAACTGCTAAAACATTTGCAAACTGAAGGAGACTCAAGTCTTGCAGGAATGTGGTCTCTATAGGTTAACTATTTCTTTTTCCTTTAGGGCAGCCAGCAGTGCCTGAGGAATGAAACATACATCTCATGGGGGGGGGGGGTTGCAGGGTGTCAGTTTCTGCTTTGTCCTCAGCTTGCCTTCTGTTCCCACACCACATACCACTGTGGAAACTCATCAAAATGTAACCTTTCAATGGGTGAATTTCATTTTATGTAAATTACACCTACAGAAAGAAATGAAGGTTAAAAGAAAATGAAGGTTTGAAAAAAAAATATTCGTAGGATGAAAAGCTGAAAAAATTCATTAACACAGGAAATGCTAACAAAAGATCTGACTGAGGGTATGCGATCCAGAATGAAGCATGGTACTGTAGGAAGAAATGAAAAGAACTGGAAAAGGTCATTACAAAAGTAAATATAGGTTAATAATGAAGTTCATGAGAATCAGCGCCTGAATTCTTACTACTAAGCGGAGGGAGGGAGCCCTGAGAAGGAATCCTTTGGGACCTGTTGATCTGTTCAAATGTAAAGCAGGGAAACAGAAAATCCCTCCAGCACTCCTGATTTTACAATGAGTACAAGGCAGTGGTGATTCACCCCTGGGGTCATCTGAAGCCTGCCAATAATAAATCCAGTTCATCTGTGTACCCGCTTATCTCAACACCCTTTGCTAATGTCTGATGGAAAAAGAGGCATTATCTTTTCTGGGAGGAAATACTTTCCCAGTCTTACTGTTCTTTACACATGATGTTTAATTTCTTTCAATTAGACAACAAAAAGTGAATAAAATAAGAAACATCATCTCTTGATACAGAACCAGACTCGGAAATAGCACAGAAATTGGGGTTTCCAGTCAAAGAACTTAAAATAACTATGATTAAAAATTATAAGGTAGAAGAGGTGTTTAAAGAGGTGGGGAATTTCAGCAGAAAAAACATAAACCATATTAAAAAAAAACGCTCAGTGAAATTGCTAGATATGAAGTGTCTGATATCTGTGATACAGAATTATGTTGATGGACTCCTTAGCACACCGGATAAAGCAATGTAAGTAAGCTGTTAACTTGAAGACAAATTAATAGAAATTATCTAAACAAAGAAAAAAAAAGAAGAAAAAGAAAAAAAATATGACAGAACATTGCCCATTTCTGTGGGGAAATATTAAATTCTCCAAAATATGTATGGCTGTAGTCCGAGATGGAGTTGAGGGAGAGGATGGGTTAATAGAAAACATACAAAATATAATGGCCAATAGTTTTCTGAAATTGGAGACAATATCCCACAGATCCAAGAAGCTCAGAGAAGCCCAACAAGGATAAATAAAAAGGAAAACACACCTAGGCATGTCTTAGTGAAACAGTGAGAAGTAAAGAGGATGAGAACAGCCTAGAAACATCCAGAGACAAAGAAAAAACATTTCCTTGTATATAGGAACGCAAGTGGACAGAGTGGACAAAAACTCAGTTAGGATATAGAAAATTTGATTAACATTATCCATTCATTTGTCCTATTGACGTTTACGGATTTCTACATCGAACGAGAACAGAATGCACATTATTTCAAGTGCACATGGAATATTTACCGGGTCAGAGCCTGCAGGACAAATAAAAACACATATCAAGTACCTGGGTTTAAAACTAATCATGTCAATATTTACATTACATGCAATGATATAAACTCCTGAATTCAAAGGCACAGTCGGTCAAACAGATTTTAAAAATCAAGGCAAATGTGTTTTCTGTCCATAAGAAATATTATGTAAATATAAAGACAGGTATTAAAGTGAAATGAGAGAAGGGCCATATGCACCCCAATGTTCATAGCAGCTCTGTCCACAATAGCTAAATCGTGGAAGGAGCCAAGATGCCCTTCAACAGATGACTGGATTAAGAAGCTGTGGTCCATATATACAATGGAATATTACTCAGCTCTCAGAAAAAACGAGTTCTCAACATTTGCTGCAACATGGACGGCACTGGAGGAGATAATGCTAAGTGAAATAAGTCAAGCAGAGAAAGACAACTATCATATGGTTTCTCTCATCTATGGAACATAAGAACTAGGAAGATCGGTAGGGGAAGAAAGGGATAAAGAAAGGGGTGTAATCAGAAGGGGGAATGAAGCATGAGAGACTATGGACTCTGAGAAACAAACTGAGGGCCTCAGAGGGGAGGGGGGTGGGGGAATGGGATAGACCGGTGATGGGTAGTAAGGAGGGCACGTATTGCATGGTGCACTGGGTGTTATACGCAAGTAATGAATCATGGAGCCTTACATCGGAAACCGGGGATGTACTGTATGGTGACTAACATAATATAATAAAAAAATATTTTAAAAAAAGTGAAATGATGAAAAATTATTATATACTAAGTAGACCCTAATCATAAAGAAATGATTAGTGATACATCAATATTGACGTTGCTTGAGAATGCAAAGTGAGATATGGAAGAGTAGATAAAATAAATGTGTTTACATCAAATAACAAAGTTTAAAACATATAAAGAAAAAAACAGCAGAATTGAAAGGAAAAATATACAAATCGGCTATTATATTTGGAAATTTCAACACATCTCTATTAGGAACTGAAAGTACCAGTTGAGAGAAAATCAGTAAGAATAGAGTCAAGCAGAGAAAGACAATTATCATATGATAATTGGTGACTAACATAATATAATAAAAAAACATTAAAAAAAAGAATAGAGAAAAATTGTACAATGCTCTAAATCAGCTCGACTCTATTGACATTTTTACAACCTTCCACCCAATAATAGCTAAATGCACATTTTTTTCCAGTGAACGTGGAATATTCACCAAGACAGACCAAATAAGGACAATTAAATAAATCTCAATGCATTTAAAATAATTGAGATAAGGAATAATTGAGATAGAGGAAGTTCTGTGATCATAATAGAATTATAAGCCAATAAAAGAAAAAAAAAAGATCCCGGGTAAGTCTCTGAACATTTCAATAACACGCTTTCAATTAAATCAAAGAAGAAATTTATTCTGTGTTAGAAAAAAAATGCCTAAAATGAATGGTCAAGGCTTTCACCTGAAGAAGCTGGGGGGAAAGAAAAAAGAATAAACTAAATTAAAGCAAGGGCAACCTTATGTAGGATTTAGGCCAGATTAGCTTTCGTTGTGCAAAGAATAAATATAGAAAGCAAGATTCAAGGCTTGCAATGTCCATTGCAGCTGAAAAATATGGTTTAACTGAGACAAAGAGTCACAAATGAATGAACGAATGCACGTATGTATAGAACAGTATTACCCGAGGACCTAGAAGGTGAACAATGGTTATTGTTCTGGGTCCCAAATTTGTGTTTGGAAGTTTTATATGGTGCTTTGGATAGATTATGGCATACTCTAATAGCAATTTTTAAAATCCCAGATACAGAAGCTGATACTTAAAGGAATTAAGTTTTCTGAAGGTTTCCCCTGCGGGTAAATTTTAGGGGCCTGGTACGCCCCAGCTCATCCTCTCCTGACTCTATGCTCTTTTCAAAGTATCACTGATTCAAAACTAGCTTTTTGCTTTAAGCAAGAATATACACATATGTCAGCATCTTTTATCTCTTACTTATTTATTTTTAAACAAATATTCCTGCATACAGAAAGTGACATGGCAGGTAAGTGGCTTTAGCTCTGAAACTGGGCAACACTCTGAAAACTCATACACACACACAAACACTTGGATCAAACAACACATACATCTTTGACTTCATTTCGGATTTTCTCTTTAAATTATACATCTAGAAAATGATTTACTGGATTAAAATGGATAAGTACGTTTAAAGCTCTTTGCCCAAGGATGTTCATTATACTTGTATTTAAAATTAGAATCAAAGGATAAAGAAAGGGGGGGTAATCAGAGGGGGGAGGGAAGCATGAGAGACTATGAACTCTGAGAAACAAACTGAGGGCTTCGGAGGGGAGGGGGGTGGGGGAATGGGATAGGCCGGTGATGGGTAGTAAGGAGGGCACATATTGCATGGTGCGCTGGGTGTTATACGCAACTAACGAATCATCGAACTTTACATCAAAAACCAGGGATGTGCTGTATGGTGACTAACATAATATAATAAAAAATATTAAAAAATAATAAAATAAAATTAGAATCAATCTTAATGTCCACTTATAAAGTAACAATTAATTATTATGCATATATAAGATAATGATGAAGGGAGGAAGGCAATTGTTTCGAGATGCTTTTCAAAGACTGTGATCAGGATTTGGATTTAATATTAAGGAAACAATCAGGAAACCTCACAGTACGACTAAAACCATAGAATATTTGTACGTACATAATAATCTACATTAATGTCGTAGCTATACTTAAGTTTACTTCGCACATGCCTGTCTCAAACCTCTGGTGTCCCAAATCTGAAACTCCCCACCAGATTACTAACTAGCTCCCTTCTTTGAGCGAACTCTGATTATTTATCCTAACTCTGACAATGGCTCCAATTTTATACTCCCAGCCCCACCTTGGCTCTCCGGGCTCAATTTCCCGCCTTTCTTCTGAGCTCCATCCACACATGCACTGGCCATCATAGTGGTTCCCTGGGCGCCAATGTACAGATTTACAAAAAGTGTAAACACTGAGCAGTGAGATCCCTTTCCTCGGTCATCATTATCTGCATTACCCTGGAATAACTGAGCAGCCCAAAGTCCCTAGAAAGCCTATCACCGTTAAAAACAAGACAAAACCCAAAAAACAGCCAAACAAAAACAAGCGCAAAACTACCCAGGAGGAGATGGGAGCAGATAATCTAATGGGCCTTTTTCATTGTTTACTGCGCATCTCTGTGCTAGAAGCAAATGTAATTTTTATGTAGTTATGAGAAGGGAAATTGAAGCAGGGATCATTTTGTAGCATTATATTCCTGTGTGCTTGTCCCAACTTCCCTCTGCAATTGCTGTCCCCCACTCTGGTGTAATTGCATAGGTCATTTGCGGAAAAGCATAATTATATCTTAAAGTAATGTTCCCTCATGCACTATTAAGTCATGAATTTTTCTAAAGTAGATGGAGGGAGGGAGCTAGGTGACTGGAAGAGAAGTCGCAGAATATCGGATCCAAAGGGGCTTCGGGAGCAGCCTCGTCTCCTCTTCAGTGCTACGCTCCTGCCCTGGACATCCTCACGAAACAGACCACATGGCATCAAATTTTCTTTTCCCGTAATGATCTGTCATTAGGTTGAAGCCCCCTTAAAGGTGACCCCAAGTCATCCGTACTTCCCCAGGACCTAGCACATTGCCTGGCACAGAGGACACACTCCATGTTTTCTGCAGAGTGAATGTTGAGGTGATCTCCAAGAATGAAAACGTGGGATGGGTTTTCTTTGACAGAGCGCATCCCGCTCCGAGGCATTCAGACCCCTCAGGGCACCTGGGTGCTCATTTGGTTAAGCATTTGACTCTGGATTTCGGCTCAGGTTGTGATCTCAGTGTTGTGAGATTCCGCTGAGATCCCGCTGTGAGGCTCAGCAAGGGGTGTAGAGCCTGCTTAAGATTCTCTCTCTCTGGGGCACCTGCGTGGCTCAGTCCTTAAGCGTCTGCCTTCGGCTCAGGGCGTGATCCTGGCGTTCTGGGATCGAGCCCCACGTCAGGCTCCTCCCCTGGGAGCCTGCTGCTTCCTCTCCCACTCCCCCTGCTTGTGTTCCCTCTCTCGCTGGCTGTCTCTATCTCTGTCAAATAAATAAATAAATAAATCTTAAAAAAAAAAAAAAAAAAGATTCTCTCTCTCCCTCTGACCCCCACCTCAAAAAAAAAAAATTTTTTTTAAAGACTTTTAGGTCCATGAAAGACACTGTTTCAGAGTCTTACTGAACCTGTTTTCACAGAGGAGAAATGCACATGGATTGGCAAAAGTTCAATATGGAGATGGTGCTGGTTGAAAATACTCTGATGCCCACCAGTTTGTGACTTAACCCTTGTGAGTATCAGAATTCTCAAAATAAAACATGGATTANNNNATTCCTGCTGATGGAATGAAATTATACATGTGCAAGTGGAGAATTCAGTGGCAGGTTCAGAGAGGTGCGTAATAAAAATGCACACAGGGATATGTAGCTACTACTTCTAGGCATGGCACGAGATTATTTATGTTCAATGAATCTTTTTTTCTTTTTTCAACCAATGGCCATGCGGTAACCTATTACGATGTGCCAAGCAATGTGCCAGTGCGTGAGTGCAACTGGGAGCAAGGCGCAGTCAAGTGGGAAGTCAGACAAGAAAACAGGCTGATCTCATCACCACCACTGTAGTTATCCTCAGCCTAATTTACAAGACAAGTGATTTGTCTTTGATTCACTTCTTACTTTATTAGTAGAACCCCCTAAAGAGTAAGACAACATACTTGCAAGTTAACCAGACATAGGTTAGTGAGTTAAGATAGTCAAAGCACCTGTATCAAAAGCTGGCACGCAATCCATGCTTAGGAAATGTTAGCTACATTATTGTATAGGGGAAATGCCTCCAGGCTTCAGTTTCCTTCTCAGTAAAATTAAATTGGTAAAATATAAGTAAAAATTATAAATATGAAACAAAATAAAACTGGAAAGTGGGAGAGTGTCAGAGGCTCCATTTTTCTGAATGATGGTCAGAAAAGACCTCACTGAGGGGGGTGACTTTTGAATAAATGAATGAATAAAAGGAGAGAGCAAGAAAAAAAGGTAAAAGGGGAAGAACATTCCAGACAGAGGGAAGAGTAGCGAGGAGACAATGAGCAAGAAGACTAGCTGGTGAGCTCAAGGGACCTATAAGTGACAGCAAACTGACATACAGGAGATACTCAATACGTGCCCAAAATGCAGATTGCTTATATTTGGAAAAATTCTACCTTTCATAAATAACCTTCATGTACATTTTTTTATTGATCTTCACACTAGTTCCAAAATGCTGTTGCATGAGAGACCGAAAAAGTGTTTGTTCCAGGTCGCATGGCTGGTAGGTGATGGAGGAAGGATGTGAGACCACATTTCCTAAGTTACCTGCTCATTCTTGATGTAATAACTGAACTCCCCCAATCTCCCTCTGTTCACATTTTTCAATCCAAATCTCCTATTCAAGGTCTTCCCTGTCCTGTATTTAAATCCTGAAACTATCAAAAGACAATGTACCTATAAACTAGATGTTAACTTGCATCACCTATGGTTGTAAGCCCTCTTCTAGACATGCAATGTATTTCCCTTTGAACAGACACCCTCAGGGAAAATTTTATTAAAAAGCATCTTGATTATAGGGTGCTTTAGTTTTTAATGGAGCAGAGACTTCTTTCAAGTTCTTCTACCACATTCTACCTTTGGCCACCTTCTCCTACACTGTGTCAAAGCCCGCTGGGGGACAACAGTGTCTGCAAGTAGATGGCATCATCACAAATCATGGCGGTGGCTGTTGGGCTCACATTTACAATCTATGCGTGTTCGCACTGGTTTATTTTTGGCAAGATATGGCTCATAAACACGCTTAGGAAATAGCTCTGACAGAGAAAAATGCTCATGATGCTTTGGTCCAGATGCTCTCAGGGATCAAAGACTCCCTGGCTATGAGCAGTCCCCTTGGAAGCTGTGCAGTTGGCTTTGATGGACTTGATGCTTTCCTGAATGTCAGGGACAATATTATCAGAGCATCCTCCTGGATGGATAGGGGAGAGCTCTCTTTGCATTCTGTACCCTCCCAAGTCAGAGTGTGTAAGAGACAGAAATATCTAAGTTTGAATCCAAACATGGTTACTTCCTAAGTATGACTTTGAGCAAGTTATTTAATTCTCTGAGCTTCTGTTGCTGCAAATGTAGACATAGGATGCCTATTTTTTCCTTTTTCTTTTTCTTTTTTTTTCTAAGTTCAATCTGTTTTAATTTGAAAACAACTCTTTTATCTTGTCTTTGGTGCTTGTGGTCAGGAACTAATGGAAACATCTTCTCTGCCCTCCAGAAGTGGGAAACAGGGGCACCTGGGTGGCTCAGTCAGTTAAGTGCCCAACTCTTGGTTTAGGCTCAGATCATGATCTCAGGGTCCTGGGATTGGGCCCCATGTCTGGTTTGGTGCTCATCATAGAGTCTGCTTCTCTCTCTCGCAAATAAATAAAATCTCTTCTTTTTATAAAGATTTTTGTTTATTTATTTGAGAGGGAGAGACAGCCAGCAAGAGAGGGAACACAAGCAGGGGGAGTGGGAGAGGAAGAAGCAGGCTTCCAGTGGAGCAGGAGGCCTGATGCGGGGCTCAATCCCAGGACCCTGGGATCAGGCCCTGAGCCGAAGGCAAACGCTTAACGACTGAGCCACCCAGGTGCCCCTCAAATAAATAAAATCTTAAAAAAAAAAAAAAAAAAAAAAGGAAGTGGGAAACAGGGCATTGTGTGAGTTCCCCCTGCCCTGGAGGCCAGTGATTCTGATACCCTAGTTGCTGATGATATTGATACTATCCTTAATTTTACTAATTGTAGACTCAGAAAAAAAAATACATGGATCTACGTACCTTTCATCCCATTTCCCTAAATGATGGCATTTTCTATATATTATGACATCACAACCAGGAAATTAGCATGGGTGCAATAATAAAAAATATCAGCTATTAGGAATTTTGAGTGACAGCTGAGTGTCCATATTCTACTACTCACTTTTCTTTGGTGTAGAATTCCCATCTGAGGAAGTCCCACACAGACACAGGATCTGTCTATCAGTGTCTGGACAAATGATGGGATCGTTGGTAAAAACTGGATATTAGCACATCGTTGAGGCTTGAGGTCTAAGTAAAACTCCATTTCCCTTCCTTCTCTTTGATACCCATGCATGTACCAAAGAGGTACGGCACACAGAAGTATTGGACATGTGGATGGATCTACCTTCAGGAAGCATGCACTGTCTCAAATTGCTGACCGCTTAAATGTCCAGAGCACACATGCAGAAGCATCCTACAGGTAGGCATTCATTAGCAGAGTCAGAAATATAAGAGAGGAACAGATGCTGACATTTAAAGGCCAATAACTCTGCTCCCTGGAAAGAATTCTGTGGCCTAAAAATTATTTCAAGCTGTCAACATCATCATCTCCTTCGGGACAGAGTCCCAGCCCAGGAAAGATGTGTGGAGGGAAGGGCAGAAGGAGAGTGAAGAAGAGAATTCTCTTCATGCCTTACCTCATGGAGTGTCACAGGGGAGGATTTTATAAATCAACACAGGCAAGACACTCAGCACAGTGTTGGGAACATGGTGGTGGTTCAATAAAACATAATTCTGTTCTTGAACTCATATTTCCTTAAGAAGTTGTCCCCCAACGAGTCAAAGAAGACCAGTGCTGGAAGATTCTTTGGAAAGTAGCTAGTGCCACCCAGGGGAGAAATCCCTTCTCTGGAACCCTCTCCAGCTTGTCTGGCATTTTCTGTGAGACAGACTCATGTTACTGAAGTACAACTCTGGGTGGCAGGTAGAGGGGGCTGGTCATTGAGCACCCACCTGAGGTCTTCTGACCTATCCGTACTGGAGAGGTTAAGATGATACAAGCTACATTTCTGGACGCTCTTGCGGGTAGAGTTTCGGATAGGTCCAAGACCCTGTAAAACATACCTGCTTTTCTGAGACCTAGTGGCTGACGTGAGTCACCTGATCACCCCCACTGAGATAGCTGTGTGAAGTTTCTAGCATCCAGTTATAGAGTCATAGCTGCCCTGGATGGACAGTAATGGCAGTGCTGCTTCTGCTAGATGAGTCTTGTGATGGACGTAGCTGCTGTATTTATGGCTGTGTGGCATCGTTCCTGGGAAATCTGATCCCCTCAGAGATTCTGAGGGCTGTAATATAATAAATATTTCTTTTCCTGCTTAAGATAGCTAGATTGATTTTATTTTTTAAACGAGGACCCTGATTAATATACCCTTCAAAGGCTCTATATTATCTACACAATAAAATGTGATATATTAATACAACAGGCAAGCGTCTACATGATTTAGCCCCTGGGACATCTCCTGCCTCATCTCTCACCCCTGCCCACCCCCTGACCTTCCATTTCACATTCTGACTCAGAGTTTCATGAATATCCCCGTTCCATTTTGAGGAAAATTTGGTTTAGATAAATTTGACTTTTATTGCACTGACTCTGTCCTCAGACTTTATTAGTTCTCTGTGTGTATGTGTGTAAGAAATCATTATTGGACACTTATTTTCCAGTGATGTATCTGGGCTTTAGGTTTACAGAATGTCATGGAGCTTACAATTAGTTTAAATATGAATGGGGAAGAGAAAATCAACATGCACGTTTGAAATGCATAATTTTATATAATTATCTTTGAAATATATCATTACACATGAGTCATCAAGAAAACATTTCTCTGAGAAGGAAATGTTGGGAGTTAGAACCTGAGTTTTGACCAAGGGTCAGCCATTGAAAAAGGAAGGGAGGAAGGGAGGAAGGGAGGAAGGAAGGAAGGAAAGAAGAGAGGGAGGGAGGGAAGGAGAGGGAGGGAGGGAGGGAGGAAGGAAGAAAGGGAGAAAAAGAAAGAAAAAAGAGAAAACAACCTCTGGAGAAAGAATTCTAAGTAGAGAGAGCCACAAAGGTGATGACTTCAAGGCAGAACAGAGCATAGTGTCTGGGAAACACCAAGGAAGGTCCCTGTGCCTGAAGGGAGCGAAGGAGGGTGAGAGCAGTAAGAGGTCATTCAGAGAGGGACCCCAGGGGCCTTACCACCTGTGGGCGCAATGGGATTTAACTTCTGGTCTCCTGAAGTATGCTTCTTTTTCCAGTTTTCATTTAAATTCTAGTTAGTTAACATATAGCATAATATTAGTTTAAGGAGTAGAATTTAGTGATTCATCACTTACACACAACACTGAGTGCTCATCACTTCCAAGTGCCCTCCCTAATCCCCATCCCCCATTTAGCCCATCCCCCACCCACCTCCCCTCCAGTTACCCTCAGTTTGTTCTCTATAGTTAAGAGTCTGTTTCCTGGTTTGCCATTTTTTTTTTAAAGATTTTATTTATTTATTCGATAGAGATAGAGACAGCCAGCGAGAGAGGGAACACAAGCAGGGGGAGTGGGAGAGGAAGAAGCAGGCTCATAGCGGAGGAGCCTGATGTGGGGCTCGATCCCATAACGCCGGGATCATTCCCTGAGCCAAAGGTGGATGCTTAACCGCTGTGCCACCCAGGCGCCCCTGCCATTTTTTCCTGATATGTTCATCTGTTTTGTTTCTTAAATTCCACATATGAGTGAAATCATATGGCCTTCATCTTTCTCTGACTTATTTCACTTAGCATCATACTCTCTACCTCTATCCTCATCATTGTAAATGGCAAGATTTCGTTCTTTTTTATGGCTGAGTAATATTCTATTGTATATATGTACCACATCTTCTTTATCTATTTTTTAAATATTTTATTTATTTATTTGACAGGGACAGCCAGCCAGCAAGAGAGAGAACACAAGTAGGGGGAGTGGGAAAGGAAGAAGCAGGCTCCAGCGGAGGAGCCTGATGTGGGGCTCGATCCCAGAATGCCGGGATCACGCCCTGAGCTGAAGGCAGATGCTTAAGACTGCGCCACCCAGGTGCCCCAACATCTTCTTTATCTATTCATCAGTCAATGAACATTTGGTTTCTTTCCATAATTTGGCTATTGTTGATAATGCTGCTATAAACATTGGGGTGCGTGTATGTCTTGGAATCAGTATTTTTGCATCATTTGGGTAAATACTTAGTAGTGCAATTGCTGGATTGTAGGGTAGTTCTATTTTAACTTTTTGAGGAACCTCCATGCTGTTTTCCTTATAAAACTGAACACACAAAAAAACCGAATAATCCAATTAAATATGGGTATAAGACATGAATAGACATTTTTCCAAAGAAGACACACAGATGGCTAACAGACACACGAGAAGATGCTCAACGTCACTTTTTATCAGGGAAATGTACATCAGAACTACAAGGAGATATCACGTCACAACAGTCAGAATGGCTAAAATTAACAGCTCAGGAAACAACAGATGTTGGTGAGGATGTGGAGAAATCGGGAACCGTCTAACACTGTTGGTGGGAATGCAAACTGAAGTCACTCTGATCTTCTGAATAGACTGAACAATAGGGTTTCACATGACAGTGCTCCAAAGTTTTGGAGGTCCCAATCAAAAGGGACTTTGGGCTGCCCTTACAAAGAAGCAAGACAGATGGTGATTAAGTTGCTTACTGAGTGGTCATGGGGCAACTCTGGGAGGCAAGACAGGTTATTTCTGGAGAAGTCAGACTCCCAGAAATGAGGCTTGCTGGTTGTTCATCCTACTAGGAAAATCTGTTAAGTTCGTGGCCAAATCTGCAGTATTTTCCTCTCTTTTCTTTGAAACACACTGGGAAAACCCACTCTATTATTTTCCTCTTCTTTCTCTTTTTTCTTCTATCACTAGCTACCTCTGCACTCTTTTACTTGTTTTATATCTAATCTTCACAAAAACTTTGAAAGGAATGTGTATTATCCCCATTTTATAGTTAAAGAAAATGCGTCTTAGAGAAGCCAACTAATGGTACTTAGTAAGTGGTAGAATCAGGATATGAACTCACTTCCCTTACAGTCTCAAAGCCTGAGATATTTTCTATATACCATCATGCCATTTTTTATATACAAGGACTCCGCAAATATGGTACCTTCTGATGTAATCACTTTTAGTTTCTATGCACTCCTATTTCTCATGGACCTACCACATCTCAGCTTAGATATCAGTGTCTCCTGACAGCCCTTCCTGAAGTCCACTTAAAGCCTAGGTCTATTTCGATGCCTCTCTGTGTGCAGCCTCGGTCTGTCAAAGCACGTATCACATTTTGTTGTATTTATCTGTTTACTCACCTGCCTCCCCTCCTAGACTGTGTGAGTTCCTTCAAAGCAGTGATTATTCTTAATCTCTGTACCCAGAGCTCTAAACTTTCTGTGCTTTCTTCATTAATTTTTCCTGAGTAAATACAGCCTCTAGAAATTGGAGACATAAAAGAGGTGTGTGAAGAAATGATCCATCTGTGGCTGTGGAAGTGTGTCAGTCGTCTTCTGCTGCCATGGTGCCTCATAACAAACAATCCCAAAAAAACAATGGTTTGAAATAACAAAATTTGTTCTTGTTCATGAATCTGAGGGTTGGCTAGGTGTTGGCTGATCTAGCCTGGGCTTGGCTCCAAACTACAAGATTACTCCAAGTCTGTTCCACATGTTTCTCATTCTTTTGGGAACATGCCAGGCCATGTTCTTTCTCCAATAACTGCAGAAACTCAAGAGAGAAAACATATTTCAAGTCTTTGATCACATTGTATTTGGTAACATCCCACTGGCAAAAGCAAGTTACATGATCCCAAATCGAACACCAACGAGAGCTGGAATATACGTTGTGCCTATCAACAATGGAAGGAAGAGGGGAGTAAATATTTATTTTATAATGTCCCAAAATAACCAACTAAAAAAATAGGAATGCACTGATTTAGCATTTATTAACTGTAGGATCTACAATAAAACACATTGAGATCTTCTCTGGTGAGGATTGTTCTCTGTCTGGGGTGTTGGGGACAAACTTACCTGGAATAGAAGACTACACAGGGGAGGATAGCTGTGATACACTTAAATCAGGCTCACTGCAAAGAGAGGAGCTCCATCTTCACGACTCAAAGCCTGGAGGAAAGGTGGACACAGCAGTCAACCGTTTCTATGCTGTGTAATGGCTTCCTAGTAAGAAAATGCTCAGGATTCCAAGGAACAGAGAGAGGATCAAAAATTCTGACTACACGTCAGGGGAGAGTTTCTGAACAAGGCAGTGTCGAAAGGAAAGAATTGAACTTCTCATCCTTCGGTCTTACGTGCTGAATATGCATTCAGCTCAGGACATGGTTATTACAAGATTTGTGGGGACAGACTACTTTCACCCTGTCCATAAGCTCTCAACATTACCCTCATTCTTCCTTCTCCTTTTATAGGTGAAGAAACTAAAACCCAGATGGCTGATGTAACTTTGTAAACATCACACAAATATTTAATGACGAAGCTGTAAGCAGAACCTGAGGCTTGTGGCTCCCAGTCCAGTGATTTTGTGCTAAAAACTGCATGAAAATTACCTGACTCTAGTTTTCAATGGAATAAAAAATAAATTATACAGCTGGGAGCTGTCCAGCACAGTGGTGGCAACATAGTGTAAACTCTGTAAATGTTTGTTGAATTGAGTTAGAAATTGGAAAGATTCATAAGACTCTGCTTTAGTCCACGCCCTCATTATGCTCTGATAGGGAAGCGAGTACAGGAGCTGGGAAGTGACTTTGTCAAGGTCACATGGCTCATCGGCCACAGAACTACAGCAAGAACCCCGACCCCTTTGTCTCTGGATCCAACACTCCCTTCCTTATGTTGTCACTGGGGTGTGAACGAGCTCCTGTAAGCTGCGTCTGTGGGTAAAGAGGCATGACATTGTTTAAAGCCATTTCATTGTAAGCTCCGTCGCAAGCAGCTGAGTAGGAAAAGACAGTAATTCAACTTGTCAGAGTCCTTAGGAACCCACTCTGGGGTGTTGTATTCATAATGGAAAGAATTGTAATGCTTGAATGTGGTTATTCTTGGGCCCGTTTTGAAACCAAGAGTGTATATTCTCAGCAGGCTTAATGCAGACAATTCCAGTTAAACCCAGGCCTCCAGATAAGCTAAATTTCTAGGACCTGCTAAATAATTCCATGTTCATTTAGTCTCCTCATGCTGGGTGCTGTTGGCATAAGGCAGGGAACAGGCAAAGCAACCACAGATTCTTTGTTTCTTTACCATCATTTCCAGTCTTCCCATGTCACTTTGTCACTTGCAGCTTCAGGTGGCACATACAATGATCCCCAAGTTCCCTAAGAGTGTAAAGCCAGCCTGGATCACCCACTCTGTTTTCTTGCTCCACAAGCTTATTTTAGTCTCAAATGACCTGTCAAGGGCAAGGACACTGAATCAGGAGAAGGACCTAATGGGCCTCATTTGCCCCTGTAGCCACGTGGAGGAAAAGAAAAATCACAAACAGGAAGAAGTGTTATCTTCTCTGGGTCATCACAAAGGAAGCCATATTGTTCCCCTTTCTGCATCTTTGACTCCCTCCTCAATCCTGATGCTTGTTTGAATGCTGTTCTTTTCTTGAGAGAGGAGAGAGGGAAAAAAATGTGTGATACCAACATTGAATTCATTCCAACTTTTTTTTTTTTTAAAGATTTTTATTTATTTATTTGACAGAGAAAGAGACAGCCAGCGAGAGAGGGAACACAAGCAGGGGGAGTGGGAGAGGAAGAAGCAGGCTCATAGCGGAGGAGCCTGATGTGGGGCTTGATCCCATAACGCCGGGATCACGCCCTGAGCCAAAGGCAGACGCTTAACCGCTATGCCACCCAGGCGCCCCTGAATTCATTCCAACTTTTTAACTGATTATAAACCTAAAGCCTTACAGATTAGTATATCAGCCAGGAGCCACTGTTTATCCAGCCTGATTTTTCTACTTTCACATGAGAAACTGAACTCTAGGAAGAATAAACAGCTTGGCCATCATCTTCCCATAAGTTTGGTGTGGGACAATATGGAGGTTTCCGTGTTTCCATATCTACAGGGCTTTTCACTTAGACCTAGCTGATGCCTAATTTCCCTAGATTATTCCAATGGTATTAACAGATTTATACACATTGAACTTCTCTGATAGCAATGCTTCTAGAGAAATTTCATAAGACACACATGAAACCCTTTCCATTGTATCCATAGTGCTTATTTCGCCCCAAAAGATACTAGACCACCCAATTTATTCATTAACCAGGCCTCTGAGAAACTTCTTTTTGATCCCCCAATATCAAATGCATCAAGATAAAGAGATCTGAGTCCAGGAAGGATGTTGGAATCCATGGTCCAAAGACTAGAGAAACTCCCCAGTTGTGCTCAAGGGGTACCTCCCTTTGGAGTTGCCTCTCGTTCTTCTGGGATACGCTTGCATTTTAGGATTAGCAAGTTCTGGGTGTGAAGCTCAATGCTCTGAGTCTCTTACGCAGAGGCCGGACGAAGTGCTACTCTGCTTCTGAATTCCCTCATCTGAAAGATAGCCCCTCAGTGGGTTGACAGGACAATTATTACATTATTTGCCCATTTCCCCCATTCATTTATCATTAGAGGCAGTGGTGTGCTAGTTCTTTTTTTTCACTGTACCCACTAGCACTGGATTATAAAACGTAAGTATTTACTTTAGTTTAAAATTTGGGGCTATAATTAATAGAAACTGCCTTCTTTTGGCTCAAGCAACTTGAGGTGTTTTTTTAAATAAACTTTAGGATCCTAAGAAGACAATTATGAAAGAAACTGTTTCCAGGGAGCCTCTACTCATTCTGGGGACCTCAACATTACTTCTGTCCCTTTGTGAATTTCCCCTCTGCTATGGTAAGTGCGCACAGACCTCTCTTGTTCTTTCTGCCCAGGGTTCTCTGTATGTAATCCTACGGCCGCCATGGAGGGATCAAGGTGTCCTGCCATGCTGCTTCTTCCCATCTCTAGGGGGAATGAGTCACAAACCAGGCTGGTCAGACTCTAGGACAGTGACTGAGCCCTATTTTCCAGAAGGATAGGTTTCAGGGATGTTGAAAGGATAACGCATGCTGTTGCGCTCTAGGGTAGGTATGACTGTTTCTCTTCCTCTCTTCCTTGTCAGCATTGCTTTCACACACACAGGAAAGACAAAGACAAGCTGGGGCTGCTCAACCAAATTTGATCTGCTGCTCAGTACGTGTTCTTTGCCATTCCCTTAGTCTCCCCTGCAAAGCTTGCCACTGGGTCCAGGTCTGCAGTGTCAGCCAGACAAGGATTGGACAGACAGCTGCAGCCATCTTGCTAAACGAAAGATAGTCTTCTCCATAAGAGAAATGCTGATACTAGGTTTAAAATTTAATTTTTTTACATTTTTGTTACTTTTTCCATAATGTGTGTTTGGGGAGAGAAGAGTAAGAGAGGAATGGGATAAAAAGTCATTGCTGACAGGGTACATTTGGAATCCCATCATGATCCTAGTATGCTAGGCGCTAACCTCCCCTGAATTTTCTCCTATTTCATCCACATTGGTGCAACCATTTGCAGCTCCTAAATGCAGCATGGTCTGTCTACTAGTCTTCTCTTATTTTGCTTATCAATTTAACCTCCCTTAGAAAAGTTGTGTTGCTTAAGCTCATACACTCACTCTGCTTCCTCTTTAGTTCTCGCTCAAGTCAGAATCCACCCCTGTAGCTTTTTAAAACCCCTCTTAAATGTTGGCATGGAAGGATTAGTGCATAAAATGATAACGGACACAAGGAATACAGGTGAGGAATCTACCAGAAGACAGCAACAATGGATGCAACTGAAGTAAGTCTCAGAGGCTCTGGCCCCTCCTGAGACCTCAGAATCCCTTGGTATTGCAGAACCATCAAAACTTCTACATTTATGATTACCCGAGAATAATGGCTGTTCCTTGGAGAGGAGAAATAGACAAGAGGCGGATTAATGACAGAACCGGTGTTTCATCTTACAGAAGGGAGCACAGAAAGGAAGTATAAAGGAAGAAGTAAACACAATGGAGACAATCCAAGACAGGCCTAAGGTGAAAAATAAAAGAAGTTGATAAGAATGTGCCTGGATTTCCAGAGACGAAGTATGCGTAGGGCAATGAGGTCATCCGGCGTAAGTATCAGGAAGCAGTGATTTGGGGTAAGCAATATGTGGGATGGATCAGCGGGTTTCTCTTTAGCAGGTTTGACTTAGGGATCTTGGACATGGATTGCTACCATCTGTCAACGAACTAATGGAAGGAGGTCTTAATCAAACAAAAATCTATTGATTATAATACATTTGAAATCCTCTGATGCTTTGGGGTGGTTCCATGATACTGGGGTTAATGGATAGCAGTTTGTCGCAGTAAAAAAGGGTGGATCAGTGTCTGGACTGATTGTATGTGGAGCACAGTGGACCTTTTTACTACTGACACAACCATTTACCTGCTGAGAATGATGAGGAAACACACACACACACACACACACACACACACACACACACACAACTTAGACTCTAGAAATTGTCCTAAGAACAACTAGCAAATGGAGGGACATTTATTGAAGAAAATCTGCTAAATCTCAGTAAGAGTTGTGGCAGTTTGTGGCACTGAGCCATGACCCACTCATAGCTCCCGCCCTTTGCCTTCCCTTAATGGGACGGAAGCTCTGCTCCAGGCATGTATAGAAGGGGATGGGCTTCCCTCTCCAGCGAACCCCGTCTGGGACTGTGGCTTCACCAGGGAGGGCAGGCTTCTAGCATATCTCATCACCTCAGCTCCTACTGCAGAAACTCTACTTTTCTGATATAGCATCTGCTGTAGGATGAAGGCTCTGCTCAAGGTGAAACATGCTAAGAATATATTAGGCTCTGAGTGCACCTGCCTCCACTAACCCATAAGGCTAAGGGTACAAGCGTAGAAGATCTGGGTCTGTTATCCCTACTCAGAGCAGGGTTGCCACTCTGGGAGAAGTGGGCTGCTGTCTGATAGGATAGCACGGAGCTTCTTCCCATGAGGAGAAGCATGCCTTAAGAGTAAAGGGCTCCACCACTCTGGTAGACTGAATAATGGCTCTCCAAAGGTGTCACATCCTAATGCCTAGAACCTGTGAATATGTTATCTCACATGGAAACAGGAGTTTTGCAAATGTGATGAAGGACTTTGAGATGGGAATATTATCCTGGTTTATCTGAGGGGGTCCAAAAAAAATCAAATGGGAACATTGAGTGTTACATGAAACTGATAAATTATTGACACTACATCTGAAACTAATGATGTAGCATAAGTTGGCTAATTGAATTTAAATTAAAAAAAAATCAAACAGGTCGCCGTAAGATGGAGGCATGAAGATCAGAGGGAGAGACAGAAGTAGATGTAATGAGGGAAACAAGAGGTTGGAGTGATTAGGAGAAGGACCCCCAAGCCAAGGAACGCAGGCAGCCTCTGGAAACTGAAAAAGAAGCAGTTTACCCCATGAAGCCTCCAGAGGAAAACATCCCTGCCAACACCTGGGTTTTAAACTTCTTATCTCCAGACTATATAATAAATTTGTGTTGCTTGTAGTTTCTGAGCTTGTGGTCACTTGCTATAGTGGCAATAGAAACTAAGACAGGCCCCTCTGCCTAGTGAGACGGACTTTACTTGGAAGAGTGTAGGGAAGATCACACCTAAGGGCATCGCCAAAAGTGGTGGAGATCTTGGTGATAAGCAGCTGGGAGGAGGCAGGCTGCTACAAAACCTCATTGCAACAAAGAAAATTACTGCTCTTGGGGCGCCTGGGCGGCTCAGTCATTAAGCATCTGCCTTCAGCTCAGGTCATGATCCCAGGGTCCTGGGATCGAGCTTGTGTTCCCTCTCTAGCTGTCTCTCTCTGTCAAATAAATAAATAAATAATCTTAAAAAAAAAGAAAAAAGAAAGAAAGAAAAAGAAAAAGAAAATTACTGATCAGTTGAAGACAAACAGAGAGAACCAGGGAAAAACACAGCTAAGAAGAGCCCTCTAAAGTTCTCATAACTATGCCCCTGAAAAAAATGAACCCTATCTTATTAGAAGGTAAGTTCTTTTTCATAAGGCATATGCGCATTTGGAGTTTGTTTTCCATTTCGTTTTTCTCATACCATGCTCCTGAGATTAACTGTTGAGAGAGGAGAGCATGCTTTGCCGTGGGCCGGTGCCTCATTCAAATGTCATGGTCACTATGCCAGCTTCCATTTAATAAATTACTGCCAAGGGTACACTGAATGGCATCGTAGTAGCTTCAAATCCATTAAGAGACAATTTAGTAACTCTACAGGAAGATGGGTCAAGGATAACATTGGCATTACGTTGTGTACCTGGAGCTCAGGAGTTCTCCTCACATGCATTTCATTCAATTAATCTAGATAGCTATTCTCTCCATTATACAAATGGATAAACTGGCCTATAAGATCAGGAGAATGTGTCAGGTCCCAGTAACAGCTGATGTTGCTACCCAATATGGGATCCAGGTGACTTTAACTTTTGTCTCTGGCATCATAGGCTGTCCTGCCATGCTCTTTGTAGAAGTCTGAGAGAAATTTAAAACAGCACAAAGTGATACTTGGGATTACACTGTTAGGTAGTTACCCTAAAAAATTTAGGTTTTAAAGTAGGGCACCGGGATGAAGAGGAAACAGGAAACCACGTAATATCTAATATGGAGAGGAGTAGAAGAATTGAGAACATTCAGTTTAGAGAAGGAAAATTTAATTCTAGAAATAGTACCCGTGTAAATAACACCCCGAAATTTACAAATCACACATCTCCGTCTCCTCATTTACTCTTCTACAGAATTTATAGTTTAATCAATCTCCTATTTTTATAAATGAGAAAACTGAGCTTGGTGACATCTGTACAGTGATACGCCCAGGAAATCAGGAAAGCCAGTGTCTTGACACAGGTATTTGATAATCTAGTGTTAGTGGTTAGATCAGACCATCGCCCGTATTAACTAAATCAAAACTCACCTTGACCCATAACTACTTCCTGATCAAGCTCTTCTGTTGCTTTCAGTAGCATCTCTTTTCACTTCTTGCTCATTCCCTACTGGCTGGACACACCAGTTTATTGTTGTTTCTACAGAGACCAAAGTACCTCAAGAAATTAACAATTTATTTTTCCTCTCCCTGAAAAATTCTTCCTCAAGATCCCCATATGTTTGTCTACTTCTTGCCATTCTCAGAGCTCAGCTTACACACTATCTGCTTGGACCAGACTTGCTTGCCCACCTCATCTGAAGACTCTCCCCCTGGAAACCAGTACATATTATAACACTCGCTCTTTTTGGGTTTGGTCTTCAGAACACACATTTCTATCCTGTTTATTTATTTGTGATCTGCCTTTCCCTGCTAGGGAATCTCATTCCAGAAGAGCAGGCACATTGCCCATTTTATACACTATCGTATCCTCAGTATCTGCACAATACCCAGTGCGTAAGAGATGACAAATATTTACTGTGTGAATGAAAAAATATGTTAGCTACAGGGGAAAAAGGCAAGTAGTTGTCCTTGTGAAATATAGGAGAATTAATAAACTTATATTTAGCCTCTGGGGTCAGAAACAGGTTTGGTGAATGAAGTTCTAGAGAGGAAATAGAATTTAATCCTCCCCAAAGAAAGAACTTTATAAAGCACGGCATCTCTGCATCCAGCAAACAGACTATCCCACACAGCGGTTAGTTAGTGATTGGTGAAATGTTCAAGGAAGGGGTAGGCATGCCTCCTCAAGATGTCAGGGTGCCTATATCCTGCATGTGGCTGTGCTAAGGCAGCTTCTAGCCTACTTTCTCACTTCTGGAACCTATGACTCTAAAGGGGCATTTTGTACGTAAAATGCTGTTTTATGGGACAAAGACAAGAAAGGAGGCAGGCTTGCTAATTGTACTTTATTATTTTCCATTAAAGGCATACAAATCATAAGAAAATTCTAGAAATTACTTATGATCTTGTTTGCAAAAGTCTTATGCTCAAAGGAGAAGTTTTAACAGCATCTTAGATTTCAATTTATATTAAATATGCAATGACCCCCTAATTATTATTATTTTTTAAAGATTTTACTTATTTATTTGAGAGAGAGAGCATGAGAGAGAAAGAGAGCACGAGCGGGAGAAGAGGGAGAGGGAGAAGAAGCCCAATGTGGGGCTTGATCCCAGGACCCCGGGATCATAACCTGAGCTGAAGGCAGACACGTAACTGACTAAGCCCCCCAGGCTGCAATTACACCCCTAATTAGTCAATGAGCAATTTCAGTTGCAAGTAACCAAAACCCTCACTAAAATGCCTTGAACAAATAGGGGGTTTTAATTGCCATATGAACAGCAGTCTGGGAATAGTTGTCAGCAGTGATTTCACAGTGGTGTCAAGGAATTTCACCTTTTTATTTCTGTCCATTCCTCTACTTTCTAGATTGATAGCTCCATCTCTCAAGTGGTTTCACAAAGAGAAAGCCGCTAACTCTTTTCAAGCATTAGAGTCTCATATGTAAAATACTAAAAATAATGGTACTTCTTTTATTACATTGTTATTAGAAATAAAAAGATAATATATAACAAGTGCTTTGTACTGGACTTTGCCTTCAAGGCTGCACCATTTACTGACTTTTATCATTGCGGCTCTTCTTACATTAAACTTCTCCGACAGCACACCTGTTTCACCTTGCACTCACACTCAGCTCTTTGCTTTATTGTTTAGGTCAAGATATCCACTTGAAGAAGTTTTCTCCAACAAACCCACACTGTTCATTGTTCTGTGCCCCTCCCCCAACACGTGCCAGCTTCCCTTATAGCTCTGAACACACTCAGCCTTGGGAAATGCCCACTTATTTAAGTCCACCACCTTCAACGTTAGTTCAGTTCAAACTAGTTAGTCTTTACAGAATAACCACCGCATGTCAGGCACAGGAAAACCTCTGCAAAGCCTTCTTCCAATTCCTGTAAGTGAAGTTAGTTACTCACACATTTGAGTTCTAGGGTCAGACTCTCTAGAAGCAGTTGCTAAAACAGGGTTTGGGTGGGGTAAATGTTAATTAGGAATCAATTTCCTGAAAAGAAAGGGAGAGAAAGCAGGACTGTGCAGAGAAAGAAGTGGAACCGTGATGCAGCTAGACAGAGGTGCCTAAATGGTGGAATGCTAGTTAGAATCATCCCAAGTAGAACCAAAATAGCCAGATCTTTATATCCCTCCCTCACTCAGTCCCTGAAGTGGGCTGCCAGAGGACATGGTCTCAGGCAAAGCAGCTCCGACAGTGTCTGCAGCTGGAGACTGCTGCCCCTGCTCCTTGAAGCTGTGCAGGAAGCCCTTTCTTGAAGGGAGAGCTGATAGCACATCTTTCGGTCTGCTGGAGTCTACCCATTGGGATGCTCAAATTTACTCGTCCAAATATATTCAGGGTATGACTCCTCCCACATTCCGGGGGCTTAATCTTCCTAACAGGAAATGTAAAAGGTCGTTGAGTGTGTTGTATAAGTTCTTTATATACTTTGGATACTAACTCTTTATCAGATACGTCATTTGCAAGTATCTTCTCCCATTCAGTAGGTTGACTTTTACTTTTGTTGATTGTTTCCTTCACTGTGCAGAAGCTTTTTATTTGGATGTCGTCCCCATAGCTTATTCTTGCTTGTGTTTCCCTTGCCTCAGGAAACATACTTAAAAAAATATTGCTACTGCTAATGTCAGAGAAATTACTCCTGTGCTCTCTTCTAGAGTTTTTATGGCTTCATATCTCACATTTAGGTTTTTAATCCATTTCAAATGTATTTTTGTGTATGGTGTAAGAAAGTGGTCCAGTTTCATTCTTTTGCATGTAGCTAACCAGTTCCCCAACACCATTTTTTGAAGAGGTTATCTTTTTCCCATTGGATATTGTTTTCTGCTTTGTTTAAGGATAATTTGCTATATAATTGTGGTTTTATTTCTGGGTTTTCTATTCTGTTCCATTGATCTATGTGCCTATTTTTGTGCAGTACCATAGGTTTTGATTACTACAGCTTCGTAATATAATTCAAAGTCTAGAATTACGATACCTCCAGCTTTGCTTTTCTTTTTCAAAATTGCTTTGGCTATTTGGGTCTTTTGTGATTCCATGTAATTTTAGGATTTTTTTTTTTGTTCTAGTTCTGTGAAAAATGGTATAGGATGAAATACAGCCCTGAATCTGCAATATGTTTCCATTTCACGATAGATAGTAGTGTCTTTCTTTGCCCTTGATCCACCATAGATTCTTTTCCACCTCTGCTATTATTGAGGCCCCCCTGGTGGTATGACCTAGATCTCACCACCAAGGTCAGAGCCTCTGTCACAATGCCCTACTTAGGTCAGAGTTGCCATCCCTGTCAATTTATAATCACAATTAGCAAGGGAATGACAAGAAGTATCCAAGAAGATCACATGGGTTCCACAAATATTCCTTTGTCCATATTCTGTAACAGGAGCCCAGTATCCACCTGATTATCAGGGTCAATTACCTCTTGCCTGCTGGTCTCTGGACACCAGGAACCACTGAAACTTCTCAGAGAGCAGCTATAGCTCATAATTAAGCAGAAATTTTGTGGTGTCTCCTGGCAAAAGTGCACCCCTTCTGGAGACCAAGATTTCTAATTCTGCATACCCTAGCTTGTGAACATGAGAGATGAAAATCCTCAAGTGAATAATTTGGCATGATAGCAACTGAAGTCACTCCCACTTCCACTCTTTGGTTCTCAGACACATGCATTGTTTCTTTTGGAGCACTACCATATAACAACTCTGATTCAATGGATATAATGAAGCCTAGAAGATGGATACGAGTCATCATAGTGTATTGGCCTCGAGCTGCCACTTCAGCTTTGCCTTGAACAGGACATTTTAATCCTCTTCCAGGCTGGCATCATCTGGCTAGAACAATATGTGATGTGACCAGTGGATTCCACTGTTACATTCTCACTTCCTACCTCCTTTTCTGTAAAGTGAACTCTAGCGATGTTGCATGAGATTTCATGCTGATGAACCACAAGTTCTCAGATACTGGGTGCTCGCAGCGGCCCTGCAGGAAGCAAAGGAAAAGTCCTGAAAAGACCTAAAATAGGTGTGTATCCTAATGTGGACAAACTATTGTCCTTTCCAGGAGAGAATGGGTCCAGTTCTTCAATTTTTCACCAAGTGGTGGGGTCCCCGAAATGAATTGTACTATATCAGGGCTGAAATTTTGTCTCTCTTGCTGGCATATTGGATAATCAATGGTGATAGCAGCTAGATCAGCCTTGGTAAGTGGGAGTCCATAGTGTCGAACCCATGGATAGCCTTTATCTCTTTAACTATGGTCACGTTATTCATGTACCCAAGGTGACAACAATGAAGTAGCTAACACCAGGGGCTAGACTCTATCAAAGATGGAATTATTGTGCCCTTGCCTGTTTTGTATTTTGTCAGTGGTTGATGCTCTCCCGTGGGTGTTAACATGTGATAAAAAGTCTTCACACTTTGTGTTTATTTGTAGCCCTCCTTGTCCCTGATCTTTTAATATTCTTCTGATCAGATTTACCACTGTGATTCACTATATATATTCTAATTTCAAACCATGTGTCTTTCTACTCACAGTGAATGATGAGGTGCACTGCTCAAAACTTGGCTCATTGGTAGGATTACTCCTTGCTCTGGGTTTTCACTGAAACCCTTGCATGAGACTACAGTGAAATTTCCATTCATTTTAGGTTGTGTTTCCATTCTGTACCAACAAACCCCTAAGCCATGCTTAGGATTTTAACTCCTCCTTTATGAGGCTGAACAGGATTCCACCATACAAGCATACTGTGAGCTTATGGAGTGATGCTCTTTTCAGGAGAGATGGATATCATGGTGTCTGGGCTAATTTTTCACGTAGTTTGCTTGTGCTCTGTGTCTCACTCAGACTCAGTCCTGAATATGATACTTGCATCTTATAGTGAATGGTTGTTGAGCTTACCTGACTTAATTTCCTGGTTTATCTGACAGATCCAGTTCATAATGGACAGTCTGGGTCACATTGTCATTTAATGTGCTATGGTCAGATGTTTTGTCTCTACATGGGGTTGTTCTCCAAAAGCTTATAATTATTGGCTGCAGGTGGCTTGGATTTGTTCCTGAACTTCAATAGCTGCATGGTGTTTTTTTTAATTGGATTTTGCCCAAAAACACTCCATGGCATTTTTTCCGACCACTGATATCTCCAAAGCCATAGGGTATTCCAGATCATATGACCCAAGCAACCGGGCTGCTTACCTAGCAGCTTGGACTTGCTACCACACCCTTTCCTTCTCTAGGTCCCATCTTATAGTTGGGTCTTCTGAGGCACCCAGAAGATGGACCAAAACAATAGTCCTACCTGTGGATTATGTCATCTCCAGAACCCAAGGAAGCCCACTAGACTTTGGAGATTTCTTTGTCATGGTGGGAGATGTGAAGCACAGTAACATTCTTTTACTTTGAAGACCATGTTCCTAGAATATGACCTCTTGACTTTCTGATGATTTGACTCCTAAAATTGTATAAATATGTCTAGCCTCAAAATCTTTGCTGGGTTTAGCTCCCACCCCCTGAAGCCTAAGTGTCTTACTCAGGCTTCCAGCTTGTTAACCACTGTTTGTTCATTCAGCTCAATCAACCCGACATCATCAATATAATCAATCAATGTGATGTTTGTCAGAATATGCAGGAAGTCCAGGTCACTTTGAACTTTGAAGAGTTAACATAGTCCCAGGCAAAACCCTGTGTTGTGTGTATGGGGGTGTGTGTGTTGTTGTTGTTTTATGCAAATGCAAGCTGTTTTGATATGTTTTCTGATAAGGATAAGAAAGAACACAATATCAAAATCTGCATGCCAGGTACTTGAGGAGATTGAGCTGTCATATTAAAGATACCACATCTTGGGACACCTGGGTGGCTCAGTCGTTAAGCGTCTGCCTTTAGCTCAGATCATGATCCCAGGGTCCTGAGATCGAGCCCCACATCGGGCTCCCTGCTCAGTAGGAAGCCTGCTTCTCCCTCTCCCACTCCCCCTGCTTGTGTTCCCTCTCTCGCTCTGTCTCTGTCTGTCAAATAAATAAAATATTTAAAAAAAAAAAAAAAGAGCACATCTCCCATGGTGGTGCTGCTGGGGGCTAGTAGTTGGTTGAGCTACAGTAGTCTGCAGTAAACCTCCAGGATTCTTTCAGTTTCTATATTGTCCGTTGGGGTTTATTAAAGGAAGAGATCATAGCAATCATCCTGCTCCCACATCTTTTCAATTCTTAGGAGTGGTAGTAATATTGCCTTCCTCCTAGGATATGATGCTGTTTTTAATTAACTATCTTGCATGGGAGGAAGAGGACATTGGTAGGCTCAGAGGTTTCCACTTGGCCTTTCCTATGATGATAGCTTTTACCTCAGAGACCAAGGTCCCAGTTTGGAGATTGTGTCAACTTCCAAATATGTCTATCCTAATTTCTGGGACCAGAGAGATGACCACTGGAAGGTCTGCTGGACAGCTTGAGTCACTGTTAGCTTGGTGTTGGCCAGTACTTCAGGGTACTACTTGACCCCTGTGTGACCCTGCTCTAACAAAGGGACCATTGTGATAGTTTTATGTGTCGATTTGACTAGGCGGTAGGACCCAGTTATTTAATCAGGTACTAATCTATGTATTGCTGTGAAAGTATGTTATAGATGTGGTTGATATCTATAATTGGTTGATTTTTAAATACAGTAAATAGGTATTACTTCCTCCATACGGCTTTCTCAAATGCCTAATACATTATACACCCTAGTTGAATCCTTTCTCTTATGCAACTTGATTCACCAGTAAAATTGTTAACAACTGGATCACAACCTTATGTCAGGGACTGTTCGTACTTCACCTTCTACTAGTGCTGGGCTCTCCCTGCTCCTCAGAAGGCAATGACCCTGCTTCAAAATTCTACCTCACCATCACCTGCTTAGATCACTACTGGTACCAACAGTTACTGGTTGCGTTCACTGGAAGAAAATGCTGAGATGGTGTTTGGAGTGTAAGATGTTTATTAGAGATCAGTACCTGTGAAACGGGAGAAAGGAAGCAAGATTAATCAGAGGAGAAAGTCCAGCTTCGGAGCAGGCTTGACAAAGACTTAGCCTGGAACAGAACTCTGGAGAGAATGTTTTCCATCCGAGTTATCCCACAAGTGAGGGTGGGCGGGGCTTTACTACCCACTTCATTTAGTCGGTGGGCATGGGTTGGACTTGCAGGGGGCAAGAACAAAGCATCCCTCTGTAGCTGAGGCACATCCAAGGAGGTGATAGCTGGATCTCTGCTGACCTCACTCTTCGCTGTTGGGCAACAAGCCATTTCTTGGAAAGTGTCTGAGTGGCACATCTCCACATCTTCATGTCTACCAAAAAGCACTCTATTCATTCTTGTGTTGTCATGCTCACCCTGCTTCATCTGTTGACCTATCTTGTTTTTCCTGGTAGGCCATGATATTTTTGAGGGGAATTTTTTTATTTTAGTCACCTTTGTTTCTTCAAGCCAACCACAGTGTTTGGTTTAGATGCTGCTTAATTATATGAGTGTTGAGTACATTAAATTCCTTGATTTATTCCTCAATATCTACTGGAGAAATATTTATGTCAGGCAGAGTACTAGATGTGGTAAATATTGCAATGATAAGCTAAGTATGGCTTTTATCAGAATGGAGCTTATGGTAAGAAGGGATGACAAAATGATCTAAAAAATATGGTACTGGCTTTGAAGGTCGATTGTAATATCAGGTCTGCCATTTTCAAGTTACCAAACTTCAGGCAAGTTATTTAGCTTGACTCCCAGTTTTTTCATTTCTTCAATAAGGATTATAATATTTAATATGCATATTTATCCTGAGGATTAGAGATATTATAAATAAAATACTGAAGCTTATTCTGAGCATTACAGATAGCAAATTAAAATAACTGACTCGTAATAGACGATTGTGTTATTTTGGATTGCCCAAAGACAGACTCTGAAATGAGGACCTTGATGCAAGTAGAGTTCGGGGAGGTAATCTTAGAAGTAGGGAAAATGACACCGAGAAAGGAGAAAAGCCAAGGCACGTCAGTAAGTAGGATTCCATTCTGGACCTATGGGGTTCAAGCCTACCAGGACCTGCTAAGAAACCTCAAATTGTCCACCCAAAGACCAATGAGATGGGAGCTTTTATCCACTGATGCCCATTCCACACTAATTAAAGGCCGCTTCCTGGGATGTCGACTCCACTGCTTTCATGGTTTGTGGCTTGTGGAAGTGCAGAACCTGCCAGCTCTTATGGGGCTTGGAGAGAGCCCTTGGGCAGAGGAGAAGAGAGATGAAAGATCCAGATGCTTGAGGCTGGAAGGTGCCAGCCTGCCAGGACCAAAGCTCCAAGTAGATGCAGAATTGCCGAGGGGTATGGCTGAGAGACATCTGTCATGTTGGCCAGGAAAGGAGAGTAGATCTTGTTACTGTAGTTGCTGCTACAACTGTTTTTGTCATAATTTTTAATTATTAGCACTACTTTTGTCACTGTTTTCCTTTTTTTTTTTTTGAGAGAGAGAGAGAGAGAGAGAGAGAGAGAGAGAATGAGCATGAGAGCAGGGATCAGGGAGGGACAAAGGGAGAGAGAGAGAGAGTCTTAAGCAGGTTCCACGCCCAGTGCAGAGCCCGATGCAGGGCTCCATCTCACGACCCTGAGATCATGACCCTGAGATCATGACCTGAGCTGAAGCAAGAGTCAGCATTTAACCAACCGAGCCACCCAGGTGCGCCATCACTATTTTACTTCTTAAGCAAGTATTAGGTGAATAAAGGAAATGACCCA
This sequence comes from Ursus maritimus, assembly GCF_017311325.1. NCBI lineage: Eukaryota > Metazoa > Chordata > Mammalia > Carnivora > Ursidae > Ursus > Ursus maritimus. The sequence goes on from NW_024427107.1 coordinate 74,306,718, forward strand.
TCCCTGCAGAATAACAGAGACTTATGTAGCTTGACTTGTAAGAAAATTAGTGCCAAAAATGGAGATTCGCTTCAAATAAAGATGGTTAATTTTCAACATTCATTTTTCAGAGGTATCTAGAAGGTGGGTCCTGGAACAAACTGATCCTAGGGTTAATTATTGTGCTTTCCCTGTTATTCTACCAGTTTTCTGCAATTTAGTGTCTTTTCTTGTGTTCTCCCTCCACGTCTGTTTGCCCGAAGCCTGTAGTCTGGGCATTGTGCCCAGTTTGATTTAATTTTGGTTTCCTACTTATGCGGCATCCTAGCTGTGGTTTGGAGATGACATTTTACAAATTGTGTTTAGGCGTTTTTGTTTATTTATGGTAGAACAAGTACAGTAAGCTTGTGCCCAGCCTGTTTGGATAATAACGTTAAAATAGGAGAAATAAAACTGATAGCAAATGATAATACATACAAATGTGTGATTATACAGAACACTCGTGCATGTTTACATGCCTTCGAATGGAGCTGTGGATATAATAACGGGACATTGCTGTCCTATTTCTACTCTTTTTTTCATCTCTTTCCGTAATAACCTGAAAAATAAGAGAAAGGACAGAACAGAGGTGCGTGGCCATGGCGTGCTATCTGAAAGGATTGGGCAACCATGTGGTGGCACCTGCAATGAGCTGGGTATTCATAGAGGCTTCAAAAAACCCAGAGCCAGGAATTGAGCTGAAACCTGACCAAATTCTCCAACTGCCGATACGCAAGTAATGAATCATGGAACTTTACATCAAAAACTAGGGATGTACTGTATGGTGACTAACATAATATAATAACAAAATATTTTAATTAAAAAAATTCTCAAATTCCCGAAGGTGAGCTGGACTTACAGGGAGGCAAGCAAATCCACTGTATCGCATCGCGTCCATATAAAGTCCTGCTGAAGTTTCTTAGTTTGTGGGTGGAATCTGGGCTAAGTCCCATAAAGCTTCTGGTCACCTTCCCATATGAAAATGTCCAGCGTCATCAGTGTAATCTGTCATCCAATTTAAAGCTTCTCTCGATCGCCAACTTGTTCGGCTTCAGACTAGCACACCTGAATTTGGATAGAGGCCAGGGAGCGCTTCTGTGTGTGTTCATTACAATTTTCATCATCTCTCCCCTTATCCTTTTCCCCTGTGCTGTCCCAGAGCCTCTAGGGACAGAGCAGGGACAGAGGAGAGGTAACAGGCAGAGACATGGAAATGATGCTTCATGGCCAGTAGAGTTGTGCTCTGCAGATGTTCACAAGCTGAATTATTCCTTCTTGGAGTGCCTTCGAGGGCTCCTTGGAGCCTCCACTGGTGGAAACTTCTTCAACTGGGATTGTCCCCAGGTAAGAAGTTCTAGTTCCTCCCTGTGGCATGAACAGTGCTTCCCTAGCTACTCTGTTACTCCCGTCACTTCTTTGTGTTGCTACTCTGCTCACCCCAACAGCTACCTTTTGCCTTCAGATGTTTTGGGCTTCTCGGGTATCAACCCTTAAGTCCCCTGACATTCAAGGAACACATACCTCTGATTATTTCCCTNNNNAGCCCCTCACTTGCTTTAAGAGGAAAGGTCATAAAGCCTTCCTCACCCCAGTGAGCAAGAATTTACTGCATATCTTCAACCTTCACCAGAGTATGTCTTCTGCCCTGCAGCCTCCGACCTCCTCTGTGCACGTGATAGGCTAATTCTGATACAACCAACACCCGCGGGCCATTCATTTGCAAGACCTGCGTTACAACGACAATGTACTTCAAATCAACTATTCTGTTCTCAGCATTTGTGACTTTTGTACAAGCTCTGTCTACAGGAAGGGACACATTCAATATCCTGCTGCGAACAGATCCGTGGTAGGAGTCAGAGGAGTGAATAGATCCACAGGAGGGATCAGAAGAGTGAGTCTGCAGAACTTCAAAATATTGTGGCTTCACTCCTGTGCTTCCATCTGTCATGCAACACCAAGCTTGCCATGAGGTTCTGAAGGGTGTTGCCTAGAATTCTGAAGCAGTATGAGGTTCTGGTGTTACCTGCCTGGGAAACAAGAAAAAAGAGTCGTTCACTAACGGAGAGGTAGTGTGTAGCACAGACATCACAAGCCTAAGGTAGCTGAACCCTAGATTTGTGGCATCTTAACTCTGCAGGCTCGTGGACCCAGAAAAGATATTAAACCTCGCTTAGCCTCAATTCTTATGAATAAAATGGAAATAATCATAGCATTCACCTTATAGGTGATTATAAAGATTAACGGAGATAATATATGAGAGATACTTAGAACAGCATACATTATAAATGGTCAATAAATGTTAGCTATCATTGGCTTAGGGTGTGAGTACCCACCCCCAACATGCAGCCACACACACAAAACAATGGCAGTGAAACCACTTCTGGACACTTGGTAATTCATTTCAATCAATCAGTTCAGCAGCTATGGATGGCCTCTCTCTACCGAAGCATTGTGTGAGGCACTGGGGTGCTGGGTGAGGGTGGAGAGGTAAATGAGGTATGACTTTTGACATAGTTGGGGAATCAGATACATACACAAATATCAGGACTGTCTCCCGATATATTTACAGTCTAAGGCAACTCATCTTTAAATAATGCAAATCCAAACCAGAATGAGATGGCATATTTTACCACGCAGATTGGCAAAAAGGTTAAATTTTGAGAATATCATAACCATTGCCAGGGACGGTGTTGGGAAAATAAGCACTGTCATTAAAAGTGTGAAACTTTTGTGAAAAGAGCACAGAAATGTCTATAAAAATCAAGATATGTGTATCCTGTGATTGAGGTATCCTGCTATAGGAACGTGGACACCCTGTGTAGATATTTTGGAAAAAGTGAAGCAAGATATGTAAGGATGTTTATTTCAGCTTCGTAATAAAGAGAAGAGAGGACCTGGCAAAAAGTATCCTTCAGGATGGGGCTGGCTATATAAATTATAGCATATCCAAATGATGAAATACTGTGTGACATTTGGAAGGATTGAAATAAATAAGTATGAGCTGATATGGGAAGATAACCACAGTGTGTTATTAAATGGGGAAAAAAGCAAGGTCCATGACACCATACAAAATGCGTATATATATATATATATATATATATATATATATATATATAT
>NW_024427107.1:74309862-74408389 GCF_017311325.1 Ursus maritimus
ATATATATATATATATATATATATATATATGTTCATGGAGTAAAGGACTGAAATATTTGTAAAAGGCCATTAGGGGAAGCTGTAAGCAGTGAATATTTTTGAGGAGGTGCCTGAAAGAGTGGAGTATTTGCTTTTATTTTGTGCAATTTGAGGCAATTTTAATTTTCACCCCTCCCCCCATACTATTATTTCTAAGTCCAGGAAAGAAGAACCCTCTCAGAAGAGAGGATGACCCAGTGGAGTTTCTCTGGGCTCTGCGGCAGGCTTGCTCTTCATACCTCTAGTCTCTCCAGTGGGCTTCTCTCTGACCCATCTCTGTGGATGACTTGTGTTTGCACAGGACTTGCTTGGAATTTGCTCCCTCTACTCCCAGTGGTGGCTTTCTTGCTCTGGCTGGGCATCAACACACCTGGCGGAGCTTCAGGAAGCGGAAATACCAGAGTCTTCATTCCATTTGAGCATTAAGTGCAATTTCAGGGTGTGGGAGCAGACACTTTTCCTCTGTAAATGTCCCCTGATGATGGTGACCTGCTTCTGGGGCTGAGAAGCATGGAATTTCTCCTGTCTGTTTCATGACTCCTGCTTCTCACAGAGTGGCTACCATCTTAAGGGCTGGATCTCACATTGTAAGTGCTTTGTAGTTTGTCTGCAAAAGAGCTGGGATCTCAGGTTGCTCTGGAACCCTCACTCTTGCTCGTTACTCCTTCCCCAGCTCACTTGACTGTTCCCCCTCTGACCCCTCAGCTTTCCTCTTGCTCAGACCCACCTCCAGCTCCGAAATTTTGCTCAAGCTTCTCATCTTGCCTCTGATGTGTGAAGTCAGCTATGTTTTCTAAATCTGGTCAGTGTTTTGACCTCTCTCATCAGGATTACAGACCCTCTTAAGTGAACTGACCCTAAAGAACAGTCCTAGATAGCAAAACCTTCTATTCCACAATTCCATTTACTGGCTCTGTCCCTGTAAAATTACCTGTCAGTCACCTGTCAATGGGTTTACTCTGTAACTATCTTTACCCACCGATGGGAAATTCTATTTTTGTTTTGTAGTTTGCACTGAGTTATGCTTTTGTTCCAGCATCTGCCTTGCCTGGACCTGACCCACTAAAGCAGTATTTCTTAAAATTTAATGTAATATGAATCACCAGGGATCTTGTTAAAATGCATATTTAGATTGAATAGGTCTGGGGTAGGGCTCAAGATTCTTATTTTTTAACAAGCTCCCAGGAGATGTCAATGCTGCTGATGCTCCATGGTCCACGCTCAGTAGAAAGCATTAACACCGCTATCTCCTGGCTTCCTTTCCCACTCTATTAGCCTCCTTCAGACTCACGTTGGTCCATTCCCCACTTTGACCAGAGTTGGCAAGTGGATCATGGCAGTTAGTAAATGGCATGATCAAGATTTAATGGCACGTAACTAATGAATCATTGAATACTACATCGAAAACTAATGACGTACTACTATACACTGGCTAACTGAAAATACTAAAAAAATAAATAAATAAAATTATTAGCTTAAATACCAAAACAAACAAACAAACAAAAAAAGATTTAACCTCAGACTTTGGTGTCTACACTGAGTAGAAACAGGTTCTCAGGCTTTGAACAATAATCGTAGCTCATATTTACCAAGAATTTATATGCCAAGAATTGAATAAAGTGCTTTACATTTATGAACGTTATAAAATTGAATCTTCCAACAATTCTATGAAGTAAGCACTACTATTATCCCAATTCATATTTGAGGACTCTGAGGTTAACTAACTTGCATGAGGTTTTACAATAAGTCATGGGGTTGAAATGCAAATCCAGAAAGCAAGACTGTTTTTTTAGATAAATACTTTTCACTATCAGGTGTGTGTGTGTGTGTGTGTGTGTGTATGTGTGTGTGTGTGTGTGTGTGTGTGTTTTCATAATATTGTGCCAAATAAGTAGACATGGTCAGGATATAAACCACTTATGTGACTCCAAACCGATGTTCATTACTTTTGCTGCATCGTTACCCTAAGAAGATACACAAACATATATATTTTTAAATTAGCTTTTAAAAAATTAATGCAGGGACTGCCTTTCTCCATTGGATATTCTTTCCTGCTTTGTCGAAGATTAGTTGACTATAGAGTTGAGGGTCCATTACTGGGTTCTCTATTCTGTTCCATTGATCTATGTGTCTGTTTTTGTGCCAGTACAATACTGTCTTGATGACTACAGCTTTGTAATAGAGCTTGAAGTCCAGTATTGTGATGCCACCAGCTTTGGTTTTCTTTTTCAATATTCCTCTGGCAATTCAGGGTCTTTTCTGGTTCCATATAAATTTTAGGATTGTTCCAGCTCTGTGAAAAATGTTGATGGCATTTTGATAGGGCTTGCATTGAATGTATAGATTTCTCTCAGTAGCAAGGACAATTTAACAGTATTTATTCTTCCAATCCATGAGCATGAACTGTTTTGCAATTTCTTTGTGTCCTCCTCAATTTCTTTCATATGTGTTCTGTAGATTTTAGAGTACAGATCATTTTCTTACACCATACACAAAGATAAACTCAAAATGGATGAAAGACCTTAGTGTGAGACAGGAATCCATCAAAATCCTAGAGGAGAACACGGGCAGCAACCTTTTCGACCTTGGCCACAGCAACTTCTTGCTAGACATGTCTCCAAAGGCAAGGGAAATGAAAGCAAAAATGAACTATTAGGACTTCATCAAGATAAAATCTGCACAGCAAAGGAAACAGTCAACAAAACTCATAGGCAATCTATGGAATTGGAGAAGATATTTGCAAATGACATATCAGGTAAAGGGCTAGTACCCAAGATCTATAAAGAACTTCTCAAACTCAACATCCAAAACCCCAAATAATCCAGTCATGAAATGGGCAGAAGACATGAACAGACATTTCTCCAAAGAAGACATACAAATGGCCAATAGACACATGGAAAAATGCTCCACATCACTTGGCATCAGGGAAATACAAATCGAAATGAGATACTACCTCACACCAGTCAGAATGGCTAAAATTAACAAGACAAGAAACAACGAGTGTTGGCAAGAATGCAGAGAAAGGGGAACCCTCTTACACTGTTGGTGGGAATGCAAGCTGGTATAGCCTCTCTGGAAAACAGTATGGAGGTTCCTCAAGAAGTTAAAAATAGAGCTACTCAACTACCCAGCAATTGCACTACTAGGTATTTACCCCAAAGATAAAAATGTATTGATCTGAAGAGTTACCTGCATCCCAATGTTTATAGCAGCCATGTGCACAACAGCCAATATGTGAGAAGAGCTGAGATGTCCACTTACAGATGAATGGATAAAGAAGATGTGGTATATATACAATGAAATATTACTCAGCCATCAGAAAGGATGAATACTTACCATTTACACTGATGAGGATGAAACTGGAGAGTATTATGCTAAGCAAAATGAGTCAATCAGAGAAATGCAATTATTATATGGTTTCACTCAAACGTGGAATATACGAAACAGCACAGAGGATCATAGGGGAAGGGAGGGAAAACTGGTTGGGAAGTCATCAGAGAGGGAGAAAAACCATGAGAGACTCTTAACTATAGGAAACAAACTGAGGGTTGCAGGAGGAGAGGGGGGTGGAAGGATGACATAATTGGGTGACGGGCATTAAGGAGGGCACGTGATGTGATGAACACTGGGTATTATACACAGCTAATGAATTATTAAACACTACATCTGAAACTAATAATGTACATGTTGGCTAATTGAAATTAAATATAAATAAATAAATAGATAAATAAATAAATAGATAAATAAATAAATAAAGCAGGATAATAGCCTCAGCCCTTCATCCTGCATTTTTCTTTTTTAATTTTAAATAAGTCTGAGTTCTAGTCTCAAATTAACCCTTTAGTGGGCTAGACATCAGCATCCATTTTGTTACAGAGGTGGGAATTCTGCTGGATCAATTTTAACATCAGAAAAAACAGGATTTGTGAGTCTACACGTGTGTTCACCTGTCTGAAATTCTGATACACATGGTCCAGATTGGGGTCCAGGGATCTGTAATCCAAAAGACCCAGAAGTGATCCGAATTTATACCTTGGTTAAGAACTCCATGACTAAATGATCCCTACGTGATTTATTTTCACACTCAAAACTAGCTGTGACACTAATCCCCAGTAAATTGTGTTCTCCCTTTCAGTGTGGAGCTTATTGTCTTCCCTGTAGGAGCAGGCAGTGCTGGAAGAAGCTCTTTTCATGTCTGAAATCTTTTCCACTCAAGGTGAATGATTAGTGTGACTGTTGCCTCTCCTAGAGCAATCCCAGTGTGGAATGCACTGTTGGTCAGGTGATAGGTGGCTTAATTAGCAAGAGTCAATGCACAGCTGCTAGCAGTCTGGGGCTCTGTAAGGCTGTCGAGCATCTGTTATGACTTTACGAAAGCTGGAGGGCAGGAAACCATGGGGAGTAGTCTATTTCTATGGTGTGTGTTTCCGTTGATGAAATTGTCTGCATGCAGAATGAGCCCATTGATCTTTATTTGGAAAGTCTTGAGAATCTGCTTTGCTTGAAAGCATGTGGCAGGCTTTCACTGTTTATCAGCAAGCAGAGACTGTAATGGGAGTATTGAGTGACACATGGCATAGCTATCTTGGGTCAGCCATGAAAGTCTGCATGTTCTTATTCCTCATCCAAAGATTATTTCCCCCTCTCTCTTTCTCTCTGTCTCTCTCTCTATATATATCTCAAATAGAATCATCAAATATTTGAACAGTAAAGGTCCAGAGAGGTCACCCAGTACAGTGGTCCCTGAGTACTGGATAAGAGATAATTATTCTTCTAACCTTTATCTTTATATATAGTTTTCTCGTGTTGGGACATTCTAGCAATGTATGTTTAAAAATTCCTAAAATGGTTCCTATACAGAGCCAATTTGGGGATTCCCCATATTACTGACAGTTAAGTTGAAGCTCAGAGAAGTGAAACTCATTGTTCCCATGCAGAGAGTACTAGAACAGAGTCCAGATTACCTGATTCCCACCCCACTCTTTTCCACACCCTATATTATTACATTTCTCATCACCCACTAGTTACCACACTAGGACATTTCTGCACTCACATTAGATATTTTTGTCTGCCAACTACTCCATTTTTTAGGCAACTGCTCATCTCTTATGCAGCAATGTGATTTTTGTGTGGTGACCAATCATAGGACCCCATTCTCTGGCCCCAAAGGATGTGTAACCCAGAACCTGTCACTTAGTCCTCCTGTCTTAGCACATAGTCCAGAGCAGTGCCTATAATGAAGCTCAGCCAACAGACTTCCTTTGGGCTCTTTGATTTGGAAGTAGGAAGTAGTTATCCTTCAGGTTACAAAGATGAAAGGAGGAAGTACATTTTCTTTGGAATAGGGTGAGAACTTGGTTGTACTTGGAGGCAATGAGGCCACAAATAAGATAAGCAGAGCCAAGAGATGGAGTTTAGGAAGAATGAGAAAGAGAGTGAGTCTTTTCCACTCAGCCTTTAATGCCGGAATTCAGTACTTTCTGAAGCAAGTTCTTCCCTAAGAGACAATGCATTTCCACTAAGTCTCTATCTCACTTCCTCTGATCTGGAATGAATTGTGTCCCCCAGACTTTATATGTTGAAGCTCTAACTCCCAGTGTAATGTTATTTGGAGATGAAGTCTTTGGGAGGTCATTAGGTCATGGTAAGTGCTTCTGAAGAGATTAGAGCCCCTGAATATATGTATGTAGATAGATAGATGATAGATGATAGATAGATAGATATGTATGCACAAAGAGGATGTCATGTGAGCATGCAGAGGCAACCTGCAAGCCAGGAAGAGAGCTCTCACCAGAACCCCACCATGTGGGCACCCTGATCTTGGCCTTCCAGCCTCTAGAACTGTGAGAAATAAATGTCTGTTCTTTAAGCCACCCAGTCTATGGTATTTGTCAAAGCAGCACAAGCTGACTAAAACATCCTCCATCTACTTATTCACATCCTGTTGACAATGGTGCCCCAATCTAAAATTATTTTCTAATTGCTAACTCTCTACTAATCTTCTTCCTGTCTTCTATTTCTCTAGCTTGAGTTTTGACCGTAGGACTTACTAACTAAAACAAACAACCCTTGTTAACTTCTGTGTCCTCTTGGCTTTCGGATTATCAGTTTCTATTAACTACAAATACCCTCACTGAACCTGGCCACTAGCTCTCATACTATAAGTCAGTTGATGGAGTGAGAGGACATGGGCTTTGAATGCTGTTGCACCCTAAGCATGATTTAAGTGCAACTATTTAAAAACAATGGGGTCATGAACAAGTTGTTATTAGTGTTTCTCCTCCTTTGTAAACCATACTAAAACGAGTATGAGAAATAATAGAAATTGACTATACAGTGAGTGGCCCTAATTATTTAATGGCTCATATGTTATAATTTTTAGATAACTGATTTATTCTTATTACAGTAACTTTTAGGTTGGTCCACTGAAAAGCACTGGCAGGAGCCAAGACTTGATTTTGTTGCAAGCAGGCTCCACAACCTTCCATGTGGATGACTTCGGCCAAGTCTTTTTCACGTTCCAGAGTCAGTACTTAATCTGGAAAACAGTATAATAAAACCTGACCTTCCAGTCTTCCAGGCTTTGAAAGAAGCAAACTAGATCAGCATTTTGCAAAGTTAGATTCTCTTTTTTTTTTTTTTTCCCTGACCAGGTGTCCAACCTGGTGTGCTATCTTTGTCTGCCTTCTTCTGGTTTTGCTCATAGCAGAGCTCTCTGCAAAGTTCCTTGACCAAAATCAGGAAACAAACTTAAAGGTGCAGAATTTAAAACCCATTAATAAGCAATGGAACCAACAGAAAGGAAATAACAAAAAATATGTCCTCTAGCATATTGTGATAGAGAAGAAAAAGCAATGATAAGAACTGAATGTGTGTTCAGGATGACTTCCTTCATTCAAAAAGGAAATGCTGCAGAGTCAGCCCACCACAACACGGCATACGCGACTAGTCGCTGAATGGCAATATGATTTTGCCCCTACATTTTACAGCCACGATTGAGTGACAACATTAGAATGGGGAAAAAATATGGCTGCAGTACACACCAAATGTTCGGTGAACCAGGTGGCTTGCATTTGTGTTTGATTACATGCATTTATTTGGTGTGTATGTGTGTGTGGGGAGATGGTGGTGAAGGAGAAGAGTAGTGGTGCCAGAAGATTCAGGCCTAGGACGAGAGGGCATTGATGTTTGTTTCTAGATGAGAGAAAAAATACAAAATGAATGCCATCAGGCCATACACTCAACCTTTCTAACAAGCCTAGGGGCCAGCTATTTGGTCTTTTTTCTCTCTTACTTCTCAGAAGCATTTGGTCATCAACTTGTTATCTTCTTCTTTTGTAGCTGCCACTAGTTAATATCTTCTTTGAGAGTTGGTTTATCCTGAAAATGGAAGGCACCAAAATCAATTTTACAGGAGCTTTGAATTCTAAGGTACCCAGGATATCGTCAGATATTTGACCCACTCTTCTCCAAGACCATTGGAAATCCATTTGATTTTAAATGACTAGAGATTTTGCTCACTCATAGAATTACAAAGATACAGAATTTGTGCAAAGGAATAATAATAGGAATAATCTACTAGGAGAAAGGGAGGGAAGAAGGAAAGAATTACAAACATATGTACAAGACACTGCTAAATTTTCCAAGGATCCATAATTTAATTGTGTTCCTTAAACCCTTTGAGGACCCACTGTATACACTTTTGGACATTCTGCGAAGACAGAGTTGAAGAAAGCAGGGTCTTTGCCCTCAGGGGAGCTCAGATATCAGCACATATATCCAAAAACAACCGGTCAGGACATTTATAGAGGAAGATTCTGAAGGAAAATGTCAGAAGCTCTCTGAAAGAGGTGACTTTTGACCTGAGTTTTCACAGAGAAATAGTCTGCCAAGATGACAGAGGGAGAAACCTATTTCCAGATATCTATCACCTGTTGAATCCTGAACTCTGACAATTCAAGGGTCATCTTTGGTCATCTTGTTAAACCCAGAACCTAGTTATTGCAGACATTTAATCAATGACTTTAAAACTGTTCCTGGAAATCTGCTTTGTATCCCAGTTCTGGTAACTGAATACAGACAGGCACACACATACGTATCATAGATTGGTCCCTCTGAGAGAGGAGAGTGTGCAACATCTGTTAATTAAACTAAAGACATGCATGGCCCCACTCCTGCTCATTTCCAGGCTGTGCTTGAGAGGACTAAGTGGGCTCTTGTAGTAGAAGGCCTCAGGGCATGATATAGAGAGACGGGCAGAGCCAGTTTGAAATGGGACCTGAATCATCTACAGCCACCACGACCGAAACCAAAAGGGGGCCAAGAGGATGCAAGCACTGGAAGCATCGGCTACAGTGCCCTTGGATAAAGTTGCATAGTTGAAATTCAGAAGAAGCTGATATTATGGTTATTGGTGGGGTAGCTTAGGCTTAGATACAAATGCATCATTGATTCAGATATTTTTTTAGTAGGAATTTAGCTCTATCTTCCTTTTGTAAAGCTAGAAGGTTGACAACATGCTTCCTACTGGCAAGGATGCTGAAAACCCAATGCCCATTAACCATTAAATTTCCCTTATTCTCAGCACACATTTCACTTCAAAGAATTTGCTGACCTTTCTGTGATAAATGTAATTCACTCTGAAATCCAAGGGTCGAGTGAAAAAGAAGAAAATCTGACATTTGGAGTCACTATCCATTAGGCTCAATAAGGCCAGAGATCACCGTAAAAGGCAATATAGATCTCCCCAGATTGATAGTGTTTTGACTCATGGTGCCTGTATGGGCACTTTGTTTTAAGTTTTTTTTTTTTTCCCCCAACTAATTTGCAGCTGGTGAATTTTTGGACTAGTCTACTCTTAATATCCACATTAGGCAGAACTGGAACCCTGGGCATGTCGACATAATGTTTAGCAGTTAATTTTTCCTAAAATGTTCCTCTTTGTTAGCTCTACCAGGACTTGGGGGAAAGAATTGATTCTAGGCAAGCCTCTCTTGCTCATTCTCTAAATGACTTTGATTTAGTCCCTTAATTTTTTGCCCAAGTTATTTTACTGTTAAAATGGAAATTCTTACAACAACTAGGCTTTGATCAGCTGCTACATCTAAGGCACGGAGCTATGTCCTGAGGGCTCAGCTGTGGGAGACACAGATAAGAGCTTACAGTCTAATCGAGGAGTTAAACAAAAAATGATTTGATTTCAGATGGGTCTGAACATTAGCTGTGATTGCATATAGGTACGATGTCTGGGACATAGCTTGAAAACCTGCGTTAAAACAATGTTCTTCTGTATACAAACCACATGAGCTGAGAAAAATACATCATCTTGTCTAGAAAAGGGAAAACAAGACATTAATTCCACAAGTATTTATTGAAGATGAACACTATGTCTGAAATTCTTGCAGATGATGGGCATATAATATTGAATAAAGGGAACATCACTGCTCCATCCCTAGGCTTGCACCATATTATTTATCTCAGTGTTTATTTTGTGAGCCATTTACAAAAATATAGGTGAAAGGCTATTTAAAATTGTAAATAAATGTAATAATTAAATGACTATTCCGGATATTGGACCATGTTCCCTGGAGATTCATGACCTGTGTTTCATTATGTCATGTCTATACTCCTGTTAAATTCTGGCCTTTGCACCCGTACGTGGTAACATGGCTTATTTACTTGTCATGAGAAAGAAATCATTATTAACCTATCCAGGGGCGCCTGGGTGGCACAGCGGTTAAGCATCTGCCTTCGGCTCAGGGCGTGATCCCGGCGTTATGGGATGGAGCCCCACGTCAGGCTCCTCTGCTGTGAGCCTGCTTCTTCCTCTCCCACTCCCCCTGCTTGTGTTCCCTCTCTCGCTGGCTGTCTCTGTCTCTGTCAAATAAATAAAATCTTTAAAAAAAAATTATTAACCTATCCATCTTCACGACTACACAACAGCGATGTTGTCCGCCCATCTTAGTGACCCTGAGCGTTATCAGTTCAGATGGATCTTCTGAGCCTTTAGGGGAGGGCAGGGAGATACAAGAACCTTTAGGGGAGGACAGCGAGTGCTAAGTGTATTTTTTTCTTTGAGACTTTAAAAAAATCTGTTTCTGTCTCCCATTAGTGGCATTTTTTTTTTAAGTTGGTGATTATAAAACAAAGCTCAGACAGGATAGGGTAAAAGGAGTTCACAGTGCCTATAGCAATCATTCAGAACTAGGGGGGCATACACATGGCCCCTCCAGGCTCCCTGTAGGCATCAGTGGATGAGGTTGGGGCTCCTCTACCACAAACCCAATCACAGTCTCATCCTTCTCAGCCAAGTGTCTTGGCAGCCACCCCTCATTCAGTGAAGGTGGCACATGCGTTGAAATGTAGATTTTGTCCCTGCTCTGGCTCAAGGCTCTACTTTTGCAATTGAGGAGAATTGTCTGTGATTACCTATCAGCTGATGACGAAGGAAGCGTGTGAATGCAAATCCAGTGACTTTTTTTTTTACCTGTTTCTACTTCTGTTTCTCTCACCAGAACACCTGATCCTTAACCACAGCGCACCACAGCTTATATTTTAAATAAGTAAACGTATGTGTATACATACATATACACACACATAGAGAGAGATCTAGGTAGACATGCAGATATCAGATGGTCCTAATCACAGCAATCTAGATGTTGCCTCCCCAGCTTTTTATCTCTCCTACATCCAACATTAGCAACAGCAAATCATAGATCATATTCTTTATAATCACTGAATAATAGAAAACTCCATCTGAGGCACGGAAATGAAGATGCTTTCCATAAACTTTCTGGTACATCATTGAAACTGATGCCATTGGTGCCCTACCTATAATCCCTTAATATTTTTGTGATGGGGCCCACAGTCCAACTGCCAGCACCACAATTCTCCACCTGCCGTCATTCCCCGTTGCAGAGCCTCCTTCTGTCCACGCGAGAGGTGGGAACGAAGTGCTGGAGAGCTAATGCCTCCTGGCGAAGAAACCCTTAACCGATTCCCTGACCGGAGTGGGTGGTCCAATATCCCAGCTTTGCTGTGCTTTGGACGGGACAGCTCTGAAGTGTGGGTCCTACACTGGCTCTCCTACTCCCCAGCAGAATTCAGCTCTGTTGACAACTATGGTAATTACTTCCTTGTTAATACACTTTTCCTTGGCTCCTTCCCTTCCTTGACTCACTTCCCCAGCCTCCTACAGGTGTTCCCTAAGGTCACTTCCCAAGTGTACTCTTGATACTCAAATCTTTGTCTCAGGGGCCTGTTCTTACTGGCTCCAAACCAAGACAAAAACGTATCTACACAGCAAATTTACTAAATGTGCACCAAGTTAACTCCTGGTCTGAGGCTGAGCTCTGGCAGTAAATGCAGCAGAATAAAACCCTTACTTCCAGTGTGCTAGATAAATACTCATGGTCTCCCCTACATAGCCTTCTCTGTGTAGGGAAGGGAAAGGAGAAGGCAGAGCTTTAGTTTTATTTTTTTAATTTTTTTTAAATTTTTATTTTGTTATATTAGTCACCATACAGTACATCCCCAGTTCTTGATGCAATGTTCCATGATTCATTAGTTGCGTATAACACCCAGTGCACCATGCAATATGTGCCCTCTTTACTACCCATCACCGGCCTATCCCAATCCCCCACCCCCCTCCCCTCTGAAGCCCTCAGTTTGTTTCCCAGAGAGCTTTAGTTTTAGACCCCTGCTAAAAATTAAGGAAGAATCAAAGCACGATGGATAATGAGAACTTATATTTCTATGTCAGTATAAAGTGTATAAAAAATGTCACATATGATATCTTAAAACAAACAGTCTGAAAACCTGAGGACACAGGTCGGGTGACTATTGCTCTTACCATTTCACAGATGAGGACAGTGAGGCTCAGAGATGTGACTGAGCAGGTAAGCATAAGGGCCAGGATTCAAGTTTAATGGGATATCTCTCTGATCTTACAGTTCACTTCATTGTAGCCTCTGTGAAAAGAACATGAGACCATGCTGCATAAAAAAAATGATCGCTTCCAGTAATCCTGGCCTGCTGCTAAATTACCGTTTTTTCACCTTCTTTTGAAACAGGCAGATTAGGTCACTGCTGGGAAGAGCTGCTTCCATGGCCCATTGATTTGCTTTCATTGGACATTTCTTTTCCTGGGAGAAAAGTCTGTCAATGATATTAGGTAGATGCAACTTATCATGCATTATGGAAGTTTATAACTCTGGAGAAGTGAATGAAAAAGAGGGAAAAAATAGCTATCGCCTAAAATAAGAATCCCAGATGTTAGTGTATTTGTGTGTGTGAGGGGGGAAGGTTACCATGGAGATCAAGGGCTTACAACATATTTTGCATGATATAGCCGAACAAGCCCTAGACTAGAACAGGCCCCAGTACATCTTTTTGACCATCCCAGTGCCTCTATCCTGACAACTCTGTTTACTGATGGGCCAATCCAGGCACCTCAGGTTTATATCAGCTCATGGGGGAGTTTAACTTGGATGAGAAATTACCAGGAACTCAACCTCACCATCTGGTACTAAATGGAGCTAAATGTTATTGGCAATATCCCTTGAATCCATTATTTCAAGGATTATGAAAATAACAAGATGGCAGCCACCATTCATTGATCACATCCTTAGTGCAAGACAATGGGACATGCAACTACATTTATTATATCAATTCTCAAAGTTACATGCTGAAGTATATATGTTTGTCTTTGCCTTACAGACACAACTGAGGCTTAAAGCAAAACGTTCCTGATCACTTGGAACCTAAGGGAGGAATTTGGACTCAAACCACCAGCCGTGCTTTTCTTTGCCAATACTTTCTGGTTCTGCCTTTTCTTTCTCACCTTGTTGACCTTGTTGACCTGGTTGATGAAAGTAAGTTTCTTCTTCCCTGAACAATTCTTCATTACCTTGCTGGGTTTTTTTTCCTCTAAGCTACTCACCTCTGCATTTGCGCTGAGACCTTACCCCAAGGCTGGCCCACTTGACAGAGACACTGATATACACAACTGGGTTAGCTTCCCAAACATCAAATTCCTTAATGCAATTCCATACTCTCTTCTCTGTGTTTAGTGACTAGGTCATGGTACAACTCCCTCCTGATATGGCATGCTAATTTCAAGAGACATAAGCTCTGGCTTCACTCTTTCACTAACACATGTGAATAATGAAGCACGTTGGGTCTGTTTCTGCATCTTGGGATAGAGGGATACGGAGGATAATTTCCTTTCGATATGAGGGTGCAGATGCACATAATGAAATACTGAGCTCTTGCCATGTAGCAGACTGTGCTAAAGATATCTAAATAGAATTCAGCAAAAGAACAAAGTATTGTGAATGGAAGAATCTGGGAAGCATTTGACTGAAGTTTTTAGGATTGGGGGTTCAATAGGTGGAGAAGATAGACCTGTAGTGCTGCCTGAGAAAACATGATGGACAACGACAGAAAGAACAGGGAATGAGCTCAGATGGCAGGTGTGGAAACGTTGCAGAAGCTAGTTTGTTGCTCAACAATGGATCGAAACAGGAATTTCATTCACTTTATTTTACAGATGGGAAAACCTGGGAGTCACTGGAACTTAGCAACTCCTCCAAGGAACTCACAATCAGTCATTTCAAGGACATAAGTAAACAGTCCAACCAGCTGTTTGTGTTGAATTGACTAGTTCATCTTTATAAGATGATTAAACCCAACAGCTCTTGGAGTAACAGTTAAGATAACTCTCTGAAAAGATTACAAAGAATCTAAGAAATCATGAGTGCCATTGGATACAACAAGGATAGACAGAAAGGAATGGAGGGAAGGAGGCACTGAGGGATTGCTGTGGCTCCCTCAGTTGGCAACAGGACTCATCATCTATTGGTTGTCAAAATTAGATCCTACCTTTCTAAATTACTCCCCCAGACAATTTCCTGTCCATGACTTTTGAGTACAAGACAAGTAGGGAAAACCAATCAATAAATCCAGGAATTCTAAAGACTACTCTGTATGACCCAGCTTCTCCTCTTTTAGTAACTAAAGTAAATGACCCTACTACCGCTGCTTTAAATCCCCGGCATCTCATAGCATTTTGCAGCAGAGGCTTAGCTTCCTTTGGGTTAGGAATGTTTTGAGAATCTAACAAAGGCTTTTAAGCCTGCATGGAGACAGAAACCAGACAAAATTGTACTTACATAAATACACACCATACGTATCATTTGATCTCAGAACCTTCTATACTCCAAAAGGATGTATGTCCATATGGAATATTCAATCCACCCACTTGGAATTTATAAACTCTGATTAAGAATTCCTATTTTATACTTTACAAAATGAGTTCAAAACATTCATATAAAATTTACATCTCAGTTTTAGTGATGAAGAAACTGAGGTATGAATTGACCTTCCTTCAATCACACAGCTTGTGTGTTGAGAAGCCAAATGTGGTTCCAGAGCTTTTGGTCATGTTACATTACATTGTGTTATTATCTCAATCACCTGTGCAATTCCTCTGACAGATTCTGGAAGGGAGGAATAAGTGGGATGTAGTACAGAGCACATTTTACACCTAATTGTAGAGAAACCAGGGTCAAAGAGATGAAGAGGCATCTCCGTAAGATGCCTCCTCTAAAAATGGCAGGATGAGCTTTGAGAGTGTAAATTGGGCACATGCAGGGAGCCAACAAGAGCACGGCATCATGTGGAAGCTCACATCCTGGTGTTCTTCAAATATTCATCTGCTTCCCCATGTTGAAACATCAATTAACCATAAGTCAGTTTCCCAATCCCATTACGCTGTTCTTCCTTTGGCTACGACTAGGTCCCTCTCATTCAGGAGACAATCAATGAAAGAGAGATTTGCCAGGCTTAGTTGAATCTTCCATATTCAAGACTGCCTCCTCTATTTGATAAGAAAAGAGATATTTCAAGTGGCTCTTGTCTCCTGAATGTCAAAATCTCTTCGCTGGGCTTGCATAATGGTTCAGACCATTAGTTTCTTGCCTGGGCCACCTATCTGCTTCTAAAACCCACCTCCTCTACAGGGCCTTGAAAATCATAACAAAACAACACATATCTTATTCGTCTTCATATCCCTAAATTCTAGCATTTCATTGTTTATTTCACACATTTTTAAGCAGGGACCTTGTGCAAGTCCCTGTGGATGTAATGGGGAGGTAATGAGAAGCAAACATTAGCATGACATTCATGGCTCTCGAATGGCCCTCACCTGGATTTCCAACTCACCCAATATGTTCCCTGTGCACATTCATGCCTGGTGCCCCTCACTGTTGTACCACCTTTGTTGACTCTGTGGTCTTGCTAACTCTGTTCTGCCCCATAATGCCTTTCTTACCTCTGTCCCTGTGCATGTAGTAACTAGCTTAACCTAACTAACCTGACTCCCTTGCATTCAGACCACAGAAGGATTGGGGGCCTGTGTATTCTCCCACCACAGTTTGCATCTTACAAACTCTTCTCACTTACCTGTCTTGTCCTGTGCCTCCTGAGTATCTCTCTAAACCTTCCCTGCTTCCACCCAGACGGTGAGCCCCTGGTCGACAGTGACCCTATCTTATTTACTTTTCTAGCCCAACCCGAACCTAGTATAATATGTTACAAATGTGTGCATTCAATCAACTTTTGTTCCGTGTAGAACTGAATTGAAAAACAAAAATGTGACAGAGAAAATGTCCGGCAGCCTGAAACCTCCACAAGTATCCTAAATGGCCTGAAAAATTTAATGAGTAGAGTAATATAGGTTTCTCCTAGGACCTCCTTCCATGTCTATTCTTGTGAAGCAAAATGCTCACTTATCTACTTTTACAGGAAATGGATTCTGCCTAGAGAAAGAGAATAATTCTGGAGTCCATCGTCCTCAAATTAAAACCCAGCGTGGGGTTCAAGGACAAACAGTGAATCCTGCCCACAGAGGTGCATTTGTGGGAAGGTTTCACAGCTCTTCAGATAGGAAAATTTTATATCAAGCCAGCCAAAATGTAGGTTGATTGATGAAGGAGAGGAAAACTGATGCTTCCATGATTGTTAATAAGTAATTTTATGTTTCAGATACATTAAGTTAAGCAAAATGTCTTTGCTCTGGTCTACATTTTGTAAGAGAACATAAATGATTTCTTTTTGCATTTATTTAATGGGGATCCTTTAGACATCTAGTACATTCCAGGTGATGTACTAAGGTGAGAGAACAAAGAATGTGGGGTTAGGAAGCAAGGATCTGAGTTCTGGCATCACTGCTTCTTGGTGTCTGGACCTTGGCATTTTACTTGACCTATCAGAGCCTCTGTTTCCATGTCTGTGAAGCTGGGATAATAATGATTCTCACCCCCACTTCCTTGCAAAGACTGGACCCTGCATTTAGGTTTTGGACCTTTTTGATATTGTAATAACCATTTCTTTTCCTCTTGGGTTTTGTACTCTAAAGTGAGATTTTATTTTCTTTTTCCAAAGATATATATGTTTCAGTTTGAATGGTAATAATAATTTATATGAAGCACAACAGAGAAATGTAGTCCTAGTTAGGTGAGGCGAGACTAAGCTTAAAAATTAAAGTGTCGATAGATACTTGGATGATATAAGCACGTGTGTGCACCTCCTAACATGCCACAAAGCACACACATGTTTACTCTGTCCACATGTAGGGATCGTACAGGTGTTGCAGACATGTTTCATGGAAACCCATGTTCCCCCAAATGATGCACCTTACTGTGCCTCAGTAAGGTGGGTACAATGGTACTTCGTAAGATTGTCATGATAATGAATTGTATACTTACTGATAATCTTCACTTAGGAGCTGTTTCTCAGCTTATTTACCCACCTAGAGTGTTAACCAAAAGACGCTTATTCCTACTGAGCGAGACATTACATTGACTCATGTAGAATGCCATGTGGAGGTGGGGTTCTCTGTTACTGGTTACATCATTTCTCAAATTGCATGCCTCTTTCTCTAATCATAGAGCCCACTCTACAATTCTGGCTGAGTTGCCAGCTGTAAATAGTTGGGAATCTCAGATAGTCCCAGCACAAGTCAGCAGTTCCCGGCTGGATGCTTTCACAGAGCTTCATAGATCCTACTTCCACGAGGACGTGCTACTGGGAGCCTAGGTTCCACCTGCAGAAGCATTGGTTTCATACACTTCAACTTCATGTTTGTTGAACTGAAACCCCCGTATCATACTCAATAGCATGCTTTCCTTCATACCCAACAACCACTTTCACAGCAACCCTTGTAGACTCTGTCTCTAAATGCTATCTGAAGTCAACTTCTCTAAAAGTCATGCTCTTGTAATCCATCTCTCATCTGGAATACCTATTTCTGTTTCCACTCACACCAGTGTCTGGTCCATTGTTCGCAAGGTTTATTCCCTCATCCCCCTCCAATGGCTTGCCAATTACAATAAAGATAGAGTACCAACTGCCCATTATGATCTACGAAACACTATACACCTGCTCTTCCCTGGGTTCCCATCCCAAATCCTCCCACTGTCCCTCTTGTTCGCTCTATTGAGACAACATTTGTTTGCTATGGTAAGACCACACAGTCTTCCTGACCTCACCAAGCTCACTTCCATCGAGCCTTGGAGCCACGTGCCCTTGGACATGGTCTTCCCTCCACCTGGAATCCTCACTCCTCTTATTGCCACAGGACTCTTCTCTCAAAAAGCCTTCTTTGTCATCCTAATGCTTTTCTGCCCACTTTCAACCATTCTTTACCCTACCAACAATACATGTCCGAACCCAAGATGATTTCTGTTTAGCATCTTCCCCCAGCGAAATGGAAGTTCCATGTGGATCGGGACTCTGTTTTGTTTAATGCCATATCCCCACCACTAAAAAATAACTATAATACTTAGCAGGCAGTTAGAATGCAGGTAAGAAATATTTGTTAAATAACTGGAAATGGCCATCATAGATTTGGTAGCACCAGTTATATGCATGTATAGTATTTATGTATAGCTGCCTTTTTTTTTTTTTTTTTACTTCCCTCAGGCTAGGAGTCAGTTATGCTCTTGATGTAAAAGGAGAAATTGCTTGTCCCCATGGGCTCCCAACAGTCTTGATACAGAGCTCATTACTTCTTTGTATTTTCTAGAAAAAGAAGCATACTTGTATCAAACATAATAATCACTCTGAATTTCACTGACATTTCCATGGGGGAATGTGGGAGGAGATTTCCATTGCACATCACACAGAAAGCAAATTCACAAATTCCCATTAGACATTTATGTTCTTCCTAAAATCCCTCTTGGTAATGCCAATAACAGAGTGGCTGCTTCTCTTTTTATCCATCCCTGTCTAGCTTCTATCCTCTGAGATCCAGAAATTTCCAATGAGACCTCTAAATCATCTAAGGTTTTATGATACCGATGAGTTTAATGGCACCTCAGCAGTTCCAAACTTGCAAAACCACCAACTAAAACCAACCCGAACCAAACCAAAGCAACTGAAGGTCTTTGGGGGTACTGAGATTCACACAATAAATAACTTTATATCTCTAACTTTGTCCAATTATATATTAAACAAGATTGGATTTTTATATAGATGTATTTCCTGCCCAATTTGCTGAGTCCTTACTTGGAGCCAGAGAATTTATGCAAGCCCAGGGTCTTTGTGAACTAGCAATGCAGCATGGGATAGCAGAGGAAGCGCTGGAGCCACAGTGCCGGGGTTACACCCCAATTCCTTTCCATTGTGTTGGGGTAAGTTACTCATCATCCAGACTGTGCTTCCTCATCAATGGAGCAAAATTGAAAATGGCAATACTTCCCACTCAAGAGGCTGCTGGTGGCTGTTAGTCGGCATAGTCTCTACAGAGTGCTTTTCCCCATGCCCAGGGCATAGTGTGCCTTAATAAATGTAAACTTTGACCACAAACTGTGTGTTTTCGGGTGAATTCCCTAACCTCTCTGTGCCTTGCTATTCTTAGTAAACTGGGTATAATGATACCTCAAACATTGTTGCAATGACAAATCGATAAGATCAGGCATTGGAAGATGTTCATGATTTGGGGGAGGAAGGTTTTTAAATCGGTAAAAGATGGTTTGGGGGGACTTTACAGGGGGGATGAACCAGGCTTACCTGGCCAAGGTGGTTGCATGGTGTTTTTCACAAAATGTAAAGTAACTAAAACATTTTATTTCTGTCACCCAAGATCCAATGACTCTGAAGAGGGAAAAAAATTCATGAAGAAGAAACATTCCCTGATATCAGCATCTAATTCAGATCAGCCTAGTCCCCAGGTTATTGTCTGAGAGATGCTGAGATCAGGTACCCTTGCCACAGAGTGGGATGCTTTTCTGCAAGGCGCTCGGGCTCCTCCTAGACCTGGTTCTCATTACATCTCATTTTCTCCTCCAGTGCTTCTCTCCCCAGACTGCTGGGCAGGAAATAGACCCCAGGTAAATTGGTCGCATTAAACAGAACATCCAGATGCCTACTGAAAAGGAGATTTTAAAATTAGATTCTGCTTCAATTAGCAGGCGGTGTTCTTCTCTTCCTCAAGCCGCATCCCCTTCAAGGCAAAGCTGGTGTTCTGGAGACAAACGCCCAAGACGCCTATAGGAAAACCCACTGGGTCCTTAGCGGGAGGGGATTGCAGACTAGGCTGGGATCTGAGGAGCCAAGCCTACTTACTTACGTCAGGGATGTTTTCCCTTCTTTGTCTCCACCTCATTCAGAAATCTGAGAGCTCTCCAGTTTCTGTAGCCGCTGTGGGATCATGCATTAGGAGTGGGGAAGCTAGGGGTGGCAGGACGAGCGTCTCTAAGCTCCTCTGCACTGGCTAAAACGATCCGATGCAGTGGTGCACAGGTAGTCATTTCTTTCCCTTGATTTGGTCATTAAACTCTTCCATCTGCCTCAATACATTTTCCCCAAGGCCTCTGTTAGGATTGCTGCTTCTACCATGATTAGAACACAGCCAATTGGCCTTCTGGACCTATTGCTACCCCTTTCCTAACGATCATATAATGGCTGCTGGGTTTATTTAAGCCACCTGACAGATAACGATGTCAATTATGCAAACCCCAAATAATGCCTTCTTATTTGGAACCATTTCTTGTTTAGCTCTGTTTTGTAAGAAATGGAGCCAGGCAAGGGCAAGATAAATGCCAATCTTAGATATTAGGTCTTAAATTTTTCATACTGGTTTGGGTTCGAGCTCCAATACAGGCATGAATTGCAATGGAAATAATAAAACTAGCTGCTTCCATAGATTGTGTGTTGACAGAAGTAAAGTAAATGAGTTAATATACTTATGGTTCTCTGGAGATTATCTTTGAATACTAATTTTGTAAGCTATTGGCATTGTTACTCATAACAGAGCATACCGTACCCGTGTGCAGGGAAGCGAGTTCGAGGGAGTAGGACAGAGATGATTGTGGGTCAACGGGGCGGTGATAAAAGGGGGGCTCTTTGATACTGATTTTATTTGCATTTTTTTTTCCTATGGAGACGAAGGGAGTTTAATAAGGGCAGGGACAGATGACTTAGTATTTTAGGTTGTGCATCTGGAGGGCAGTGAGGGACTTTCACGTAAGCACCTGAAGCTACAGCCCAGAACACCTGCCCACCTGGTGATGGGACTCACAGCCCAGAGCGCCTGTGTGGTGATGGGGTTAATAGGGCCGTGGGAAACCTGCACATCCGAGCAGACACTGGCCACTCTCATAGCTCCATGTCCTGTTAGTTCAGTCACCCTCACTTTTCATACCCCCAGATCTCAGGAATGCTCTAAGAGCAGGCTCACCTTCCTGAGGAACCAGAACAGCCTATCAGCTTCATCACCTGGGTTTTGTCACTGACTCAGAACGTTCTATCCTTCCACCTTCCATCCTTCCCTCTTTGCTCTTAGCAGCTTTTGTGGGTGAACAGTGTAGAAAAGGAGACGAAGATAGGATTGTCCTTGGAGCAATGAATTTCTTTTTGTCATTCATTGCAAATTGCCTAAGAAAATGCACGTGGCCTCTGCACACCATGCCTCTAAATTGTCTGATATTTGGGTGGAATTTGCTTTGGTGTGTTCTAATCTCATCATGATGAATTCTGACTCCTGCACATTGAACTCCCCTTAACTGTGTTTTAATTTTGCTCTTCCAGGAAGGGGTTTTTCTCCAGCAGAAGTTTGATCAGGACTCTTGCTGGCTATATTACGACCCATTGTTCTTGGCAACTGGTTAATAGTATTTCTCGGTGCCAGCCCATCCGTTTTCATGCCTGCAGTGCCTTGAGTCTACTCTTAGGAGTATCAACCAAATGTTTTTTCTTCTCCCTGCAGACTGCAGCCCCCGCACAGTTTCACGGAAGATACCAACTACCCCTTACGTTACCCTTCCATCACTGCTGGGAATCAAAGAACTCCAAACGTAGGTAATTTTTGTTTTCAATGTTTTCTACTAGTGAATTAGAAATTTTTGGATTTCTAATCAGCAACTCAAACTGAATAATAAAGAGGGAAGGAAGCGGGGAAGTAGGGAGAGAGAAAGGAAGGGAAGGAGGGAGAGGGCAGTTTATGGGTTTGCTTGGCTTGGAAAGTTCAGGCATTCATCCGGCTTCAGTCAGGGAATTGGAGGTTAGCACCAGACACCTGGTTACCATCAGACACCTGGTTCTATCTCCAGGGGCCAGGAACCAAGAAATGTGGTCGCCTCTGGAAGCTGGAAAAGGAAAGAAAACAGTTCTCCCCTATAGCCTGCAGAAGGAACACAGCCCTTTTGATACCTTGATTTTAGCCCCAGAAATCCAGTTTGGATTTCTGACCTTCAGAACTATGTGATAATAAACTTATGCTGTTTGGGTCATTGTTCATGGCAATTTGTTGTAGGAGTAATAGAAAATGAGTACATTTGTCTCAAGCTTTTTCCTGCCTGTAAAGATTTTCACTGCACGCTCATGTTGATGTTTCCCACCCTCATGCAGAGAAGGCGAGGTGTGTGCCAGGGTTAACCAGATTATCTTCCTTCAGTGCAGGGGGGATGAAAAGTTTTCTTTTCCCACTCACTTTCGTTTTTCCTCCTGCCCACCATGTTTGAGGCTGACCTATGCACCCACCAACTCTTGGTTCTTCTCTATAAACAAACAAACAAATAAACAACTTATTCTGCCCTAGTTGATACAAATTCAGTGTCCAAACGCCAGGATAAGTGGTACAATCTCAAGAAATGCTAAGAGTATTCTATCTTCCCTCTTAAGAAGAACTGGACTATCATTTACCTTCTTGTTTTCTGTAGAAATATACTTCATTATTTTCCCCTTCTTCTCAGGCTTCTCTCTTTTTGTGCATTTGTTGGTTTGGCTTCTTTTGCCCATCATTTAAGAATCAGTATGTCTCTTGGCTGGGAAAGCCCCAGTTTTCTGCATAGACTTTTCTCTTATATGATGAAAGGAAACTCTCTCTCTTTTGGGGGGGGCAGAGGGAGAGAGAGAATCTTAAGCAGGCTGGGAAAGCCCCAGTTTTCTGCATAGACTTTTCTCTTATATGATGAAAGGAAACTCTCTCTCTTTTGGGGGGGGCAGAGGGAGAGAGAGAATCTTAAGCAGGCTCCATGACCCAGGAGGAGCCTGATGAGGGGCTCCACTCCAGGACCCCGAGATCATGACCTGAGCCAAAACCAAGAGTTGGACACTTAACCAACACCCAGGTGCCCCAAAGGCAACTCTCTTCTTTCAGCAGTTGGAATCAGAACTTCTGAGACATACTTGACTCCTTTCTTTTCTTCTTTAAATTAATTCCCTGCATCTGATCCCTCAGTAAGTCCTGTTGGCTTGGCCGGGCTTTTGTATTTACCCAAATTTGACCCACGTCTCAAAACCTCCTCTGCTACCACTGTGGTCCGAGCCAGCTCTGCCTCTTCCCTGAGCGACTGCGTTTCCTTCTCACCTGCTCTCTCTCATCCACACTTGCCCCCAGGACTAGCACGGACCCTGCAGGCAAAGTAATCCTTCAAATGCGAATCTAGTTATGCAGTCCTCACCCAGAAGAAAGCCATGCCCTCAGAGTGCTTTACCTATCCCACAGAGTCTGGGCCTTGTCTCCTTATCTGACTTCATCTTCCACCATTTCTCTCTTGCTTAATCTGCTATGTCCAGAACACATGAGACGTGCTTCTATTCCAGGGCGTTCCCATGTGCCACTTCATCTTCTCAGAACATTCTCCTCTCAGATGTCCATATGGTTCGCTCCCTTACTACTTCCAAGTCTGTGCAAACATCCTCAGTGAGGCCCACACTTATTGCTGTATCCCAGACTTCAACCCCTGCCACAGCCCTCACTTTCTTCTAAATATCCATGGAACTTACTCCTCTATGATGTTTACTATCAGAGTGCCCGACTGAGACGTGAGCTCTGTGAGAGTCAGGGATTTTGTCTACTTTCTTTTTTTAAAGGTTTTATTTGTTTATGTAAGAGAGAAAGAGAGAGAGCATGAGCAGGGGAGGGAAAGAAGGACAAGCAGACTCCCTATGTAGAGAGCCTGACATGGGGCTCGACCCCCAGGACCCTGAGATCATGATCTGGGCTGAAGTCAGACGCTTAACTAACTGAACCACCCAGGGACTCCATTTTTGTCTACTTTCTATTGACAGCTGTTTCTAGAACAGTCTCTAGAACAGTCTCTAGAATAATATCTAGAACAGTCTCTGTCCTACAGCAAATGCTACAAATAAATAAAATTTCCCATTCTATTCATTTTTCTGGGGCAACATCCTACAACTTTATAATTTCAGTTCCCATCTATGTGCTGAGTGTGGCCTTAGAGGATTGACACCTCCATCCACCCAGTTGCCCAAATTGGAAATTAAGAGTTGCCGTATACTTCCTTCAGCCCTTAAATGCTCATTGTGTCCTTCCCCTTGCCCAGCATAGTGCTGTAAACCAGGGAAACCTTTGCAACAGAAAAGAAACCATCCTTGCCCTCATGAACTAATAGTTAAATAGCTAATCGGAAAAGAGAGGAATATTCAGTGGAGAAGAGATTTACTTTCTATTCTTCCAGTTCTCCATTAGGGAAGGGAACTTTTTGTGCCCAAAGATTAAAGTATAGGAGTAATAATGACAGTAATAACAACGTTACAGCCAATATTAGCAAACTTTCACATAGCACTTAAAGTGTGTCAGGCTTTACATACATTATACTTAGTACACATACCAGCCCACTGAATCTTCAGAACAACCCCAGAAGGGGGTGATATTATTGTCCCCATTTCACCAGCATGGAAGCCAAAGGACAAAGAGGTTACAAGCTTGTTCAGAGATGCAGGGAAAGTAAGAATCTGAGTTGAATTTGAATCCAGACAGTCTGGTCCCAGTGTCCAAGTCTTAACCACTATAAGAACAATTCACTCTCTTCCTCCAGTCGGTAAGTAGGAAAATGGAATCAAGCATTTGAAGGTGAGAACATTCTGAATTTGTTTTTTCTTCTGAGCTGTCCCAGCACGGTCCCCAGAGGCTCCCCCCTGCTTGCTACTGGTTTCTGAGAGCACTCCCTCTTCTCTTCTCTTCCTTCAGTTCTGTGGGAAACCATTGCTTTCTTCAGTGACTAATTTTAATTTTTGTTCTATCAACTTTCCAATTTTATGTAAGCAGTCCTGTGTACTTGATCTCTCCATTTGAAATACTCGGTGTGGTCTTATTTTCCTGCCTGGACTCTGATCCAGCTTCACGATGAGTTGTCTCTGATTCTCACGAGAGCACTACCCTCTGTACATGATTATTCCCACTTTATACTTTAGAAAACCAAAGTTCAGATAAATTAATCCATCTATTTTTCAAGGTCATGGATACTCATCCAGGACTGACTGTTTTCAATACCTACACTAACTTCATGGGATGATGGTTAGCATTTTCAAATTAAACATTCAAGGACTTACTAATTCAAAGCTGGACATCTCACTTAAATTGTCTCCTTCAAAGCTCTATTGTTATCCTCAGTGTTTCAACATTCCACATCATTTTCTTTTAAATTTCATCAGTGGTAGGATACCTTCAATCTGTCAATCTCAGAAGGAAAGTGTGTGCTTAAGAAAAAGTTGATAGAGTTAGATCTTGAATAAAATGATCTTATTATACTTGAAAACATCATTGGAATTAAACATGATATAACTGCAAAATGACAAAAACGCATTTCCTGTGAGATGCTTGAATCGGTTCTGAACTCATTTACTGAGCTCCAGTTAAGCAGTTAAATCTGGGGTGGAAACACCAAACTGTGGAGTCAGATCCTAAAGAGAGAACAGCCCATGGGGTTTGAGTGGATTGTTTTCTTTTTTTTTGTCAGAAAGTAAGTTGAAGGAGGCAAAATTCATGTTAACGTGTGCTTGTTAAATACTAGCGTGACTCTGTATGCATGACAGACCCGTGTCACAGGGGTGGCAGATAAGAATAAGAAGGTACATGAACTTGTTTTGGGTTCCAGGCACAAGTTCCTAGGATGCCACTGTGGAAAATGCTGGAAACAAGCAAACATATAATTAAGTTGTCCAGCAGAGAATCATCTTATTCTGCCTGTCAATCCTCAGCAGCCGTGCTTCACTGCCACAATCTTACTTTATTAAAATGTCATTCTTTACTCACCCTTCAGGAATTGTGTACTACGATTAATCTTTCTTAGGGATGCAAGTTAAAAGGCAAGCAGAAAGGGTGTTTGGCTTGGTTTCCTAAGCAAAAAGATGCAGCTTTCACAGTCACGATGCCCTAGGAATGTTTGGGTGCCAACCCACCTTCTCTTTTCAAAAGCTTCAGGAACACAGGATCTATTTCAGTGTTGTTGAAAATTACACGTCTTTATTCAACATCACCAAGGCGCAGCTTGTGCGGGGAGGAGAAGCCGACCAGCAGATGAGCGGGACCTGAGGAACAGGCAGAGGGAGGAAGGAACTGGCTCCTTGGGAAGTGCTTCACAACAGCAAAGTGGGAGGACACGATGAAAACAAAAACTGCAGAGAGAATGAGGGAAAGGGACAAAAGAGGCATGGTTGATGTCTTGGGTATGTTTCTCCACCATGAGAAACAGGCAAAGGAAGTTTCCCATATCCAGAGAGACAGAGCTGAGAAAGGTGGAGGCTAGATGGGAGAAGGGTCAGATGGGAAGGCAGCGTGCTGGGGGATGGCTCATTTTCTGACTTCAGAGTGGGAAGTTGGGCTGTTTGTGGGAAGGTGTTGATGGAAAAAGACAGCATTTAGAGTGTATTCTGGAAGATGTACTAAGGAGACACAGCCTCGGGTCTCACAACGGAGACACTCAATATGGACCCAAGTCCAAAAAATAGGGAGCAGATTGGGCTGTCACATTCTTTATCATCCCACCGGCCATTTCCACCAGGACAGACTGAGTGTTACCTACATATGTCTCCCTGTGCTTCTCTCAGGCCTGAGTGTGGGGCCAGCTGCCCCACTTCTTCGTGGACTCTACCAGTTATGACTGGCCAATACCCAAGCCATACTGATTTTTTATTCTCGATATCTCTCCTCTTTTTCTGGGACAGTCTAATGACTCACCAAAGAAGTATTAAAAAGCAATTGAATTATTCCCATTATGTGCCCCTGACCCTATGTGATATTGTAAAATGATAAGAATATATATTTTGGTCTTCCTTTCACGTTTCTGAAATAGTTCTGAGTGATAGAGGTGAAAGGGGCCAATTTTTGTTCTTCCTGACAAGCCCCTTTCCACCATACCAGAATTTATGTTAATAAGGGGACTTTTGGAAAGTCTCTAAGGATGAGGGGTTGGTTGCCAGGGAACCAACCACTTGATTAGAGGTGATGAGAAGGTAGGAAATTTCCGTCCCATCCCCACTCGGGGAAGGGGCAGCGTAGGGTTGATTTAATCTCCAGCGACTAATGATTTCATCAATCATGCTTAGGTAATGAAACCTACATGAAAACCCTTACCAATGGGGTTTTGGAGAGCTTTTGAGCTGGTGAACACCTTGAGATTCTGGGAAAGGGATGTTACCTGGAGAAAGCATGGAAGCCCTACATCCCTTCTCACATAACTCATTCTATGCTACTGGCAATTCCTGAGTTGTGGCCTTTGTAATAAATCAGTAGCATTAAGTAAAATGTTTCCCTGGGGATTGTGAGCCATTCTAGCAAGTTATCCAGCCAGAAGAAGGGGTTGTGGGAACCCCCAGTCCATCAGCCAGAAATGGAGGTCACAGCCTGAGATGCATGACTGGTGTCTGAAGTCAGGGACCATCTTGTCTCGTGGGACTGAGCCCCTGACTCCTGGGCTCAGCACGAACTCCTGGCAGCTCCTGTCAGAATTGTTTCAGCCTACACATTTGGTGCGAGGAGAGGAAAACTGGTGTTTAACTTTGCTGGGTCAGGCCTCCCTGCCCAGGAAGTCAGAATGAGGGGCCTACGACGTCACTCTGCTCCCTCTCCGAGGCTCAGCGGAAGAGCACACGGACATGGCCAGCCGGGCACCTTGCGATTCTGACAGCTCTGATAGCTCTGTTGTACTAACGGGCTTCTCTTAATGCAGAGAGATCAGCTTTGCAATTTGCTCCACAGCCCTGGGCCAGCTTTGCAGACGCCTTATTGCTCCCACTCAGGCCATGCACACAGCCAGTCGGAGCAAGGGTGTGTAGTAAGTACATCTGTGTGGATAACCCTTCCAGGGCTCCCTGCTCTCCAATTATTGACTGAGGCGGCTCCCTGAGCCTGGATAATTGCCCATAGAAGGCATCGATGCTGATAATTAGAACTGGCCAAGAGGCAAATGTGGCCTCTGAGAGTGACCATATTGGCCTTGATACCTATTTAAGAAAAATTCAACTCTGTCTCCATTGCTGTGGCACAGTTTTTCTGTCTGAGTTTATAGAAAGTACTCTTATGGCTCCTGTTTTCCCGTTCTCTCACTCTTGGCCCCAGCATACGGCATCACTCAGAGTTGCCCTGCTCCCCTCACGGGCACTTTATTCCCTCGAGTAGAGCCTTGCCTCTTTACCTCCATGTTCCAGAATCAGTTCTCCCACCAGTAGGGAGGCAAGAGTATGGGCTTTGCGATCAGACAGAAGTGATGCCGGGAGAGTCACTTCACCTCACTGTGCCTCAGTATTTCCATCTGTAAACTGGGGTAAAGATAGTCTTCCTAAATCACAGAGTGTCATGGGGATTAACTGATTCATGCAGGGAAAGTGCTGAGAACCACGCCCAGCACGCAGCAAGCCCTCCACAAACATTAGACACTATTTCCCCAAAAGTTGGGCTTTGCTTCAAAGCCTTTACTGTAGGCTTGTTTTAAAAAGTACGTTTTAATATAATTCAGGTACAGTGAGGCCAACAGATCAGGAGACAACCACCTTTAAAACGTGGGTGTTGTAGGTAAGTGATGGATCACTGAATTCTACTCCAGAAACCAATATTGCACTGTATCTATAATTAAGTAAAATTTAAATAAAAAATAAAAAAATAAAACGACAGTTTGTTCCTCACAGTTCCCCACAGGAAGGGCCGTGTACAGCACAGGGGTCCTCATGGGGAAGCACCGGGAATGGTCAGGAGGTGGAGGGAGTAGGGGACAATGGGGCTTCCAGGGCTAAGGTGCAGGGGCTGTCTGTACTTGTCTGGTACCTGGCCCTCGGGTGATCAAGGCAAGTGAATGGTGACCCAGAGTATAAGAGCCCGATAAAGGAGGTAGTTGGGGTATGGGCTCTGGATTGGGTAGTTTGCATATGTAAGTCTTACACACATGAAGTCACTGACTATCCAAGGAGTAATAGCCATGAGAGGGGCAGCCTGTCCAAGGTCAGCAAGGCCCAGATGTCAAAGCATCAGAAATACAGAGGCGAAAAGCATGACGAATACAAGTCTTTCCTCAGGTGTGTCCCCAAATAAAAGGGGGAATCAAGAAAATCAACCATCTCTGTTCTAAGAACCTCAGAAGAGTTGTTTTCTCTCTTGTCTAAGTTCTTATACTCAGTTTGACACAACAGCACTCTCCATCATTGCTCTGCTTCTGATTACCATGGCAATGGGTTAGTATTCACAAGGATGGAGTCGACTGCTAGTTTCAAAAACATTTTCTTCAAGGTAAGGACCCTATTCTTCTGTCCCTGGACTCCGAACTTGTCCTCAGGGATTTGGCTTTGTGCCTCTCCTCTCTGTTTCTACACGACAGCAAGAGTGAGCTCTTAAAAATGTAAACTTTATCCTGTTATTCCCCTGCTTAAAATGATCTCATACGGCTTTAAGGAAAAGTCCAACACTCTCAACCTGGACTACAAGCAGGCTGGACCAAGGTCCTGCCTACCTAGCCAACAGTGACAAGCACTGCTCCTCTTCTGAACATTGCCCACCCCGGACGTTGGTGTTCCCCTTCTGTCCATGCGCCATGCTGCCTCCACCTGAATAACCTTCTATGTGGTGTTTCTGTCACTTGAAGATAGATTCTCACCACCCGCCTTGGCATATTCACATGGCAGACTTTCAGACACCTTTCAAAACTCAGTAATTCTTCAAGGGAATCTTACTTGCTTACCCTGAACCAGGTCAGAACCTTAAAATTCTCCTCTATGGCATCCCACATTTCTGCTTTATCATAGTTTGATTAAATTGTGAAATTTAGAAACTTTTTTTAAAGATTTTAATTTATTCATTAGAGAGAAAGAGGAAAAAAGAGCAGGAGCGGAGTGAGGGGCAGAGGGAGAGATGGAGAGAGAGAGAGAATCTCTCGAACAGACTCCTCATTGAGCACAGAGCCCGACTCGGGCTTGACTCCATCACCCCAAGATCGGGACCCCAGCAAAAAACAAGATTTGAATGCTTAACTGACTAAGCCACCCAGGTGCCCCCAATTTAGAAACTTCTAGCGTTCTTTTAAATGTCTGTTGGCTTGTAAATTATATGAAGCCAGAGTCTATATCTGTCTGTCTTTAATTCACAATCACCAATGTGTAATGCCTGGCACTTGTTTGGAAAATACCATGGTTATTTACCTCAAATCAAATTTGAGAATTTTATAGGGATTATTGTTAAAATTAATTCCTTCTTCTCTTTGACTTGGTAATAATTGTCTTGAATATGTCTAAAGGGCTTGAAGGTTTTTTCATTTGTAAAATAGTGATATTCAAAATGTGTATTTTATAAGATTATTATAAGAATTTAATAAAAGCATGCATCTGAAAACATTCTATAAATGGTAATGCATTATACAAATGCAATGGGTATTATTACAAAGAATTAATTGATACATTTTTAAAAATGCGGTCTTAGTTCAAGTATGCAACTCTGATTTACATAAATTGTTCATTTCAATGTGATTTATTTCAAGATAATTAACAGCTGAAACAAGAACAATGAACTGGACCTTTGAGCTTATGATATGGAAAAAAAAATCTGTTTAC
Source organism: Ursus maritimus (assembly GCF_017311325.1). Classification (NCBI taxonomy): domain Eukaryota; kingdom Metazoa; phylum Chordata; class Mammalia; order Carnivora; family Ursidae; genus Ursus; species Ursus maritimus. The sequence continues at coordinate 74,340,241 of NW_024427107.1, forward strand.
AGAGAAAGGATATGATATCCATCCTATCCTGGCTCTTCCATGCCCTTCTAAGTGAAAAGACCTGATTAGTGGAATATCTGATCAACAGTAGTCATCAGGAGCAAGGTTTTTTAGGTTTGCATCAGGGATATGAGGTATCTGGATAAGGTAGCACAGAACAGCAAAGCGCAGAGGAATAACCTGATTAAAAGTACTTATTAGAACCCCTAGGTTTAACTATTTGAAGAACCACATACCTATACCGTGCCCAGAATAGGGAGAGAAGAAGACTGTGTGGTTCCTCTGAGGTGAACTAATTGTCTTGGACGCTCCGCCATGTCTTCCTCTTCCACAGCACCCAGCGAGGGGTAGTTTCTACTTGGGTTTTGCCATTCGCGTGGCAGATGGGGAAAAACAATGATAGAACCACATAATGACCATGTGTTTCAATGAATAATACATGTGTACAAGTGACGTGTACCACTTCTAGGAAGGAATGTTAAAAGTCATCATTTGGGATGGCTACAGTCTTTCCACAGAAGCCACAAATAGCTTGAACATTAGTGACCACAAATAATAAATGAGAAAGTGGATTTAAGTTGGCCCACAATTGGATTTGGAACGGGTAGGAGGGAGATAATATAGGAAAATTTGCTTGGATATCTCGAGATTTTTTGTTTCTTTTGTTTTGTTTTTCCTAACCATATTTAAAGCCAGGTGGTGCATAATGAGAATGTTGTGTCTTAAAAGCCAAGAAGCTGATGGAAACATCTTAGTGAGGGAAGCCACCATCACAAGGCACTCATCTGCAGGTACATGGCAGACCTTCCACTGGCACAGGTCACAGCTTGGCCTCTTCTCTGTCCAATCTCCCAGACCCTCTCCAGGACTCCTTCCCCAGCCTCCTCTGGAATCTTACCTCATACACCCAAATCCAGGACATGGACCCCCGTTCACTGCTTCTGTAGCAGCCCGTGCTTTTTCTCCAGAGCACATGTCAGACAACTACTTCCTGAACAAATTTGGAACCAGATTATTCATTCTCAACAGGGACAATATCATGTAGTAGTGAAAATTAGGTCTCTAAGTCAGAAAAGATCTTCAGTATTACAATGATTTCTGGCCCTCCAAAGGGCCATAGTCATAAGCATTGTGGTAAAATTAAGGGAGGGGGAAATATATATATATTTATAAATATTTATAAATTTATATATCATATGTTATGTTTATGATTTATTTTATTAATTTATTATTTATTTTATTTATTATTTTTATGTTATTTATTTTACTATTTTATTATATTTGTATATTATATTATATATTTATATAATATATAATAATGTGTGTAATATACATTTATATACTCTCCATATAATATACAATAATATATATTTATATATTATATAATATACATTTATATACTTTATATATAATATAAATTAATAATATAAAATATGTATAATATATAAATAAATATTTAAATATTATAAATAAATATTTATTATAAATAAATACAAATAAAATTTATAAATAAATTTATATATAAATAAATATAAAGAAAATATAAATAAATTTATATATAAATATAAAAATATGCTATATATTATATATAAATATGCCATATATTGTATTTAATATATTATATGTAATTTATAATAAAGGCTCCTTAAGGCAGTGATACTAAGAAAAGAGGCTGAGAAACAGTACACTAGACTCAATTCTTTTAGGCTAAGTCAGTAAGGGCTACGTTCTTGCTTTCACGGTGCATGCATTAGGGGCATCATAATTTTGAATAAGGGAAGGAATTAATGAACCAAACGCAGGTTGGAGATCTTTAGATGAAGCAAGACTGGCTGGAGGAGATCGACAGGGGACTTTATTCCAGTACTGACATCAAGACCCCACCTACCTCCGCCATCTTGGTTCTCGAGGGCATGGTCCACCAAGCCAGGAGGAAGCAACACTGTGGACTCGCCTGGGGGAAGGGTGGCGGCAGAAACACACATCCAGGCAGCCGCTGGTACAGTTTTGGGTGATTTTCTCATTTTAATCACTTGAGAAGGAAAAACACAGCTCAATTGTTATTCATTCCTCTAATCTCTTTCCATCTTGACCTTTCTGCCCCAACCGCTGCCCTGCCAACCGCTGCCCTGCCAACCGCCTTGGAAGTGGAGGCGAGAAAAGGCAGAACTTTAGGAGTTGGTAATAAACTTTGATACATGTAAAATCAATTTTTGTTGGCATAATTTGAAAGGGCAGTTCATCGTTTGTAATTAAAAACCATCGTGAGGTTTGAAGCACCAAGTGTTCTCACCTAGAGGAGAATATTAAACTTTAGTGAAGGTCTTTTTCTTGAATGGTTGAAAATTTCTCGATGATAATGTCACTATAGAGAAAAATACCTTTGCAGAGGTGGTGTTTAGTCAGTGTATGGCTAACACTGCCGCAGAAGGGGAATTTGCTTTCCTTCTAGCATGCCCACTGTGACCGGCACCATGGGTCCAGGCACCTCCTTCACTCCTGTGATTCAGGTCTCCCCTCTGGCAAAGGGTTTCAACAGTGGTAGCCGAATGCATTCAGTTAGCAAATAGTGAGCCCTATATGTGAATCAGGCACGGTGCTGGGCTCACTGGGAAAGCTTTGGTCAAGTATCAAGTTATGTCAATAGTAGGATTCAACAAACATACTCTCTCCCTTTCCTGCCTCATATTTTCTGTCATCTTCCCTCAGAAAGTCTCCATAGTTTGCTATCTTTCACTAACCAAAATGTATTTATAAATTAAGCTGACTTTTTTAATAATATTTTTTATTATATTATGTTAGTCACCATACAGTACGATACTTACTTTAATATTTTACTTGTAAAACTAACGTAAGGGCATTACAAACTTTTGAAAAAATAGAAATGCATGCATGAATAAAAAATCCACACTAATGAAAAAAAATCACACTGATCCTCACGCTAATTAAAAGGAACAGGGTCACTACTGATACCTAAAGAAATAAAAAACTAGCTCCAGATCTGAATTTTCTCTTCCAGCCCATTCTATATGCATATGCATATTCTATGTGCATATTTTAATATCTACACTAATCGAAAAAAATTTATGTTTTGGTTTTTCTTCTAGTCCATTCTCTATGTATACTTTGCATAGTTATAGACAAAATGTGCATACAATTTTATTTACTTTTCTATTTTAAACATTATAACAGAATTATTTTCTTTATTTCTATAGACTGTTTCTAATTAACATTTGCAACACAACATAGCAGAGGAATCAATTTCACAAGTGCCCTCTTGGTCGTTTATGTTGCTCTTAGGTTTTTGATACCATGTGTGGTGCTCTAGAGAAAGTAAATATTCCCCATGTACACAGTCTTTCCTTTTATTTTCTTTACATAGAGCCTCAGAAATAAGATTCCTGGAACAAACATTAGTGTGATTTTTCAAGTAAAAAATAATTTTCTAAAAGAAATGTACAGTAACAGAGGCATAGTTACCCACATTTCCCAGAACTGAGTTCTCCACTGAAAACAAAAACACACAATATAAAAACTATACTCTTTTTTAATAGTTAATGATGTTTTAAATCTATATATATTTTTATTAATCAAACATAATTGTTATTTACTAGATCTCTAGGTCAGCAGAGGAGGATTGGATTTACCACTGGAAGTTGAGATAATTAATAATAATCATTAATAATTATAATTATATAAATAATTGGCATTTCATTTAGGGATTTTCTCGAGATTAAATATGGTTTCCATTTGGCTTTTTAAATTATTGATAATAACTCCAGGATCCCTCTTAATAATTTCGTGACCACCACATGTGGTCTTGCTTGGGAGCCCCTGAACCAGCTCTCCACACAGGTGTGACATTCTGCACTCATAGTCCATTTGAGCTGGAAAAAGCATCATACACCAACCCATTTCATGGTATGTATTTTAAACATGAAGAAACTGACGTTTCGAATGAATCAGAATCTCAGGGACAAAAGTGCCCACTCAGATCCCTGACAGTCACTAAGTTGCTGAGCAATTTTTCCCCCCTTCCTGGAAACACTCTCACGATTCTGATTGCAACAATTTACCAGCAACAGCTGGGCTGTCCTAGAGCCCATGCTTCAGGGTGTCCCACCCGGAAAGGAGCTGCCGCACTTCCTCTTTGTATGAGTCCCCGGGGGTTGTATCAGTTTCCACAGATGTGTCCAGCTACGCACCATTCACTTCATGTGGACGTGCAATCCTTCCAAAGTTCAAGCCAACGGTTTTGTCAGCATATGTATTTTTAAAAATAAATTTAGGTCTATAGAATTCTTCTAACAGTCTATCGTGTGAAAACCCTAAGTCTGTCTCATTTTATGCAATTTCAGCTCCGGGATCAAAGAGATTTCCCTGTGTTTTTCTCAGCATACTGATGTCCCACAACAGAGTCATACTTTCTGTTCTCCGACCCAGATCTTCCCTCTCCACAGACAACTCAAAAGTTGACAAGACAGTAGATTGTAGTGCAAAGAAGCAATAACAGTTTCTCCAAATCTGCCTATATGTTCTCAAAATAAAAATAGTTTGCTTAAATAAAATCCTATAATATTCATTAAAATAGATAGCTTCTCTCTTCTCATACTTCTGAGGGCCAGCAGGGAACATTTCAGAGAATTTCTGTTGGTTAAAGTCATACCCATTATCAGGTAGCTTAACGAGGAAGTAGCTGCAATTCGGAAGAATGCCTTTGAGTTCCATCTAAACTGTCCGGTGTCCAACTTTGCAGAAGTTGTTCCATCTGTCTCTCCTTTGTCTCTTTGTATTTAAGTCAAGGTTGGGTTTGTTGGCCACCGAATCTGAGAAACAATGAGTCGTTGCAACTTACATGCTTAACATCAAGTCTGTCCTAACACTAAATGCTCCTGCAAGAGAAGCTAATAGTAATAGTTCTTTTTATTACACGTGCATGCACACACACTCTTCCACACATGCCCTCTTCCATTCCAGCCCAAAGTCTTTCCTATTTCCCAAATCACATGCCTCTTTCCTTCCTTTGAACTCCAGCCCCCATGACAGTAAGTTAGCCGTTTCAAAAATGAGTGAAATTGTCCCCCATAAAATTCAGATGATAGTAGCTGAACTCTATGACAATTATGTTTGAAATATTCAAAGAGATTTTAAAAAACAGAAAATTGTCAGGCGCCTGGGTGCTGCAGTTGGTTAAGCATCAGACTCTTGATTTGGGCTCAGGTCATAATCTCAAGGTCGTGAGTAGGGCTCACGTCTCAGTAGGGCTCTGTGCTCAGCAGGGAGTCTGCTTCTCTGTCTCTTCCTCTCTTTGTCTCTCCTGCCCATGCTCGCTTGCTCACTGTCTCTCTCAAATAAATAAATCTTAAAAAACAAAACAAAAAACCAGATAATGGAGTCCACAGGATGAGTACAGGACAACTTAAAAAACAAACAAAAAGGCTTGGAAAAAAGAACCAAATAAATTTCTAAAAGTGGAAACCTGCCATCATTGAAATACATGCATATGCACGTATATAAAAATAATAAAAACATGGCCTAAAGCCCAGACCTTCCAATACAGCATTGAAAGGAGGGTGTGTGAGTAAAGCCCCCAGAATTCACTGTAGCAACTGACCAGAATATACAAGAAACTTGAGATTTTGATCGTGGAATGAAAAGATGAAAAAGAATCCTAAATTCTGACTCTTTTCCTTTTTCTCTCTCTCTCTGGTCCTCATCGTCCTCGTTTGCCGTCACCTGTTAGCCCGTAACTACTTCTGGGTGACCTTTTATATTCTGTGCAACACTTTAAAATGCATCATCTCCCTGGATCTTCACAGGGTAAGTCTTTGAGGTAACTGGAGTTCGAATCATCATCCCCATTTGACCCATGAATTAACAGACACTCCACAAAGACAGTAACAGAAAGTGCCGGGGCAAAGCCGACTATAATCATAATTTTATGCATGACTTTGGATGACAGAAACACACTAGGGCCACTCTGCTCAATGTTTCTCAGGAGAAACAAGGGCTCCCGTTTCGCAGGACTGCATTGAAGATAAAGTGTGATGAGCCCAGAACTGCAGAGAGCAGTGCACATCTTACTAGGATTCCACGCTGACGGGGCTTCCTGGACGTGAGTGTTGTATTGTGAAGCGTGAGTCACAATGAATTGATGAACTACGTTGGGTATTTTCTTTGTTTTACCCAAATCTGGTCAATTGTCCTATGGCCACACATGACTCATCTCTGTAAGCTCTGGAGAGCAATTTGGAGGTGCACGACCCTTCTGGATGCCTTTCAGCAGGCTGGCCCATCGCCAGGCAAACAGAACGCCATTGTGCCACATAGAAATGGGGCTCTCAATGTCTTTACATCACTGTTCTCTCTGTCCTGAACTTCTCACCCTGACAGCAAGAACTTCCTGGAACTGGCTGGTTTCCGGCTTTGTGGCTCATTTTTCTGATCACCCTCTGACCTCACTTCTCAGCCTTCGGCATACTTCTTCAGGTTGCCTGTTGCTTTTTTTGCTCAACCCTGATTCCTATTCTTTCCTTGGTTTTGCTCCCATTAATTATTTGGAGTAAATTGCACACATATCCTACTCTATCTAAAATCTCAACATTTAAAGTGATTACAGAGGTCTGTAGCACAACCCCCTATCCTTTTCACTACACCTGCTGGATTGACAGGCAGACTTTGTTCAAACATCTCTAAATGCTGGGAGCTTTACCTGTGTTTACCAACCACATAGAGCAGATTTTTCACTACCGTGCATAGTTGATACAGGTTAGAAATATATTTTCTTATGTTCCTTCTGTCTAGAATGATCTTCCTTCCTTCTCTGCCTTCTCCAAACTTCTGTCTTCAAGTGTTGTGTCCCAAAGCCTTCAAGGAGACAGGCATTCCTCCTTGTCTGGTCTCTGTGCCCTTGTGAAAATCTTAATTAGAGCTCAGATCACATCGTGCTAGACTGTGAAATCATTTATAGGAAAAGCTACATAGTTGCATCTGGTTTGTCTAAATAGCACCTAAAACAGTGCCACAGACACAGTCCATATGTCTTTGTTGAATGAATGAAGAATGAGTGAACGACTAAGCTGAATGAATAAATGAATGAGTGCTTGTCTTTGAATGTAACTCTCCATAAAAATCAGTCCATGCATTTGAAAAATGTGATATTCTTTCCTGATAAATTAAACAGAAAAGATATGCCAATGTACCAGACTGGTAAATCCTTAATACATTAGACCATAATGGGTAAAGTGACCTCTAATTTTAAAATGATACTTTAAAAAGTGCAAAATTAGGTACTTCAGGTTTGCAACATAGAAAACGCCACCAAAATTACCACTGCAGCGTCAGACTACTGAGCTGGATTAGGTCTGACATCACCAAGAATTCTAACAAGACATTACCTGGTGAAATCACGGGTAAGACCCAGGGACTCTGGCTCCTAAAACACCAACAGGAGAATACAGGCCCTCATAAGATAAGAGAAAACTAGAAATATCTTTTAATTCTGTTGAGTCAAATTGTTTGAAGAGAAATTCAAAGAATGAAAACAAAGCAAAAGCAAGAGGAGAATTGGGTTCTGTGAAAGATCGCGAGCAGGATGTCTGGTGGTTAATAGGCTACAGTTTGCAATTCATTGTAAAGGAAAACATCGTTGTCACAAATGTGATGTTGTGGCTGTGGCATAAACTGCCACATATGGGACATCACCTCCGTGCTGCTATTCTGGTACCCACAGTCTAGCCTTCACAGCACTGTCGTGTTATGCTTACATTATGCATGAGGAGTAAGAGGCTTGGGAAGGTTAACTTCCATGCTTAGGATCTCAATCTTACTGAAAGGAATGCAAGCTAACTAGAGAAAGCATTATTTTTTCTGAGTGATGCTGCTTAGTCATGTATCACTGCAAGAGGAATCGTATTATCTTTCTCTGTCTGCGCCTGGATAATACAATTCAGGTAGGATTTGCCTGTGATTATCTGGTGACCCGAGGAATCACAGGATGTGTGTTGTGGATTTGGCTGTCTGCACCAGCCCCATGAAAGATGGTCTGCTGACCCCTCCTTCCTCCTCACTTGGTTCAGCATAGACAGGGACTACATGTGTATCACTCAGACCATTCATTCATTCATTCACTAATATTTGTGTTTTAGACCTAATTAAGACAGTATTTTCTCACGCAAGATCTCTGCGAGATAGAGATTTTATGCATTTTCATAAGTCAAGAATATGGATACATGCGAGCTGAAGACATTCAGGTAGAAACAAATCTAGGAAGTAGTGAACCTTGACCAAATCCTCCCCTTGTAAATTCACTAACCATCTCTTCTCCCTGTCTTTAAAGGCTTGCAAATGCAAAGCAAAATGCTAGGAATAATGGAAGAAAGAGAAAATAATTCAGAACTCCTGCCCTAAGGATGGTTGTGCTGTCTTCTAGCGGCATTTTAACTGAGCATGTAAAGTTGGCTTGGATTTTATCAGTTCAAGTATGGGGAGTGTTTCCAACGAGAGGAGGCAGCCCCAGGGCCAGGGCGGTGGGCTTATGCCTGTGCTTTCACACAGGGCCCCTGCTTGGAGGATCTTCTCCCTTGCTTTAATATTCTACTGTTGTTGTCTTGAAATTGGGAATGATTTGTTAACAAGGGACCTCCATTTTCATTTTGCATTAGGTCCTGCAAAGTATGTAGCTGGTTCTGGGTGACCCTTAATCTGAGCCTTGAATCCATAGGGAGAATTAAAGTCAGAGGGGCAAGAAGCCAGCAACAGAGTAAACATAACATTATAATGCATTAGGTGCTGACTGAGATCCATTCTTGCTCCCTGGGCTTGGATAGAGATGATCAGTCCTGCGGATCCTAAAATTATTTTCTTTAACTTGCATATTATACATTTAGGTGTTCCATGACAATTTAGCTTGATTATGCAAAATCAATTTTCATGATTTTTTCCAACAATGCAAAAATTTTCAAACATACAAAAAAAAAAAAAAACACCAGAAAGAACTATACAATACATGCTAACTATGAATTGAATTGTTATTTATGTGGAAATACACTAGACGCATATTTTGTAGAACCATTTGAAAATGTTTCAAATACCAGGAAACTTCGGCCTTACATATTTAACCATGCCTCTTTTAGAAATTAGAGCAATTTGGGGACACCTAGGTGGCTCAGTCTGCTAAGCAGCTGCCTTCAGGTCAGGTCCTGAGATCCAGGCCAGCCTTAGGCTCTCTGCTCAGCACGGAGCCTGCTTCTCCCTCTCCCTCTGCCTGCTGCTCTGCCTGCTTGTGCGCTCTCTCTGTGTCAAATAAATAAATAAATAAATAAATAAAATCTTAAAAAAAAAAAAAGAAATAGCTCAGGCAAGGAACACTGGTAGATGCATAAAACCATTAGGTGCAAGGCAATTTTGGAAAAGGATATTCACCCAATGCGAGATCACTCTGTGGATTACTTCCTAATCACAAAATGAAAAACGTGTCTTCACAAGGAATCTACTTGGTCATCGTCACCTAGGAAAGGCATCATACGTCATCACTGCTGCTGGGACCACCTGATACTATGTTCCTCCTGGGGAGATGGGACATGACATAAATAGTATCACCTGGAAGGATTTCCCCCCCCCCTAATTTTTTATCCTGTATCTAATCAGACATTAATCTTAACTTCTAGTTTATGGGAAATTTAGAGAACAGACTAGCTACTTAAGCAACGGCGTAGGTAAACAATCAGATAAATCCAGAGGGTAGGACACTCCACATGGCAACTCGTTAGGTACTTAAAAAATGTCAAAGTCAGGAAGACATCTAATAGTTTAAGAGTAAAATGTTACATTGTATGTATGTTTCATCATTTGTCATTGGTCAAAAAGACACATTTACATCTACCTTATAGTTTATTTAAACACATTTATTAACACGCTGTAATTATTAAATGAATATGTAATCAAGGGTTAGTTTTTAGTAGGCTTGATTGATAAGGAGGGCTTCATTTGGGATCCAAGCTAGATATTCATTCTTCTTTTCCCTATTGGGCACTGTGATGAAAATCTATATTTCTAAATTTGCTCATTCCTTTTCATATTTATTTATTTATTTTCATTTATTTTTTTATTATGTTATGTCACCATACAGTAAATTATTCATTTTTGATGTAGTGTTCCATGACTCATTATTTATTAACATCACATAATAATGACTAGCATTACTTTTATTTAATTATATGTTGTCTTCACCTTTCTTCTGTGTAAATGTGGGATATGTCTAAATTAAATGTTTTATTCCAGCTATTAAAGATGGGATTCTGTACAAACTCAAATGTTCTCTATGTCAGAAACATCAAGCAAAAGTAATGTTTATCTGGAAATATGCGTGTCATTGAAGAATCTTATATGCCTTATGGTGGAAAGAAGAAGAAGAAGAGAAGGAGAAGGTGGGTCTCCGAGACTGAGTTGGGCATGCAGGTGGGCCTAGTGAGCTTTATTTATTTAAACGTGTCTTCTGTCTCCACCTTTGCATCACTTTCATGGTGTTTAGCGGATGGGAGGAGGTGGGGGAAACACGCATTGAATTGTGATATTCTCTGAAGCATGTAGTTCTTGTCTTTTTAGGTCTTGGTGAAACAGAAATCTTGGAACTAGGCTTAAGATGACCATTAGCTTTTCAAGAAATATAGATGAATTATGATAGCCACTCACCCCTTTAAGAATCTCCAAACTAGTTCTGTCAAGGTTTTGCTACCTTACTTTAGTTTCTGATGGGCAATGGTAAAAACATAGAGCTGATGCTTAAGACAATTAGAAATAACATCAGTGATAAATAATCATACTTCTGCTAGATCTGAGCACCTAACAATTGTAACAAAGAGGTTTTCCCTCTCTTATTTCTATGGCTAAAGGAAATGAAACCATCTACAGTGTCATGATTAAAGGTGGAAATAGCGAAATGAGGGCTTCATGAGTAATGTTTTCAATATTTATCTTAAAACAAAAAAAAATGAAATGGTACTAGATTTATTTTGAACACTTTGATTAAATTAGCCAAGAGGTAAATATTCTGCCTTTCTGTGGTTCAGACATGACAGTGTTTTGAGCCCCTTGACTGCCATTCTCTGGGTTCTGACATACCACCATTACTTTCCCCCTCCATCTTCCTTCTCAGCATTCTTACACTTAAAACCAACTTTAAAGGAAATATGAGGCACAACTCAAATGAGCATAAATGTTCCAGTGCTTTTTCTGTGTTTGTCATGGTGCTCTGAGCTGGTTAGGGTTACTACAAACCATTAGACCAAGGACTTGCTGGAACTTGCTCACTTTTAATGAGATTCTCCTGAGTAAAATATGTGTGTATTTGCATAACAAGAAACTTCAAATGAAGTAACAGCACATTATCTGGAATTTTATCATCGAGATGGCTGGGGTGGACTCTGCAGTAGGATTTCCTTCCAGAGCATGAATCCTGTGCTGTTTCGTTTCATGGCTGGTGGAAGATATCCAATCCCAGCCCAGCAAGCAACACCAATGAAAGAATGAGGTGACTGGGAAGACGTTTTATCTCAGCACTGTGGAATCTGACCCAAATACTTAGTTACATTTTCTTTATCAACATCATTATTATTTTTGGTTCTCTATCTTTGCATATAAGCCAAGTGAAGGATTCAAATCCTGTGTAAAGATGTCCCTGCCTCGGTTCCCCTCTCCTACCCCAGCACGGGTAGAGCTCTTGTCTTCCATGTTTATACACAGGAGTGTGACACCCATTTTTATCAGTGACCTCACTGCACTTGCTACTTTATTGTGACTTCACTGTAGTATGCTCATACCCTGACCTTCCTTTCTAGAACGTGAGCTCTAAGAAGAGGGTAGGAAGCATTTTTTATCATTAAGTCTCTACCTTCTTTCTAACATAATCTTTCACACATTACCAATTGAATAAGATGAATGCATGAATGAACGAATGAGTGAATGAGTAGGCAGATGGCTAATTGAACATATAGATGGATAAATCTTTGTTATCTCCAGATATGTTCCAACATTAAACCTCCTCTAAACCAGCTCATTTTGATGACAAGAGGCATCATTACCATCTCCATATTCTTGAAAAAAAGAATTGACTTCTGATCTTTCTCATTACAGATTGTACTGTTTCACTAATTTCCTTCTCATTTTCTTTCTGTAGACACTGCTGTCTGTATAAGGGCTCTTTCATTCTTGATACTATAATATTTGACTTCTCGATTTTTGTGTTATCAGTCTAACTAGATCTCGATCCATTGATTGATTTTTGGAAGAGCCAGATTTTGTTTTTTTTATTATTTGTCTGCTTTCTATTATTAATCTCCACATTTGTGTTTATTATCACATTCTTTCTCCTTATTTGACATTTATTTTTTTTTAAGTTCTAGAATGTTTATCTATACAATGTTTTTGACACAATTCGCCTCCCAGGCATGTCATAGGAGTGTGGACAGTAGAGCTACTGATTCTCTATTATATCCTAACCTTCCTCTAAATTCCTAACTTGCATTTATTTCCTTTAATGCTCTTAAGTACCCACGGAAGTGTATGTTAGTACTAAGTTCATTTTACAAGTTAGCCACGTGACCTCAGAGAAGTTGAGCTCATTTTCAAAGACACATAACTGGTTAGAGGCACCATTTAATTTCAAACCCAGATCCTTTAGACCCCAAAATTTGGTTATTTTAACTATGTTGCACTGCTTCTAAACTCTGTACAATGTTCTTGCCCATACCCTGGTAAATACTTTGAATTCAATAAATATAAATGTCTTAGTTTCTCTTTCTAAAATTGTAAAGAAGACTACATGTGTGCTTTTATTCTCTTCCCTGGAAAAAAAAAAAAAAAGACATGACGATGGCCTTGTGGGAAGGTAAAACAGCAAGGAAATTATATTCCAAAGATTTTTTTAAAAATTTAACAGGAGATTGACATTCTGAGGGGGTGGAAGATAGGAAATCATGAGATTCTGAGAAAAATATGTCTGAATGAATTGTCTCCCACACTCTCCCTTAGTGCAGAACACAGAGGCCAAACAGCCAAGCATCAGAGATTGGAGCAATTATACGTGGTACAGTGATGTGTGTGGGGCAGGATGCAGTATCTTAGAATGTACACCGTCTAACAGACTTTAGATCAGCAAACTTAACCCATAGCCTCCATTTTACCTGCAGAAAAACCCCACAGAAACAAAAACAAAAAAACAAAACAAAACAAAAAAGCTCCAGAAGTGGAAAATGAGTTGTCCATGGTCAAACAGTTCACTTGTAGTCATAGGTAAAAGCGCGGACATGCTCACTGTCATTTACAAATAGCAGTACGTACACATTTTATTCTGCAACGTATCCTCTCCACCCTCAGCCTTTAAAAAGCAGCCTTCCATTCCCATATTCAACAAAACAAGAATCTCCTAAAAAACACTTAGACAAACATTAGCTGACTTTTTAAAAAATATATTTTTGTAATGTATTTGTGTCCGTTGTTTTATTCTCCTTGTTTATTTAAAAAAAATATATCAGAAATAAGGTAATGTACTAGTCAACTATCACTACAATAATTCTGCATAACGATCCAGCCCAAACTCAGTGGCTTAAAACACCTGCCCTATTTTCACCCTGCATGTGCGGACTGGTGGGTACAGCTGGTCTGCTCTGAGCTATGCAGTTTGCTTCTCACTGCAAGTCTGGGGGTTGCCTGGGGCAGCTCAGATCCACATAAACTCTCATCCTTCTTCTGTGACTAGCGGGCTCTCCCAGGTGTTCTTCTTATGGAAAGAGAGGGAATCAGAAACGTGTAAGACTTCTTAAGGCCTACATCAGACCTGGTGCCATTATCTCTACCTTGTTACATAGACCAAAGCAAGCGTAGCTAAGACCAGAGTGAAATCACAGGTACAGATATTCTGCCCATTAATGAGAGTATCTTAAAAATCTCATGCTCAGGGCATGGGTACAGTGAGGAGTGAAGAAGTAGGGCCAATAGTGCAATCTATCACAAATTAAGACTTGTATTCTGGATTTGGTGCATAACCTTCCAGACCTTTAATTATATATGTTTTGTAAAAAAAAAAAATGCAGTATTTATAGTATGAATATATATCTGTATCTATCTATCTATCTATCTTTATATAGTATATTCACATTGTATATATTGCTTCTCTTATACTCATCACTCAATAATATATCTTGGATTACTTCCTCCATCAGTGCATACACTTACTTACTTTTAACTGTTTAACTGTTTCGTGGTATTATAAGAGATGAACACACACATTACTTAGCCATTCTCCTATTATTAGCCATTAAGATGGATTTGTAATGTTTAGTATTATATACAGTATTTTAAGGGGCACCCTTGTGGCTGTCTCCTTGTTTTTCTCTAGGGTAGCCAGCAGAAATTAATATTTTAGGTCATGTAGTCTGTGAATTTCATATTGTAATATAATTTTCAAAATTACTTCCAACGTGGCCTATGACTCTACCTTTCCCCCAGCAGTGAATGCAACCCTATTTCCGTATACCATCCCTGGCACTTACCAAACAGTTTATATTTTTTTCTCCCACATGAATGAAAACCTTGAATTTCTCAGTCGGTGATGTGAAATTATTTTTACTTAAACCTCGGACCTTCATTTTCCACAAACCAAATTAACATGGTGCTGTGTTATAAATATAGCACTTCTGAGAATCCTTCACACACTTAGCCCTCCTATTTCTCCTGTTTTCTACCACTTCTACTGTTCCTCTGCTGTGGTCCCAGAGTATACAATAAATAGTCTTGCTTGTGTCAAAACTTTTCTTTTTTAATATTATCTCCCTGGATCAATTCCCTGACTTCGACCCCTACTTCTGTCATATCCAGAATAGTTGAGACAATTGTTATGTTTCTCCAATCATCATTGTCTCAAGTGAGTACTTCCCCACTCAATACAAAAGCCTCGTCACACCCCATTCCCAAAGTCTAGAGCATGATTACCTCCTTCATCTTTCTCACATGGGAAGTGAAAGACAGCAGGCTCTAAGAAAATGAGCTGATTCCTTCTCTTAATATCAGGGGTACAGAAATTAACGATATCCTGGGTTCCAGGATCTATGATGAATTATGTGAGTGTAAGAGATATAAACATGATGGAAGAGTGTGGTCTGGCAGAGAGAGCACTTGAGTAGCTTCTTGGAAAACTCGAACCCACACTCTCCTCTCCCCACATGTACTGTGTGCAGGAATTCGTGCAGTAACACTGGGAAAACACACGCATTTCCCTCCCTTATTTCCTTACCTGAAGAATGAAAAATGCTCTGAACAGATCGTTAGCATCTAAGTAAGTGTGTGTGCAGGTGAATGCTTCTGAAAGCTACATCACTTCATGTGCACACACAGCAAACCACCAAAGTTAATTATTCTCGCCAACGTGGGATACATTGGTCCTTCATCATCTCCAAAGGAAATGACTTGGTGCTGGATTTAATATCTATGGGCCATCATCTTTACTAATATTGGAATCATTCAATTATAGATAAAGGTTGACTTGATCCAAGAAAAGCTTAAGATCCCAAGAGGGAATGAAGAATTGGATCACATTTGTCTTCTCTTCGTCTAGCAGTGTGAGAGAAATGTGAGCCAGCTGATCATACAACAAAAGTCTTCTAGTCAGTCATGCATATGCCATCTGAGGTGCTGAGAACAGTGCTCTACATTAAAAGTGAACAGATCTGATGAGCACCGGGTGTTGTAGGGAGGTGTTGAATCACTGTATTGTGCACCTGACACTAATATTACATGACATGTTAACTACCTTGAATTTATATAAAACCTTAAAAAATACTTTCCAGCTCCATCCAAAAAATAAAAATAAAAATGAATAGAATATTTGAGACTGAAACTAACAAAGATGTTTGTGGGTAGGATGGGGCTGGTATGACTCCTCCTCATCCACCACTTCTCCTGAGGTCTACCAGCAGGACACCTCCTCTCTCAACTGATGGTCAGAGCAGAAGGACAAGGAAGGTTTGATACTAGGGTTCTTGACCCAGTGTGGGGTGGCTGGGGTGGGAAAGGACTCTTCCCAAGAGGTTGGATTCCATAGGCCCCCCTGTCGCGGTGCACAATTACCTGCGACATGTTGAATTGCAGAATCTTACAGCATTGAGTCATCCTGAGCAGAAAGAGGCCAGGAAGGAAATCTTGGAGGTCAAAAATCAGAATGTAGGCAAAATGGAGAGAAGTGGTTCTGACAGGCAAGAGACAAAGTGTTCGCAAGCTGGGGAGGATATAAAAAGAAAAGCACAATGTAATCATGGTGGTGGGTGGTGAGGGTGGTGTGGTAACCAAGCGTTGAAAATGCAAGGAATTGGAATTGTTTTTATAAGTCAGCAAATTATCCACAAGTGAATTGGCCTACTTTGAAAAAAATAGATAAGTATGGAAGCCAAGTCAGAACCATTATGATCTGTCCCTAATCTTACTCATCTCCAGCTCCTATCACCGTGTGATCCTCCTTCCCAACCCCCATGCACTACAACCCCACCTCACCAGATCATCGCACCTTATCCTCATAAAGCATATACACTTCGGTGCCTTTGCTCCCTTGTACTCTCTTTCCCCTCTTCACGGGATACTTCCTCTTCTCTTTCTTGCTTGTAAAACTCCCACTTATGATTCAAGTGTCAGCTAAATACAACTCCCGCTGTAAAGCCATCGTGCCTTTTCCAGGCAAAGTTGGTTCCAGTGGCTTCTGTGTTCCTGCTACAAGCCAGGTAGCCTGGCGCGGGGGTTGCCAAAAACCCAAACTTTCTTTTCAGATTCTCCCCTAGGAAACTGAAAGAGACTTTTCAACTTGCTTACAATCTCTCTTAATCACCCGCGCCTGCCCCAGCCCCAAGACAGACTACTCCCCGAATGACCTTTCTAAAACCCCTCCTCCATCACACTGCATTTCCATGGGCATCATCTCCGTATTGCTTGTGAAAATAACACCCAGGCAGTTTCAGGGCACATCCAAGGCTTTTTATAAATGTAGAGCTCAGAGAAACAAAGTGATCTGACCAAGGTCAGAGGGCTAATAAATGGCAGAGAGAGTGTTTGAACTCAGATCTGCCTGACCGTAAAGGGCTGACCCACGCTGCCCCCTTTCTACCGCATCGCGAGGGGCGGCCCCTGCTTCCTGTGTGCTCGCTCTGAACTGGCGACGCATGGGGCACTTTCGGAAAGAGATGTTATATAAGCAACTAACATATTTCTTATGCACAATATGTCTTTGCAGCCTGAGCTTATTTTAAACCAGCCACGAGAATGTGTATTAGTGAACACATATTTGAGCTAACAGATGGGAGTGGGCACCTTTGTCACTCACAAATATAGCGCTTTGACCAGTTGTGGCGAAAACTCAAGTGTTGGAAAGTACAGCTTATGTTTCTTTCCCATCCTCCCTTTTACAACCCCTAACACACACTCTGTCCCTTCCTGTCAATCTCTGTCACACACACACACACATGCACGCACACACACCATGAGTAAGTTCGCTTGTCCATGGGAGAGGGATACATAGAGCAGCATTTTCATAATCCGGGCACAAGTGCGGCTAATGTGTCACTAACTTGGTTCTTGTTTCTGCTCTTTCCCACGGAACCTGAATCTGAAGGTTCAGTCCTCAAGGTAGGCCTCCCTCTGGGGTATTCTCATGTGGACCCTTCATAAAGAATCCAACGCCTGGAAATGAGATACTCACTTCCATTTGCACCGATGGCACATTGCGTTCACCTCTTCAGCGGCACAAACCGTAGTATTATATAACTCACCTGTTTGTGTCTCAGTCCTCACCCAGCATGTGAACCTCTCCAAGCGTGACATTTTTTCAATTGTCACCCATGTTCCTATTCCACATTATAGTGTCTGGTACTTAAATCACACTTAAAACACGTGGAAAAAGAACATTCTGGGTCTGGAGTGTTTGGTGGTTCTTTGCCTCAAGGTGGATGGGAAGGCTCCCTCTAAAGGCCTGAGGGTGGTCATGGGCCAGAGGAGTCAGATCTCCTACACAGAAGTAGAGTTAGGGTCAAAGGCAAGAGGTTCTGAGCAACCTAAATCCATGCTGACATAAGGAAGAACTTTCCTGTGGAACATACTTCAAAAGGAAGTTAAACATTGTCTAAGGAAATGAACAGCACATCATGAGAGATTTCAAGCGGACAAAGAATGACATCTTGTCTGGGGTGCTTCGACAGAATCAAGCATCGAAAGCATTAAATTCAGATAATCCTTAAAGGTCCAGTCATCTTTGTGCATCTAGCAAAAAACCAGATGTATATGTATAGATACATAGGTAATACAGTCTGGAAAGTACCACATACATCACGCTGGCCTTTCCTTTTTCTATTCCTCTAAGCGCCCAATTCTTTTGTTGTTGGTCTCCCATCTAGGATGTGAGTTCCACGGAGACCTTGTTTCCCTCTCTGCGGTGTCCCCGGCAATGAGAAGTGGGCCCTCCACACACCTTTTCTAGGCTTAGGAATAAATAAGCGGGTCCCTGCCTCACAACTACTTTGAAGAGAGTAGGAATTAACCATCTATTTTATTTACATTGTTTTCACAAAACCCCGTGTTTGGTAGATTCTCATTTTAAAATTAGGCAGTGGAGGTAGCAAGAGACTCAGTAACTTGTTTGGGTGTCTGCTGCCCGTAAGTAGAGGCCCTGCTCACAGCCCTTCTGGCTCCCTTTGTGCACCCTTGCCTTTTGCCACGCAGGGTCTCAGCCACTTCACCTTCTTGTTGCCGCGTCGAAGAAGAGCACCCAGCACCCCAGTACGCTGCTTGAGCAGGTCAAGTTGAAGAGGGAAAAGTGCATTTCTTGAGGTCTGGAATAGTACCATATGTGCTTAAATTTTATCTACTGCTAGATCCAGTGGGTCATTTCCTCTTGGATATATTTCTTTTAAGTGCAAACATGGATTGCTAGAGATGTTTCTATTGATAGAAAGATTCTGGCACAGATATTGAGTGCTAATGGCTCCGGGTCATCTGAGCCCCAAGGGCAGCGTCTATCGACATCCTCCTGGAGGGAACAGCTCATTTTCACAACAGACCGGGTGAGTGTGTCCTTCTCACTAGACCACAGCAACCCCAGACACCAGCCCCAGGGAACAGATATTCACAGAGCTATTCACTCACGCGAAAAGTGTTAAGAGGCATTATTATATTTTGTGTGTGTCACGAATAATACGGCATATAACTATGGGCACAAAGCATGTTGGGATCTCAGCAATGAAGACCAGGTAGAGGACATGGATTTTATTTGGAAAATTTAGGGGACTGCGAATACAGATTTTCTGCAGGAGCAACCCTTCACGTTCATCAGAGCATGGTGAACTCTGGATTCCTTTATCTGGCCTTTCAATGTTGATTAAGCACCTATGGTCCCAGCACAAGTGTCACTTCTTAGCATTTTCCTTAGCCTCACTGAGCCTTATTTTCCTCCTCTGTAAAATGAGGATAAAAAAGAGAATATTTGTGAGAATATTAGAATGCAATGCATTAATGCATAGTTAGTGCTTGTAAGACTTCCATGAAGGCTAACTGTTAATATTTACTAATCATGGAGCCAGTTACTGAAGGGTGGAGAAAAAAAAGAATTAGGTGTATGAAGATTGACAATAAAATGCAAGGCAGCAGGAAACAACATCCTCATTCATCCAAAAGCCGTTCCATGTATCACTGGATTTCAGATAGTGTCTGGGAGCAAATGGAGAAATGACCCAGAGCCTCACATGCCCTCCCCTACCCCCACCATTGTTTCCCATTATAGGGCTGCAGAGTCCTACTAAAAATACAGTTTGATGCATTTTTTCTACCTAAACATTAGGTCACTACGTATTTCATGTCATTAACTTTTTTTTTTTCCTCATGGGTTGAAGGTCAACTGCACAAAAATGAATTAGTTATAATCTTTGATATATGACACTCTCTTTATCGGTCCATTCAAGGCCCTCTTTTCTTCATTCTCTGTGAGTAACAAACAGTATCAAAAGTTTTATACCCAACTTAATACCAACATAAAAATGTTGATCCTCTGACTGAGGAATGATGTCTCAATGATCTTTATTTGTCTTTCCCTGAATACCAATTCAGAGGAAGATGTCCTCATATGTTTATGAGTATCTTCTGGCCAATAACCATAGATTCAGTAGGTTTCTCAGAATCACAGAGCCACAGGGCTGGTATTCAGGGCAAAATCACTCAGGTTTTAGATCCTAGCCCTTCCTTGCAGTGTGTCACAATGATGGCCACAATGGAACAGTGCCTCAATATTGACGTGGCTGCCGGCTCTGAGAGTTCTTTGAACTGCTTGCTCATGTCACTGACGGGAGATCTGAGCTCTCATAACGAGATATTTATAAACAGTCCTCCAAGCTAGATTCTTTGGATAAGAAAAAAAGATCTTTGAATAACTTTACAGGGAAAAAATGAGAAGAAAGTCCAAGTTCATTTTGCATAATCATATAATTTCAGATTTGGAAGAAAACTAGAAATAGGGGTAGCATCTTCCAGCTCTCTGCTCTGCTACTTTATTTTATAGTCAAGAAAAGTGAGGATCCTATTGCAACGTGACTTCCTCAGGGATCCAATATCCTGAAGGAAGAGCCGTGTCCAGAACTCAGGATGCCTAGACTTCAGTTCTCCATTGCTCTGTGACAAACCACCGCAAACTTCAGCGAATTTAAACCTTATTTATTTACTCATAATTTAAATGCTTATCTTATTTACTCATAATTCTATAGGTTTTCAGTGTAGACCGGGCTCAACAAAATGCTTCTCTCCTTGGACTGGACTCACTTGGAGTAACTTCTGTGGTCTCAGTTAGCTAATAGTGGGTTCCTCTAGTGGTAGTAAGCGAGATGGCGGGCCTCTGTGCTTTGGGGTCTTGTCCTTTATTAGACTTGTTTGGACTTGTCTTGGTGGCAAAAGAGATTCCCAGCAGAGATGATAATCTCGCGTCTGCAAGCACAATTCAAACCTCTGCTTCTTCACATTTGTTAGCTGTACTATTGGCCAAATCACATCACGTGGTCAAGGCCAGATTTAACGGATGGAAGGGTAGACTTTGTCTCCGGAGGAAAGAAACAGGAAAATGAGAATTGTTTTTTTCACAATGTAAGTTTACTAGTTGAATTAATTGGCCATATTGTTGAGAGCAGTTTTAGGTTTATAGAAAATTAAACAGAAAGTACAGGATTTCTCACATACTCACTGTCCCCACCCTCTGCCCACAGTTTCTCCTATTATTAACGTCCTGTATCTGTGTGGTACATTCGTTACAGTTAATGTACCAATATTGATACGTTGTTATTAACAAAGTCCATAGTTTCCATCAAGGCTCACTAGTTGTGTTGTGTTGCAGTTTCAGGTTCCGCTAAACGTGTAATGTCATGTATCTACCACTGAACTATCATACCCAATAGTTTTCCTGCCCTCCAAATGCCCTCTGCCACCTGTTTCTCCCTCTTCTGACCCTCAGTCTCAGCCCCAGCAACTGCTGACCTGCTTACTGTTTGCCTTTTCCCAGGTGTCACATAGTTGGATGGTTACACCATATGTAATGTTTTCAGACCGGCTTCTTTCCTTTAACAAAAAGCTTTAAAGGTTCCTCCCTGACTTTTCATGAGTGAATAGCTCATTTCTTTTTATAGCCAAATAATAGTCCATTGTACTGCTGCTTACGTACCCGTTCACTTACCGAAGGACATCTTGATTGTATCCAACTGATGACAATTATGAATAATGCTGCTGAAAACATTCAAGTACAGATTTTTATGTGGACATATCTTTCCAGCTCATTTGGGTAAATACCTGAGAGCATGATTGCTGGATTGTATAGTAAGAGTATGTTTACTTTGTAAGAAATCGCCAAACTGTCTAACAGAGTATCATTTGCCCTCCCACTGACAGTGAGTGGGAGCTCCCGTTGCTCCCAAAACCTCACCAGACTTTGGTGTTGTCGGTGTTTTACGTTCCAGCCATTTTGCTAGGTGTGTAGTGGTGTTTCACTGTTATTTAAACTTGTCATTCCCTAATAGCATATGAGGTTGAGCGTCTTCTCATATCTTTATTTGGGACCAGTATTAATGTACAGATCAAGCTGGGAAGAAATCGTATCTTAACCTAAAGGAATGGGAGGGATCTACAGCCTTTTTTTGCAGTCTACAACACGGACACATGTTTTCAAGTGCAGTATAATTCTTCTTATAGTATAACAGCTATATGCAGTTTATTTTCAGAAAATTTACCTGACATTTATCATTTCTTAGGGACGAGTTGGGAAGTGGCCCATATTATTCCACATAATCTTGCTTCAGACTCCTAGTGCTGGGCGTTAAGATTGTCACTTCAAAGCCAAACAAGTCAAGGTATCAATGGATGTGCTGTTGTTAGCATAGCTTGCTCCTGGAGTTTCCCTGTTCTGATCCCGCAATTCTGGCCATGTGGCCCAAGCAGCCGTGCCAGTGGTCTTCCAGGTTTGGCCAACAGAAGCACCAGAAATATACCACAAGGCAGGAGAAAAGAAAAGCAAGGACACTGCTCTCTTTTTCTTTCTGCCTCAGGCTGTGTGTCTCACAGCTGCTGTGTCTGATGTGAAGCGTCGTCTCTCAACAGACAGGTGCATCTTGCTTTCTTATTGTGCAGACTCTGGTAGCAATACCCCCTTCCTCCGTGCCACCAAGAGATAATGGAGGCCCCCTCCCTGTTAATATCTCAGCTGCCTTCCTCTCCACTGTGTGGCCTCTCTGTCACTTTCATCACCTGTGAGTCCAATTCCTGGTACAAAACCCATCTACATTATTTATGGCTAATATTTTATTTTCTTTGGTTGGACTCTGATTCATAGAGCAGCTTTCCCAAATTTCCATAGATTTTTAGAGATAAAGATAAAATATAGGCCCGGATTGAATTCCCAAGCCTCCCATTCCATGTTGCCTCTCATGTGAAATATTTATGTATAACACAGAATAAAACTTCTAAAAAATAATTGATGTCCTCAGAAAGATTTGAGCACACATTGCCTCTGTAAAATGAGAACAATAGCATCTGAAATAAAAATAAATATCAACTTGATTCACCAGTTTAAAGACAAATTCAAAGCAAGCCCCCAGGAAGTAAAATACACAGTCAAAAAGATGGATACTTGGAGAGGAAATATTTACAGATTACCTGGAAGGATTTTTAAAATCATGTAATATATGTATGGCTTCTAGTAACAAGGAAGTGTTTTGGTCGAACTACTTTGCTCACAAATATCATTTATAAAAGCAGCACCAAAGATTAAAATAACATTACCAAACTTTTTGGAAAGTCTCCCAAGGGGGAAAGAAATGAGAACCAAACTGTACCAGGAGAGATTTGAAATTGTGTGGGTTTTTTTTTCTTTTCTTTTCATTTCTTTTCCTTTTTTCTTTTTTCTTTTTTCTTTTTTCTTTCTCTTTTCTTTTCATTTCTTTTCTTTCTTTTCCTTTTTTCTTTTTTCTTTTTTCTTTTTTCTTTCTTTCTTTCTTTCTTTCTTTCTTTCTTTCTTTCTTTCTTTCTTTCTTTCAAGGTTATTCCTCAATGTCCACAGACTGTTTGAGTGGTAGAAAGTCACAATCTTTGTGGTATCAAAGTAAAGAGTTAGAGGCAGGAAGGACAGGTGAAAGGAGATAAGGGAAAAGAGCTATAGAATGGGATGAACACGAGAAACCCTAACGTAAACTCTGCCCCCAAACCGTACATCAGAGACCTTGGGAGACATTGGGGAACTCAGTGAAGAAGCAGAAGCTGAAATCTGAAAGACCTCAGGAGAGCTTCCCACGGATGTTCAGAGACAAACACTGGTGAGCTGACAACAGGGCAGATGAAATTTATAGGAATTTCGTGGAGTGAAATACGCCTAAAACAAAATGCACAAAAGAGTACATTCTTTATGGTTCCATTAACAGGACATTCCAGAACTGGCAAACTAATCTATGGTGAACAAAAATGGGAAAGGTGGCTGGATTTCTGCAGGAGTGGAAATTGCCTGGGAAGAGACATCATAGAAATTGCTTCTATCTTGAGATGGAGATAGGTTATACAGGTGTATGCACTAGTTAAGATTTATACACAATTAATGAATCATTGAACATTAAAATATATATATATATCCCTAAAATTTGTACTTTTCATTGTATAAAAACTTTACTTCAAAAATTGCATAGGATAGTAATATGCACAATAATATAGCACTATATTTCTATACCATGCTTAGAAAATATTATCAGAATTACCCACTTCAAGTTAGAATACTTGAATATAAGGGAAAAAAAACTTCTAAATGTCAGTCAATTATTAATCCTGAAAATGGCACAGGCCCGAGAAGGTTTATGGAATCAAGTGTTAAAAATACTTGTATCTCATATAAATTTATTACATAAATTTTTCTAGAACAGAGAAAAAGATGAAAAGTTCCAGTACAGGGGTGCCTGGGTGGTTCAGTCAGTTAAGTGTCTGCCTTCAGCTCAGGTCATGATCCCAGGGTCCTGGGGTCAAGCCCTACGGTGGGCTCCCTGCTCCACGGAGAGTCTGCTACTTCCTCAACCTCTCCTTCTGCCTGCCACTCTCACTGGTTGTGCCCTCTCTTTCTCTGTCAAATAAATAAATAAAATCTTCCAAAAAAAAAAAAAGAAAAGTTCTAGTACACATTTTACAAGGTCATCAAAACTTCAGTGCCCACACTGGAACAAAATGGCAGAAGGAGAGAGAAATATAAGCCAAAGTAACTGACAAATATAAGAAATATAAGCCAAAGTAACTTACAAATTCAAACTCATTAATTCCAATTAAAAATCAGAGGCCTTGGGGCACTTGGGTGGCTCAGTCAGTTAAGCGTCTGCCTTCAGCTCAAGTCATGATCTTGGGGTCCTGGGATAGGGTGTGGCTCCAAGCTGGGGATGGAGCCTGCTTACAATTCTCTCTCCCTCTGCTCCTCCCCAACACTTGTGAGTGTTCTCTCTCTTTCTAAAAAAAAAAAAAAAAAGACACCTTTATGATCTGAATCTATGGGGACTCAGAAATGCTACTAAATTGCAATAAATTAAAACACAGCTCAACACTTCAGAGCAAAGCATAAAGAAAGGTTTAGATTACTTAGGTTTTACTTTGACAGAGTGCAACTAAATATAAAAATAGTTTTGTTTGAAGTTATCACATTTAATAAAATGCGTGTTGTTATTATGATGCACTTGCCAGAAATACTAAATATTAGAACTCAAAATGTATTAGTTATTGCTCTTTTTACTATCGTTTTCCTAAAGTCACCACGTGCCAGAATTTCCCTGTTTCTGTTCCCTCCATATTTGCTTGCTGCCTGTTATCACTGAAGGAAGGATATTTTTGCAAAATACTTTTGAGAGCTTCAACATTGTCTCCAACAACCTTTTAATCTTCTGATGTTAAAATGTATATTTTTGCATTCATTATTTCTCTTTAATTTTTTAAGTCTCTTTGAAATGCTGACATTTTTTTCAGTTGTTTTTGTGTGATATCCCTGGCTAGTTTTCTAAAATAACCACTCTTCCCACCTTCAAACTCTGTGCTTTACTCAGTTTTTTATTTGCTCTTGCAGATCTTTATAACATTCATCACTAACTGGCGCTTTATTTTATTTCAATTTAATAATTTGTTCATTAACTCTGTCTCCCAATAGAATATAATCCCTATGTAATGCTGGGATTTTACTCATTTGGCTTCACTATTATATCCCAACAGACAAAATAATTCCTGACATGTAACAGTTGGTTTATTAATATTTATTGAATGAATTAATGATTTGAACATTCTTCCAATGCTTTTACTAACTCCTAAATTTCTACATCTCCTGTGATAGTTGTCGTTTTATTTTGCAGTCTGTTTATATTGTACTCATCATGACTAAACTAGCTGACAATCAGCTGGAGATAGACCCAGGTTAACTACGTGGGCGATGATTGACAGTCCGTGCTAAACAGACAGGGATGTTTGAGAGGGGATTAACGTAATTCATCAGACCACTAGAATATTTTCCTTTCTTTTTGGTTCTTTAGAGGCAATCTCAAATGCTGACTCACATTAGGAATACTCAGATAATGAGCATCCCTGCTTTAATAACACAACTCAGCAATATGTTAAAAAAAATAGAAGACCAAGCTTATGTGAAATATTTTAATTCTAAAAATGCAAGGAAGCTTCAGTGATAGAAAATATATCAATGTAGTTCATCTCCTTAAAATATTATGGGAGAAAAACAAAATAGGGTCATATAACCAGACAGTTAAAATACATACCTGAGTAAATGAAGAAATCTACTTAGTTCAAGGATGACAAGAATCAATACTGTAAAGACCATCTTCCTCCCCAAATTGATATATACATCTAAACCAATCCTACTCAAGTCCCAATAGGATTTTTCATGGACTTTGACAAAGTGTTTCTAAAATTGATATGGAAGAGAAAATGTGTAAGAATCCAAAAGGCTAGCTAATATTTCATTTAAAAAATGAGATTAGTTTGATTAAAAAATGAGATTAGATTACTCGAACTGCATACAGACTGGTCATTAGAACAGAAAAGGGAGTACATAAATAAACACTCAAGCTTTGGAAATTCAGTTGAGAACTGGCATTTAAGAGGCAGACACCTACTCTACAACCCTCAGGGCGACATCCCCATTGACGTCTGTGTGGATGGTGTCCCCTAGCGAGGCGGACCGTGAATTACATGCAGGTCGTGCAAGGAAGTTCTTGCCTTTCAGATCCTTAAGAAAGGAGCAAATTAAGTAATATAGGTTGTTTGGGATCATTTAGTCATGGATTTGGAGAACAAATGAAGTTGATCAACATTTCATACATTTATACAAATAAATACATGATCGAAGAACACTGTCTTTAAAAAGAACTTCAAAAAGTGTTGTAAGAAATTATATGAGAACATGACTATAATTTTACTGTAAGGAGCTCTCTTTAAAAAGACACAGAAAGTAAAATCAATGCAGGAAAAGATTGAAAAATTCAACTGAATCAACTTTATTTATAAGATGAACGACCTCATAAACACGTATTAAAAGACAAATAAAATACAGAGGAAAAATATATGCTGGAATATATTGTATTGTCGAAAATATGTATAGAACATCTCCAAATAAATTTGCAAGGCATGTAACTTTTAAAAATCCCACAACTTAAACGTTCTTCCAGAGAAGAAAAAATATAAATTATAAGTAAAATTTTTAAAAAGGTAATCTAACTATGTATAAAGAAAATTAAAACTCTGTGGTATATTTTTTACAGAATGGATTGGCAGTTTTTAAAATATTGAATCATACCTGTTAGTGAGTTGATGGAATCAGTACATATGCGCTCATAAAATGCTACTGTGATTGAAATTTGATAAAGTTTAGCTTTACATTTCCATTAGAAGTGGGAGGTTCAAATAAACTATCATTAATCCATATCACAGAAAAATTATAGAAAGTGAATTATAACTCTCTGCACTAACCAGAAAGATTTTCAAATCTTAATGTACTTGAAAGCAAAATTCGGGAAGTTATGTTATATTATACAATTAAAATGAATTACCTAAGTTCATGAAACATATATATATTTACACACACTCATGCATGTATAATATGTAATATCACACACATACAATCTCATCCTTGCTTTAGTAGGTGAAAGCATACAAAAGCAGAGGGACAGTCATTATATCTAAATAATTTCCAAAAACACTACCTCAATTTAAAATACATAAAATTGTAAAATAATATGGATTAAATTATGTGATTACTGTGTGAAATACTTTTTAATTTACTTTGTAACTTCCAAGTCTGATATTTTTCTTTTTTCCGTGACTTATATTATAAATCAATTTAATTCTTCACTAATGCTCTCTCTAGCCTCCACCAGGCAGAGTTAGCCAGAGTGCAGATAAGGCAAGACTGCCTGTGATGTGGTGTTTCTATTTTGTCTGGAATGGAGGGCCATGGGCCCATCTCTCCTCCTCACCAATATCCTGCCCACGGTGCCTCTACCCCCGTGCCTTTGCTTTGCACACTGCACTGTTTCATCCAGGGCTAAGACTCGTGAATTCAGCAGCTATTAAGAGAACTTTATATTACTTTTTGTATTTATTTTGTAAATTTGATGCAGGCTCTTGTGGGCGAGGTATACTTTGTGTTTCAAGGGAAATGTGTATTGACATAGAGTGTCTTACTGAGTGTCTTCAAATCCCCCTGAAACCCATTGTAGCACCTGCCTTCTCCATACCATGTGGTTCTTGACATGAAATAAAATATGAATGCTTCATAGTTTCTACTGTAAATAATTGATATTGTTGTCCCATGTGCTCTAAGTGATATGAACCTTCAACTTATGGCTGTTCTTCACATCAAGCCATGTCTTTTTTCCTCCTCGAATTTGGGAAGCTTTCAAAGGAGAGGAGAACAAGAGAGAAAGGGTGATAAAAGAGGTGTGTTTCCCAGAGTATCAGTGCTCTGTTGCAGCTGTGTGAGGAGCTGGCTGCTGGGATGCTTGCAACTTGTCGGCACGTTGTGAACCCTGTCTCATGAGCTCCACAATTTAATATCAAGTGTTCTTTCTGGAGCCTCTTGCTTCAGCCACAAAACTTCAGAAAGAATGAACAATATTTTCTGGATGAGGATCCTGGCTGAACCACATCTTTTCTCGCAGATCAAATATGCGATCTGTCCATAGTGGCTTATTTTGCTTGGTTTTATACATTGAATGTTGGGCTTAGAGGATAGGAGAATAAAGGAAGAAGAAAGGGACTGAAGTTCCTCTTAGGCAGGAGAGAGGGAGCATGCGTCATACTTTTGCAACAAAATTCTAATTAGTCAGAATCCAAGGAAAATCATTTGTGACTTTTTAGCCAATTTTTTGACAATTTCAAAAGAGCAAATAGAAATATATTACCACACTGCTTGCTACGCAGCCGTCTCTACCACCCCACAGACCCTCATATCCCCACTTAGCATCCTACAGTCACACACGCATGCATAGACACCAGCTCCCACTGACACACACACCGCTGAATACCACAAGTACTCCTACCCACAGACACACATTCCCTCTTACCCATCACTCTGGTACTGTGATTTATAATCAGAAATATATATTTGCTCTTCAGCCCGTTTCTGGCATAGAGCTCCTAAAATCCTTGGGAATTTTTAAATGATAAGAGCCACAAAAGTGTCTCTTATTATGCTCATAAGGTGATTTTTGGACCACATCCTTGAGTGGGAGCCGGTTGTCAGGGCAACCAATCTTGTGATTAAAGTGTTGGAACTTTCCGTCCCACCCCCTGACTTCTGGCCCCCAGAGAGGAGCTGGAGGTTGAGTCGGGTGTCTATGGTCAATGATTTCATCCATCATGCCTGTGTAATGAAGCCTCCATAGAAACCCAAAAGGACAAAGTTTGGAAAGCTTCCAGGTTGCTAAACCCATGAAGATGTGGAGAGAGTGGCCTGCCTGGAGAAGGCATGGAATTCTGTGCTCTTGCTGTATGCTTGGCCCTATGCATTTCTTCTCTCTTGCTGTTCCCACGCTATATCTATCCTTTTATAATAAGGTGGTAATCTAGTAAGTAAAATATTTCTCTTGAATTCTATGACCACTCTAGCAAATTAAATAAACCTAAGCGGGGGTGGGGGGTGGGAGGGTGGAGGCGGTAGGGGTCATGAGAATCTCTGATTTATAGCCAGACAATCAGAAATACAGGTAACAACTTGGACTTGCCACTGGCATGTGAAATCTTGGGGGACGGAGCCTTTAACCAGTGAGGTCTGATGCTGGCCCGGTAGACAGTGCTAGAATGGAGTTGAATTGTAGAACACCCAGCTCTCGTTGCAGGGAATTGTTTTTTGTTGGGGGGGGCACCATGTTGCAACTGGGCCCAGGAACCCTCAAACACTGACACATATGCATGTATCCATAGATCCAGGAAAGCACAAATGCACAGACTCTCTCTCTCTCTCTCACACACACACACCCCACCGTTGTTTTCAACCAGATGTGACTCTGCAGCAAATGCATTTTCAAAGAAAAATCCACGATCCAACAGAAATGACCTTTATCAGGCAAAGGTCAAAGAGAAGACAGTGATGTTATTTCGGCAAGGGATACTCAAAATAAAGACGATAAGTAAAAGGGAAGCTTTCCTTGCTTTCAGCTTTTCCTAGATCCTAACTGGCCCCCAAGCCATGTCCTCTGGATTAATGGCCGGGCAGGGTGCTCCCACGAGGGTGTAATGGTCCTACCCTGAATGTTTGCAAGGAGAGAAGGCGTTCTCAGTCTTTGACTGTTGCTGCTGAGCCTCCTAAGTAAACTCAGAGGCCAATTAAGATGCCATGGGGTCTGGATGCGGAGTTTGTACTGCCCCCCAAACAGTGAAGTTTACCAAGTCCCAGAGACTTAAGTTCTGAGTCACATTGAGGTTAGAGGGCAAAGCGTGTGCTGTGAATGCTTTTGCTAATAGGCAGGGCAGGGCAGTATGAAAATCTACCACTTCCCCTCCCCCCGACAAAAAAAATCTGCAGTGTTGCCAAATAAAATATAAGAAACACATCCAAATTTGAATTCTAGATAAACAATTAATTTAGTATAAGTATGATCCAAAAACTAAATGGGACATACTTATTCTAAAACTTGTCTATCTGAGATTCAAATTTAGCTGGGCAGGCTGTTTTTATTTGCTAAATCTCACAACTCAAACTCTAAATGAGAAAGGATAGAGGAGAAAATAGCAAAGTAATTTAAATTTAAAATTCTAATTTAATTTCTAAAAATTAAAATTAAGTGCAAGACACAAAAACGAAGAGAAGAAATGATGAAAACGAGATAGAAATTGAACTAGGAAGCACATCAGACACCCCGATCTTGGCTTCTGAAACCATTCTCTCAGAAAAGGAGCAAGGGTTTCTTAGAGAAATGGCCAAATCTAGGACGGGGGCAGCAAACACACAAGATGGGCCTGAAGTATCTCCCAGGGCCAGAAAGTACGAACCGCTAAAACAGTGCGCAAAATAGAAGCGAACACAACGAAAACCTCAGTGAGGTTGTTCATCAAGGCCATTGGGAACCAAAAAAAGAGCTTTCAAGGGCCAAATCTGGAGCAACTGGGGGAGCAAAATAAATGAAGTAACTTTGTATTGTAAACCAAGGACTAAGATAGGAATAGGAATAAGAGTAAGATCCATGAGGCCACCTGTGACTCACTCACTCACTCAATCAATCACAACCTTTTATGCAGAGTTCCAAATAATTTATGTAGGCACTAACCGCTCAAGGAAGTGGAGCGTAACCACCTCCCACCCTCCTTGCCTTACCTGTACTCACATAAAGAGCCACTTTGCAGCAGAGAAGCCTTATAGCCGGCACGCGAGCTCACCTCAGCAGCGGTCAGCCATGCTGGTAGTAAGGGCTCTTGATACGATTCCATGACACTGGCACTTTGCCTCTGTACTCTTCCTTCTCCAAACTCCCCACTCCGGTTTAATCATGAGGAAAACATCAGCCATGTCCCAGTAGAGGAGCATTCTACGAAATACCCAGTCAGGGGTCCTTAAAACTGCCAAGGTTATCTAAAGCGAGGAAAATCAGAGAAACGGTCATAGTTCAGAAAAGCTTGAGGAGACATGATGGCTGTGATGTGGCATCTTAGAGAAGGTCCTGATACAGAAAAAGAACATTGGGTAAAAACCTGAGGAACTCTGAATAAAGTATAGACATGTAATAATAACATCAATATTAGTAAAGGTAACAATATCAGTAATTGTACTAAATGGTCTATAAATCTGGGACAGCTTGGTGTGAGGTATATGGAGAGTCTCTGTATTATCTTCATAATTTTCTATAAACTACCCTAAAAATGAAGCTTATTTTTAAAATTAAACCAGAATAGGCAGTCAAGGCAGACCTAGTTATGGAAAATCTTCCATCCCAAAAGGGATTTTTAGGGTAAGTAAAAGCCACCTTAATGACATGCTACCTGTTTGGGAGGGAGCTTTGCATGGGACTCTGTCGACAGTAAGGGAAGAAAGAAATTTCTGCTCTGACCTGCGCAAACGGGAAAACCAACTCCTGGTGCTTTCACATGCTCTGCCTCCATGTTTTGAACAAATAGGGTATGAATCATGGGTTGGTTTTATTATAATTGTGATATAATTATGTCCAGAGAACAAGGAATGTCGAAGTATTAGCCTCCTCTCCATGGTGTTCTGGTAGCAGGTCAACATGCAAGACCTAGCAAAGAAGAACCACGGTATCTCTTCATGGAGCAACGCCCAAATGCTCGCATCATGATGCAGAGTTCTGGTAAAGTCCGGTTTGAGTGAAATAGCATAGGTTTTTGATGATATAGTAGGTTTACAGCTCCTCTTTCTCCTATTAGTCTGACTCATGGATTTTGCCACCCTGTTGACAATCAGATGAAGGAAGGAAGCAAAAGAGAGAGTGAATGTGAAATGGCTTTGCTTTAGGGAGACCAGCTAGTTCTCTGGCTGCCCCGTGTGCGGAAGGCTGAGCAGAATGGCAGACGCAGACACAGAGGCAGGGTTTCTGGTCTTGCTCTTTAAGATGCAGTAGCCCTGCGTGTTACTAAATGCAATCTAATGAGTGTTTCAGATTTTGACCCAATTAGAAATGCCTTTTCCCCTGACGGTGACCTATCAGGAACTGGGCAGAGACAGGCCTAAGCAGGAAAGAGGCAAGAAATTCTTCTTTTCTTAGCATAACTTGGGAGGAAACAGTCTGTGCACGCAAAGAGTTTACAAATACCCCGATCTAAGATTCTTTATTTTTAGGTGAAGGAAATCTGTGTTCCTTTCCTAGATAACTCTGAGATCTCAGACACAGAAAGGATTCTAAGAACCTCTGTTGGGTGATGTTAATATGGTTAATATTTGGGCCATGGGTAAATGAATGGGAAGCATCAGAAGACAGTACATAGGAATAAATGGAACCAAATACAATACAGACAGGCATCCTGGCAAAGAATCAATCTAACAGGAAGTACGGAGTGAATATCAACAATACCGTGTTAGGATATTTCTTATCACCATGTGGAGCATTGATGAACATATTGTCATCTTATTGATTCCATACGTGGCACGCAATCATCTTATTCCTTTGATCCTCCCCTATATAATGAGAGGACCATATTTACTGATACCTTTCAGGTCTAAATAAAGAATTCCAGAAGATGTTGTACTTACGATTGCAGAGATCAAAGTGTCAAGGGCATTTACGGTGATGGTTGGATCTGATTTGGATGGGGTCAGTTAAGATCGCTGGCTCTATTTAATGTAACTCGTGTCCGTAATAGAGTATATTGTAGTAGGTGAGAGATGGACGTTAGTGTACCAGCTCACCAGAACACCGTAAGAATATAACCAACCCACATCGGGGACTATATTATTTAGCATGCTTCTGCCCACAGGTCAGATAATAACTGAATAAATGTGACTTAAAATAACATGGATTATTTTATTTTATGAGATGACAGTAAGTTCAGAGATTTGGTTCACAGATCAAGCATGTCATAAAATTCCGTCTTTTCTGATTTTTAAAAAATCTGCTTCTTTAATCTATTGGCAACCTCAACAGATTGTAAGACGTGATTGTAAGGTGGCTGTGACAACTCCAAGAGTTAGCTCTTCATACAACACCTATACCAAGAAGATGAAAGCACGTGGTCCTCAGCACCTCCCTCTCTTTTAATTAAGAAGTGATAGCTTGCCTAGAAGCGCACCCTGCTTCTGTCCACCAGGAGATGTTCCTTGTGTCTCATTGGCCAGTAGTGAATACCCCCAAAATGAAGCAATAGTAAAATTAGGATATCACTATTTTGCAAGTTCTTTTCTTTTTTTTTTTTTTGAAGATTTTAATTCTTTATTTGAGAGAGAGCCTGAGAAAGCATGAACAGGAGGGAGGGAGAGAGGATGAGGGGGAAGCAGACTCCCCGCTGAGCTGAAGGCTGACACTTAACCGACTGAGTGACCCAGGCGCCCTATTTTGCCAGTTCTAATGAATGAATGGACCTAGCCAATTATCATCAGTTACTATGGACATCAGCATAAAAGAGAAAATCAGGCATGGTGGGCCTTCTGCTGGATGAAGGAGTGTGGCCAAAAAGATCAAAGCTGACGAAGCCTCTACATCCAGCT
The DNA here is from genome assembly GCF_017311325.1 of Ursus maritimus. Taxonomy (NCBI): domain Eukaryota; kingdom Metazoa; phylum Chordata; class Mammalia; order Carnivora; family Ursidae; genus Ursus; species Ursus maritimus. The sequence continues at coordinate 74,374,466 of NW_024427107.1, forward strand.
ATCGATGTGCAGAAGACCCAAGAACCCCTGGAAATGATGAGCTACACAACAGGAGCGCAATCAGTAAAATCCACACAGTGGAAAAATCTACCAGAAAAATAGTCAGTTTCTTCAACAAATAAATTGCAAAAATTAAAATTAAAGAGATGAGTAGAGGAATCTACAAATATACTATGAGATCTAACGAGCGTAGGAACATTATTTGCATCTTGATTGAAACAACCAACCCTGAATATTAAAAAGATTGTTGTCAACTTTAGACTCTATTTTAAGGGATCGTTTCTGCCAGCAAAAAAATGGGGTGACCATCAGTGTTTGCTCAAGCTGTAATGAGCGTTCTTACTGCCATGGCCTGAGAATTGCCTATGTTGCCATACACACCAGGAAAAGTTATTTCCAAACAGACCTATTTCAAGGTTCACGGTATTCTCACAGACACTTTGTTTGCTTCCGGCCTTTCCTTTCCCACTGGGACTAGTTTCAGAAGAGCCAACTGTTAAATAGAAGTATTTCGGGTCCAGAGCTATTCAAGGAAGTGTTCAGAATGTCTTGAGAGAGTCTGCTCTCAAGGGGCAGGCAGCACTAACACTGTGGGGCTCAGAGACACAAGACTCCTTAATGCACTCTGCGAGGGCACAGCGAGCTGTGTCTTTCTAAACTGAGAGGAGCAGTGGTGGTGCAGTTCTCTACCTTCAAGCTACCTGCTGGGAACACGTCTAGCTTCCTTCAATCTTCAGTTCGTTCACCCAGGCCTGGGCTCTTGAGCAATATTTTTCTTTTTCTTTCTTCTTCTTTTTTTTTTTTTTAGATTTTATTTATTTATTTGAGAGAGAGAGAGTATGAGCGGGGGAGGAGGTGGAGTGGAGGGAGAGGGAGAAGCAGGCTCCCCATTAAGCAGGGAGCCCAATCTGGGGCTCGATCCCAGGACCCTGCTGAAGGCAGACGCTTAACCAGCTGAGCCACCAGGTGCCCCAATATATTTCTTATTGACTTTTATTTCCTCAGCTTCTTTCACAATTGTGGAATGTTTAATTTTCATGTAATATTACTTGTAATATAATACCCAGCACTTCACTTCTCTGAGTGAACTCTATTGATTCAATTATTAGTCCTCAAAGTGTTTCCAGGGAAACATAAATTTAAAGATGAGAATCTGAAATTCTCTGATTCTATTATACTCTAAATTCTCTGATTCTCTGATACTATTATATTTAAAGCCTCCGATGTTCATTTTATCATTTATGAAAGGGACTTTGTCCACAGCATACTGTGACAACGTTGTTATATAAATTATCCCCTCTGAAATTGGAAGCACTCATAGAAGGCAAGCTTTTGGTTGATCAAGGATTTCTACCCTCAAACACTTTGGGCAGAGTAAGTAGTAATGTGGATTGCTTCTTGGTATACCAGAGAACTTGAGATAAGAAAATGCTTAGCTCACATATTTCGGTCAGAACCTCGATGTCCGGTTATGGAAGGTCCTTGTCAGGAAACCAGCCATCATCTATTAAACTGGAAAGCTAAGGGGGTCATTTGATCACCGTGTGCTCCTCAGGTCAGTGAACCAAACAGGCAAGAAATGGAATTACTGTCCTGGTTGGGGTGATTGATCTTGACTATCAAGGAGGTGGGTTGCTATACACAATAAAAATAAGGGAAGATTATGTCTGGAATGCAGGAAATTTCCCTGGATGCCCCTTAATATTCCCTTGTTCTATGAATAAAAGTTAATGGAACTCTAAAGAGTCCAGTACCCACAGGACTGCTAATAACCCAGAGTCTTCAGGAAAGAAGATTTTGAACTCTGGCTAAGGAACCATGAACTGTTAAGGTGTTTTCTGGGGGCAAAGGAAACAGAGAATAAGAGGCATAGAAGTTATAACTACCAGTTACAGACATGTAACCAGTTACATAAATAAACATTATAATAGTTATGAGTATTTCTTCTTAATTTTATCAGACACATTTGTGATATATTAACAAATTTCCCCTTTTCCACCTGTTAATTGTGATATGTGAGTAGTGGTTAACATTTTATCTCAGTATTTATAGTCAAGGAGACCTAATGGATAATGAGCACAGTCCAAAAAGGAAAGAGTATCCAGAGATAAATAAAGTTGCATATCAGACTTGATATCCTTTTTCAGGGAGGGATTATCATGTTTTTATTTGTAGGTGGGGTAGTTACATCTCGTTACAGAAGGCTTGATTTTACTAGTCACTTTGCTTGAGAGTGAAACTAGGTTAATAGGTGATGATAGATAGATAGATGATAGATAGATAGATAGATAGATAGATAGATAGATAGATAGATGATAGATAGATAACAAGTTGTCCAGAGTGGATTGTGGTGATTTTGCCCTGCGTTAAATTAGCTAAGCTGTAACGAACTTCCCCAGAATTTCCTTTCCTGGATTGATCGGCATTAGTATTGGCCACAAGAAAAATTGTGTGCAATCTGCTTGGCACAGGTAAAGCACCAACCGTTAAAATCGGAAGGTTGTATTCATGATTGCCAAAACTTAGAAGCAGCCAAGACGCTTTTCCTTAATTGAATGGACAAACTGCCACCTCCATACCGCGGACTAGTATCCAGCAGTAAAAAGAACTGAGCTGTGAAGCCAGGGAAATGCATGGAGGAAATCTCCATGCGTATGTCTAAGTGAAAGAATCTGGTTTGAAAAAAAACTATGGTTCTGGAGAAAGCACTACGACAGAGACAGTGGAAAGATCAGTGGTTGCGAGGGAAGAGGGGTCCGGGGAGAAAGGGGAAGGAGAAATAAATGGGTGCGCACAGGGCATTTTCAGGGTGGTGAAGCCACACTGTGTGGTCCTGTAACAGCGGATGCCTTTCATTGTGCGTTTGTCAAAATCCGCAGAAAGCTACAGCACAGGGAGCGAACCCTGATATCAACATGCATTTAGTTAGCAGTTCTCAATAGTGATTCTCCAATCAGCATGTGCACCACACCAAGCAAAGTATCAAGGCTAGAGGAAACCGCGGGGAAGGGGGGATATGTGCAAACTGTGCTTTCTACTCCATTTTTCTGTAAACCTGAAACTGCTCTAATAAATAAATACTATTAATAAGAAAAATTATACCTGAAGGTTATGGTTGTTTAGAAAAAGCAAGAGGCAAATACCCTTGCTTCTCCCCGCCTCCCATCCAGCAATCCTTCCTGTCTTCCACCCCACTGGTCAACAGCAGCACCAGGCCCGCTATCAGATGCTGAGTTGAAGTTCACGGAGGTAGGCGCCGGGAAGACCAGCAACCAACCACTGACTTCTGCCTCCCCTTCGGGGCTACACTCCACCGGCTGTAGGTGCCCAGCTTCCCAGGAGGTGTGGTCCATGCACCCTTGCCAGGACCGCCTGTGACTCTTTTCTGACCCTTTTCAGAACGTTACTTCCCCAACTTCTGTAATCGTGTAAGATCTAATTCCTGCTATAAAGTCCTTATTCCATAATACATATCCTGCTTCTGTTTCCCTGAATGAACCTTAACTGAACAGGTTTAAAAATATCCTCTATTTCCTATTCTGAAGACCCCTCAGTGAAAGCAGGGCAATCATGTCTATGATCACACAGTGAAATTAAAAGAGCATTGTGAAGACAGGGAAGACATTCCAATTGCTTCATTCCCGAGTCCAGGCCTTCGATACGTGTTTCTCATCTGTGCACCTATGAATAAAGACTTGACCTGAAATTGCAATGTATATTTAAAGGGAGTTTGCTATTAGGCTTCTTGCAGAATTGGTAACACGCTCCTCTCCAGGCCACTTAATTTGTATACCTTATCCAGGCACACATTTTGCATAATAAATAAATAGTAACTCACTCCTCTGCTTGATAAGTGACTAGGCATTGTATATTTTAAGCAAGTAGACCACATCTAATTCAAACCGCTTTTAATAGCGTATATTTTTCTCCCAACAGCTGCTCCATGCAGTAGAGATAACTCTGAACCAGACCACAGTGTTTATGTAAAAACTCCAGCACAGGGTGTATTATCTGGCATAATTACACCTTCGGAATATGCAAATGTGAAAGCTGAAACCCTGAACATCCAGGGAAATGTGTTCTAATTAACTAATTCCCCGTGTTTCGTGGCCACTGTTAGAGATATCATTTTATGGATTATCAGCCTGTTGTGACCATGTGCGCACGCATGCCTGTGTGTGTTCACATTGCGATGTTTCAGCAATGTCACTATTTCTGTTAGCTGCCCCATAGTTATCTCCTAGGAGACAGGCAAAAATACAATTCTATTGTCTTTAACACTTCCTGTCCCTTCGAATGAGGACCTGCTAGTCACTTTGAGAGCAAACTGACAATAGAATTCGCAACAGGGTGTTTTCGTAGTGTTTGACCTATTAAGAGCCTCACACGACACACAAGGACCGTCATTATTTAACCCAGGCTGCCTCTCTACCCTCATCTGTCTATTCCTTTTCTTTGTACCACATGCTCCAGACCTTCCACGCAATCTTTGGTTCTCTGAAGTTGTCCCGTTTTGTTCCTCTTCGGGGTTTGCTTTGTGCTGTAGCATACTTCTCGATGCTTTCTCCAACCTTTCTTTCTACTTTGTCTACTTACTTTCTATTTCTTTCCCAAGATCACCACCCAACTTCTTCTGGAGCTTTTTACATTTCAGTGGGTCCACAGCCAATGGCTGTCAGTGACTCCTCCTGGGGATCACTTTTGAGCCATTTTCATTTTTAATCTTTGTTCTGTTCACACCTCTCCAATTTCCATGGGGCCCTGTATCTTGACTGGAGATTGTCTCCCAATGTATGTGTTGCATTCCAACAGAATAAGGACAGCCTGCTCTGCTCAACATCCCATAATTCCCTGGACACAATTCTGTTGTTACTCACCTCGGGGCATTCCGATTCTGTGGAAACGACTGAGCAAGCACCTCTCTTCATCACCTCCCTAGCCCTTGCTTTGACTCGTAGCATGGGCTAGAGAAGTCAGACAGCATCATCAGAAGAGAAATGGTCCATTTGCAATGACATGGAGGCTGCTAGACTGTATAATGCCAAGTGAAATAGTCAGAGAAAGACAAATATCATATGATTTCACTCATATGTGGAATTTAAGAAACAAAAAGATGAGCAAAGGAAAAAAATAGAGAGAGACAAACCAAGAAACAGACTCTTAACTCTAGAGAACAAACTGGTGGGTGGGGGGCAGGGGGGGTCGGGAAAGTAGGGGATGGGGATTAAGGCGTGCACTTACGATGAACACCTGGTGTTGTAGAGAAATGTTGAATCACTATGTTGTACACTTGAAATTAATATTACACTGTAGTTAATTCACTAGAATTTAAGTAACAGCTTTAAAGAAATAAAATAAAGAGTATTTGCAGCCCCTCCAAAAAGAAAAGGTCCAACTGAGCATCATAAGCATAAGTTAATTCATTGATTTTTTTCCCTCAGCCATTATGTCCTCATTTACAATGCAAATTTAATCAAGGTGTAAAAAAAACGTGGTGGATTTGTGTTCAGTAATAAAAACAATAGCAACAATGTCTAACATTTATCAGGCACTTAAAATAACCTTGATAGAGTTCCATGTGTTTGGCATGTGTTAACTCCTTTACTCCTCATTAAAAATAAAAGAGTTAGTTTCTGTAATTACTCCCATTTCACAGGATGAGGAAATCAAGGCACAGAGAGAGTAAGCATGAGCTTTATTTTAGCAATCAAGGAAGTGAAATTCAACACACCTCAGGGGGCATTGAAGTCAACAAAGGCAAAGCTGAACTCACACACTTCCGTTCTCAGCAGAGGTGCTTTCTCTGACTTGACCTCATGGTACAGGGAAGTAAGTCACTTGGCAGTTCTCACTGAGATCTCCAGTCTTAGCTTAAATGAAACTTCCTGAGATTCCTCTAGCCATTGTCCACTTGCTAAATATTACACTCTGGATATTCTATCGAGAGAAGCCTCGTTTTTTTCCTTCACTTACCAAAATCTGTATTACGATACTTATTTTCATAATCAATTTCATACTTTCTGTCTGCATTCCTGGGCTAGAACGTCTTCAAGGGCAGAGACCAGGTGTTCACCACTAGACCCGGGCTCTAGTTCAGTATCTGTCACATAGATGTCATTATTAAGTATCTGTTGAACACAAAAATAATTATATCTGCACATGTATTTCAGCTCTATTAGAAAAAAATGGCAGTGTTTTAAATGATCAGTCCTATAAAAATTTGAAGACTTGGGGTGCCTGGGTGGCTCAGTTGGTGAAGCACTTGCCTTTGGCTCAGGTCATGATCCCAGGGTCCTGGGATCGAGTCCCACGTTGGGCTGCCTGCTCAGTGGGGAGTCTGCTTCTCCATCTCTCTCTGCCCCTGCTAGTGCTGTCTTTCTCATTCTCTCTCTCTCAAATAAATACATAAAATCTTTAAAAAAATATTGAAGCCTTACTGTTGATATCAGATACTGGTGGTGTGTCAGTTAAGAGTTTGAAATCAGAAGTTTCTTCAAAGTGGGCATATACGATTTAGAATTTCATGATCAAGCCAATGGTATGGTTTGGGCATGTAAGAGAAAGGTACTAATTAAACTCTAATCAACACTTGTTTGTTGACGGTGGACCTGTGACAGGTGTTGCCTGAAATCCTGAGATACAGAAGAAATGATGTGGCTCCTGCCGTCAACGAGCCTGTAGCGGGATAAGCGAAAAAGACAAACTTTGAGAAAGGACCCAAGTTATTCCGTCTTTATCTAGGTGAACGAAGGGGTGAAATAGAACAGTGCCTCATTTATTCCCTCATACTTCCCACAACTTAAAGGATCACAGTGTTGCAGAGCAGAGAAGTCAATTGGTTTGCTGAGAGGGGGATGCAGAAATCATAACCAAGTGCTGAGATTTCCAGCAATTTTGTGAGATCCGGGTACTTTTACCAGGGACTTGTTAGAAAGTCAATAGCTGCAGATACCAAGCCTGTAACTCAACAGGAAGAGACAGAGCCTCTGTAGAGAGCATCACCTCCTTACGAAACCACAAGCTGAATTTCTTCAGCAAAGAAGCAGCTCCACGGAGAACGTACATCCAGGTCTCCTAGTTTATTAAACCCTTCCCAAGCCTGAAAGTTTCCCTCATTTCAACTCCAAAAATCACAGTTAAAAGAATTTTTATCTGGGTCCCCACTTATTCTATTCATGTTTCTTTTGTTCATTTATTCATTTGCTTATTCATTCATACTTACAGGTGTTTTTGACATGTTGGGCACTCTTTCGGGCATTAGCGATCCAGTAGTGAACGAAATAGACAACAGACAAAAAGACTGTTTCATGGAACTTATATTCCAATGGAATATAATAACATAATATAGTGTTATATGTAATGTATACTATAGAGGATAATCATCATCATTATCATATTCGAATCCCAGAGTCACAGTGCAAGAATTATCTATGATGTACAAAGGAAACATCTGTCCCAGACACCTTCCTGGATTTTCAAAAGATCAAATAAAAGTATGCAAACCAGCTATTAGCAGCTGCGTGTTCTATCATTTAAGATTCATAGGAAATTCACTTCTTTTCACATTCCATGGGACTCTCCTTTACCCTCCTGGTATCTACAGGGATTCTTTCTTTGGTGGGTGTTGGGAGAACCATTCCCGGATTCATCTGGCACGAATTTTCAGCTGCTACTAAATTCTCCCATGAAGCTGGCCTCAGGTGGCTCTTCCCATTTCTAGGCTGCTGTGTTTTGACCTAAATGCGGAACACAGTCCCTTGGCCTTCTATTCCACAAAAGACTACTCATCACAGCCCATTGTGTAGAGCAGACGTCACAAAAATTCATGGTAACAGAGGGTTGTTAAAGTACGGTGAGGCACAACAAAGCACAGGAATGGAGAAAACTTCCAGCTGCATGCCAGCTGGCCTCATTCTTAAATTCTTCAGTGATCTCACCCCTCTACCAGCCTACTAACCCCACACCAGCACCGGAAGTGAGCACACCCTCAGGGTCGTGTGCAAATGCTCTCACAGATGAATCTGCCTGCCCACCCTTCTCTGATTGGGTTCTAGCCTCTTCCTATTTTGCCGAACATTCTTTACGTTTGACCTACTTCTTCCCTAGTTGCCTTACTCCCAGTAGAATGTAATCTCCAAAAGGGCAAAGAGTTTTTGTTCTGATCTATTTTGCGTTGAATCTCTGGGGTTTAGAGCAGAGATCAGCAAAGTGTAGTTTCTGAGCCAAATCTGGCCCACCAGCTGTTTTTGAGTGACCCGTGAACTCAAAGTTATTTTTATATTTTAAGTGGTTGAAATGCTAATTGAGAAGAACAATGCTTAGTGGCATGTGAAAATTACACAACATTTAAAAATTTCAGTGTCCAGGAATAAAGCTTTCATTTTTGTTTGCTTGCTCGTTATTTGCAAAGCCGTGCTCATTCTTTCATAGGTCACCAATGGCTGCTTCTATGCTGCCGTGCTGGCGACATCGTGACATAGATGGCATATTTACTATCCCTCTCTTTGTAGAAACCATTTGCCAACCCCTGGACCAGAGCATCACTGGTTAGATGTAGGCATTCAAATAGTATTTACTGAATATGAAATCTAAAAAGGCGCTATCACTACTAAATTGAATCTGTCTCTCCGTGTTCATAAATAATCACTTAATCTCCACCGAGTCCCAGCAGCTTTGACTCCCTTGTACAGAAAGAGTTTGATCCACCCTGTCAATCTCAAGAAGCCCTGAGGGTCAAATGAAACGTCAATGTGCTTCAAAATCTTACTAACTTCTCAATTTCCATGGTGACTGGGAGTGGGGGAGAGGAGGTAAGGTGAGATAGGGGAGAACATGTAAGGTGCTATGATTTTCCAAATATTTTTATAGTTCAATGGAAATGGCCAAGGAACTAAGTCCCACAACTAGATTTCTCTCTGGCCTCTGACTTCATAATTATTATTTATTTCATAATGATTATATGATCATTAACAAACTAAAACAGAGGAACAGGCCAAGTATTCATGGAACAACAGGCCCTGGTCACCTAGTGGGCTGTCTTCAGTCAAGACCGTGAAGTAGAAAGACAAGAGAAGCTTGTTTAATATATCTGAGCTGATCCATAAACCTTCCTGAGCCTCTGTTTTCTCACCTATTTAACCGATAGGTCAAAATTGTCCTTTCCTCTAAATGTTGTTTCAAAGCTTTGGTGAGAGGTCGCCCGTCATGGTCTACACTTGCCCCATGATCTAGTACACAGTAGGCGCACCTGATGAAATACAGTTCTTGATTCTGTTTCTTTTCTTTTGCTTTTTATTTTAAGATTTTATATATTTATTTGAGAGAGAGACAAAGATAGTGAGAGAGAGCAAGAGCGGGGAGGAGAGGGCGAAGTAGGCTCCCCACGGAGCAGGGAGCCTGACGCGGGGCTAGATCCCAGGACCCTGGAATCGTGACCTGAGCCAAAGGCAGACGTTTAGCCAACTGCGTCACCCAGGGGACCCAGTTTCTTGATTCTGAAGGGAGTTTTGATCAAGGTTCTAACTTGCCAAAAAACATATGCTGTATGTGTTGCTTGGATCCAGCCCCAAATGTCTCAGACTCATTTCTAGAAGGTAAAGTTCAAAAAGTATATGATTAAATTCCACAAGAAACAGCTCAAAACCCCCCAAACAGATGAAAGTGTCATCATGATTAAGCAACAGAGCACATTTTAATGCTTTTATAATAAACCAGAGCGAGTACATTGCATTCCCATCAGCAGAGTGAGCGGTAGGGATATTGCAGAGTAATGTGAGTTACAGTGTCTGAGAGCCGCTATTTCCAAAGGTGTATTAATAATCCTCATGCTGTCTCCAGGGAGGTTGCCATGGGACTCCTCCGAGGTGCTCATTGCAGAAATCTGGAGGCCCGAGCCGGTCTCTACGAAGAAAATGAAGTGGACGAGAAAGGCAAGCTCTCAGATAATTAAGCAATCTACCTCGTAAACATTTGCAAAGGAGATGTAGGTTAACCAGGGCCTCCCAGACTTTGGTTTACATCAGAATTATTGAGAGAACTCGGTAGCAGTGAAGATGTCTTATGCGGGTCACTGGAGGCAATGCAATTTGGTGCCACCTTCCCGAAAATGTGCCTACCTCTCTGATGGTTCCTTCTCTCTTTCCCTGTTCTGCCTTTTGCTCTGTTTGTTAAATGTTCCATTGTCTCTTTCATCTATTGATTCAAAAACAAAACAAAACAAAACATTTCTGTTTCATTTTCCAATACTAGGTTCTGAGTATTTATTTTTAAATAAAACAAATAAGATCATTGTCCTTGAGTTGTGCATAGCACATAGGGCCTATCTCCCCCAATTTTCAGTCTCTGCTAATGCTAATCCTTTATTTTGATGCCCACTCAGTTTCCCAAGGCTTGTCTCCACTTGGGAAGACTTGCATTTGGAGAGGGGTTCATGGTCTCCTTGGGACTCTTTCAACATACTCTCATTTGTTTCTCTATGAATTCATTTATTATTTACTGCTTTAGTCCACAGCTATTCATTACATACTCTTGTGTGCACTTGCACTCTTCGAGGTAATAAAGATAACACACTGAATATATCCTCGAGGAATTGAAATTCTGATGGGAAAGACTGAAAACAAATACTACTGATACAGAGTGAAATGATTTATACAAAAGGCAGCACATAATTAAATGTTTATTCAGAGGAGAGATTGACTCATTGACCATCAAGTGCTGCGAATGAAGTCTTAGAAAAATGTCTTTAGGAAAGAAAAATATTAGAAGTAGTACCGCTTTTCCACAAAGACTGTGTGAATGGCTGAATTGTGTTCCCTCAAATTCGTATGTTGAAGTCCTAACACCCAGGACCTCAGAATGTGACAATATTGGAGACAGGGTCTTTAAAGGGTGTGATTAAGTGAAAATGCAGACAATTGGGTGGACCCTAATTAAATGTGACTGGTTCTTATAAGAAGAGGACATTTGGACATGGACACATGTAGAGCGAAGACCATGGGAAGACACAGTGAAAATCAATGGACATTTATAAGCCAAGGAGAGAGGCCTCAGAAGAAACCCACTCCACTGACTCCTTGATCTCTGACTCTCAGCCTCCAGAATCGTGAGAAAATACCTTTCTGTTTTTAAGCCACCCAGCTGGTAGTACTTTGTAATGGCGGCCCAAGCAGACTGATACCAGAGGGGCCTTAGGGATTCCGCAGCTCTTCCGTGAAGCGTTCCCCTGTCACTCCCACCTTCATCACTCTTGCTGTAAAAGTCTTGAACTTCTTTTATTTTTTTTTTCTTATTTTTATTCTGTGTGGGGTTATACTGCTCTTTTCTTCCTTATAAGCTTCACATTCACCATGTTAGTACTGAACTGTGTTGTAAAATTGTTTGTGAAGTAGGAAAAAAGAAGCTAGGTCTCAGGACCCCTAAAATTCTGATTATTCCACTTACTCAGTGATCCTAAATGAATGCCTTCACGATTTTGAGTGCCAATCTGGGCTAGCAGGTGCAGACAGTGTCTAACCTACTACATGGTTGTAGGGAATAAATATAAGACAAACCGGAATGCCCAGTAGACACTTACTGTATTTATATTCTAGTATGTATCGCATCTGAATATCTTGAGGCAGTTTATTCCAGTGTAATGAAACTGATTTATGGAAGAAAATATTTATATTGAATCCAAACTTAAGCAGGTAACATTTACGTGTTAATGCAAATTCTGCTCTTAGAACCGGAGCATAATACTCTCCATAGAGTCAGAAGAGTAAATTGAATATATATCTTTTTTTCTCCGTGATGTTCAGTTTTATTTTTCTTCTGGTTGTTTAGTTTGATGTTTCACTGATTGGTGGGGATACCAAGTCAGTTTTACTGGATCACACTGGAGGAGGAAAGGAGAGCAGGAATAGGCGGGATTTGTCATAGGATAGTTGTCACATTGAAACTGCGCTTTTGAAAAGACAGAAGCACCTGTGGAGACATTCAAAGGCCCTGTAGAGGGTTGAAGAGAGACTGGAGAGTCAAGGAAGAAAAATGTGAGAGACAACAGGTGAAATCATTCTGATGGGACAAGGGTGGGTAGAATTCCAGAGGTGTTTGTCAGTGTTATCATCGACATTTTTTTAAAATTCTCTAATAAAAAGGATAACTTTTCTTAGTCCAAAAGTTACACCAATTTAAAATATTGTCACAAATCGAGATGTATAAATAGAATAAATTAAAAATTACCCATAACCCTATCGTTCGAAAAGAAACATCACTAGCTTTCTGCAGTCTTTTTAGCCTATATATTTGAATTTTCGGTTTATTTATTTATTTTTTTAATAATGATTTTTTATTATGTTATGTTAGTCACCATACAGTACATCCTTACTTTTTGATGTAACATTCTATAATTCATTATTTGTGTATAACACCCAGTAAACCATGCAATACGTGCCCTCCTTAATACCCATCACCAGCCTATCCCATTCCCCCACCCCCCTCCCCTCTGAACCCTCAGTTTGTTTCCCAGAGTCCATAGTCTCTCATGGTTCATTCCCCCTTCTGTTTACCCCCCTTTCATTCTTCCCTTCCTTCTCCTACTGATCTTCCTGCTATTTCTTATGTTCCATAAATGAGCGAAACCATATGATAATTGTCTTTCTCTGCTTGACTTATTTCACTTAGCATAATCTCCTCCAGTCCCGTCCATGTTGCTACAAATGTTGGGTAATCAGTCTTTTTGATGGCTGAGTAATATTCCATTGTATATATGGACCACATCTTCTTAATCCAGTCATCTGTTGAAGGGCATCTTGGCTCCTTCCACAAGTCAGCTATTGTGGACAATGCTGCTGTGAACATTGGGGTGCATATGGCCCTTCTTTTCACTATGTCTGTATCTTTGGGGTAAATACCCAGCAGTGCAATTCATAAAACACTATTACATTCTGTAGTGTAACTACTTGTAACCTACTTCTTTGTACTTCATAATGGACCATTTTAAATATCTTTCATGCACACACATAATTTGTGTGGGACATCAGAATTGGGGTATAATATCGGTGTCCCTATAAATGGTCATTTATTAATATATTAACAGGTGAAAGTGAATTATCTTTTTGACGTCAGTGGTCTTACTGATGCTTTAATTTGTATTTCTTTGATGAGGATTTAAAAGAATATATTTCCCATATTTTCATTGGCTATTTCCCTGTATTATTTCTTGAATGGAATATTCGTGCCTTTTACTTACATTGCTACTATATGTTTATGATTCCTCATTTATTGGCAAGATGATTTTTATATATTAAATATATTAATCCAGTGTCTGTTATGTATTATGCCAATTTGTCATTTACCTTTTTGATTTATAAAGTTAGATAATTATAGATTCCAATCCCTACTTACATTGATGGGTTAATCTAGAGACGCCCTGTTACCAAAGAATCTGGTTTGGCAGGATTTTGAAAATTAAACAAAGAAAGAAGAAAGAGAGGAAGGGAAGGAGGGAGGAAGGAAGGAAGAAAAACTTAATAAGGAATATATTCTAAAGCAATAGTGACGAACCTTATTCTATATCATTTCTTGAAGTTTGCATGTAAGATTTTGCTATCTAGACAGTATTTATCAAAAGACAAGGAAAAGATAAATTCTAGTTCAATTTCTGCCTGAAAACCAATATTCACTTGAATGATCTGACTAACCCTTGAATTCACTAAGTGGATTAATTGAATTATGTGGTTTAAACCAATAGGAGTTTCTATTCATTTGTCTCCAGAGGCGTTTGAATGTATTGAGCCCTTTTACCAGAGGTCAAATGGCGGTAGCTTCTGGGATCAATTAGTGAGCCACCTAATTAGATTTGATTAATCAGCTTTGAACCATGACTTATTCTTGTTTAAGTGATGCCTCTTGAGTCTGTGGGAAGATGGGCTGGCTTGCTGAAGATTAAGTTATGGTGTCAGCCTGGAGACAGTATTCTAAAAGAGTTGAGTTCTATATTACAGGGTACAGTATATGCTTTAAAACAAATTCAATCAGCACTTTATGGTGCTTTCTTCTTATAGCTAAAATAGGTGTGACTGAAAAAGAGGTGTATTTGGAGTGGCTTCTCTCATTATTATATGTAATTAACACACTCACAGAATTTTTTATTCCCATTCCCGCTGGGTTGGAGACATTAGCTCCCAAAGGGGATGTGCTTCCATTAGAAGACACAACAATGATCCCAATGAATGGAAGGTTGAAACTGACCTCTGACTATGTGGGGATCTTGATGCCACTGAATCAAGTGGTCAAAAAGAGGGGGAGGGTGTTATTATAAAGAGTGGAATGATTGATCCCAATTATCAACAAGAAACAAGGTAGCTGTGTAACTACAAGAGAAAGGACGAGAGATATGTCTGGAACCCAGGGGGCATTCTTGGGTGATTAATATTCCATTGCCAATTGTAGAGGTTAGTGGAGAACTACAATGTCCAAAATAAGACCATAAAATAATCAGACACCCTCGGCATTCAAGTTCTGGGGCATTCTCCCAGTGAAGGACTTTGATCAGGTGAGTTGCTGGCTAAGTAGAAATACGGAATGGGTCATGGAAAGAAGGAAGCCATAGTTATCAACTATGACTTCACAGGCAACTGTAGAAACAACTACAGGAAATTTGCATGTTTCTCCTTGCTTGTTTTGTGTATATATTTACATCTACATATTAACTACTTTTTTCTCTCCTGTTCCTTACGATTTTATGCAGATATATTGTAGGTTAAATTTCACTTTATTATTTAGTACCAGATTATTTAACGGTACTGTAATGAGGAGTAGTAAATGACATAGCCAGTGTACATAATGGCTGTCGAGACTGTGTCTCCACGGTAGCGTCAGCCAACGGCAGGTTCTAGAGAGGCATTGTCAGGCTAGGAGAAGAAGGTGGTGTTCTGTTTAGCTCAGCAGCAGCAAGAGCATCTATGTGCAAGGACCTGACAGCCTTCGCCGCGGTGATGGGCTGCTCTGGAGGGTCAGCAGATGGGGCCCTCCAGTGGTGAGTACTCTATATCCAGCTTCTTTGTCACGCCCGCAGTAGGCAGTGTGTTCCTGTGCTGGCCATGTCCTCTTGCCATGTGCTGCCTATCAGCCTTGCTTGGCTTTGTTCTCTGAGCTTCAGGTCTTCTTTCTTCTCTACTTCCCCCTCAACCCTAGGGGATAGTGATTAATCTCTGTAGTTATAAATTTTTTATACATTTGAATTCTCGTTTACCCTTGTTAAGAGTTAGCTACTCTTATGAAGTTATCCTGTCAAAATTCATATGCTGAAGCCCTAACCTGACATGTGGCTGTTATTTAGGGTAGAGAAGTAATGGAGGTTAAATGAGGTCATAAGGATGGGGCCCTGATCAGACTGGATTATTGTCTTTAGAAGAAGAGACATAGGAGAGTGTACCTCTCTACCCCAGTGCACACAGGTGAGGACACAGGGAAAAGGAGACTGTCTGTGAAACCAGGAAAAGAGTCCTCACTGAAATCTAAATCATCCAGAACACTGATCATGGACTTCTGACCTCCAGAATTGTGAGAAAATAAATTTCTGTTGCTTAAGCCACTCAGTGTATGGTATTTTGCTATGGTAACCCAAGCAGACAAAAACCACCACCTGTTACCTAATTAAGAAATCTTTATGGTCAAGAATAAAAAGAAAAAAGAAAGAAACCTTTATGGTCTTTCTTTCTGTTAAAATTGCAGGTGGTGTTTCAGTGTCCTGAGTAAGTCCTGACAGATACAGGAGGAGGTAGCCATGGGAAGGACAGAGGGGGAATTTATCTATGAGTCTCCTTCTGTCCACTATTTTCCATTGGTCACAGTTCTCAGTGTTCAAAGTATAGCTCTCTGAGATAACCCCGATGCCTGCAGGAGCCTTTGGGTGAGCTACATTACTCAGGTCTAGTAGTGATGGGAAGAATTAGAATCGCAGGGGTTATCTTAGGACACAGAGCAGTGCCCTGGATCAGCTGGGATAAGTCCACCTAAAGCTGATAGCCTCATGATGATTGGGTGGAGTCCTTGCAGGGTTGGTCACCATGGTGGTGATGGAGACTAAGCAAGAGTCCAAAGGGAACCTTGGACAGGAGAGGACAAGAAGTTATATTCTGATTTGGATGAGAAGCACAAGTCATGCCACACATATTCCGTGTATCTGAAACTTTCAGGGAAAAGTAAAAACATTATTTCCTCCTAGTGGTCTACTCTCATAATACCTAATCTGCTGTCTGTCTTGTTAGTTTTGCTTTCTTCATTCCATTGTGAACAGCACGGTGATATCAGTTATGTAGTTTTTCTCCTGGCCAGGTGATCCTAACCCATTTGGAAGATCACCCAAAATTTAGATAGTGGACCAAAATATACACAGATGGAAGCAGGCTGCATGGGAAAGATCGCTCTATGCTTTAAATATTCTGTCTTCTTTAATCCGCTGCCACTTCAAGAACGTATAATTCTGAGTCAGTCTGTTCAAGATTGGGATGTGGGCCTAGTAGAATGAGCCCAAGGAGCAGGCTACTTGGCATGATTCTTGTCAGGGCAAAAGAGGCCTTCTATTTCACCCAACTTTCTAAGGCTAAAGAACAAATAGAAATATAGGGCTGTATCCAAAGGTAATAAAATTCAAGAAAAAGAGGAATCATGCAAAGGTACCTTTTGAATTTAACAACCTAAGAAGGAATTAGAAATTGAAACTCCTAACAAAATCTTTTCAAAAAGTAGTTATAACAAAGATCTACTTAAGTGTCACATGCAGTTCTAGGAACACTGAAAATGACCAGATATATTTCGTTTTCCCTGTACTCAAGAAAATAATAGAACAGTGTATAAGTCAGAATAAAATACATGACTACAACAGCATGAGAAGGGATTTAATAGTATGTTGCAGAAATGCAGCCGTAGAATACATTTGTTAAAGACATCTGTTCTTCCTGTCCAGTCTCTGTTGGTTATTCCTCTTCTTTGGGTTATAGCACTCTGATTTCCTTTTGGGAGTTTATACCTCCTCCATTCTTCATCCACATGTGTTGAATGTGCTCATCCAGGCTCCTGCGTGGACATGTGATCCAAGTTGTGCCAATGGGAACTCATAATAGGATTTGTCTGAGTTATAGAAAGAGAAGCCCTTTCTCTCTCTCTCTCTCTCTGTCCTTCTCTCTCTGTCTTTCTTTGTCTCTTTTTCCCTCTCTCAGTTAATAAAGTTCCAAGGACTGTGGAAACTGCTGGTGACCAGTTTCCTCCCATAGAGGAAGAACCTACTTCCACAGCATGGCTTCCACCATGGAAAGCTGAGAAAATAGGAAAGAGAGAGATAGACACCATGTCTTTGGAGCCCTTGGATCCAACCATGACGGAAGTTACATTTGTCCTTGAAATTTTCAGTTGTGAGAGCTAATAAGGACATGTTTTGTTGTGTTTTTGTTTTCCTTCGTTTTCATTTTTTTAAATGTTTTTTTTTATTATATTATGTTAGTCACCATACAGTACATCCCTAGTTTCTGATGTAAAGTTCTATGATTCATTAGTTGCGTATAACACCCAGTGCACCATGCAATATGTGCCCTCCTTACTACCCATCACCAGCCTACCCCATGCCCCCACCCCCTCCCCTCTGAAGCCCTCAGTTTGTTTCTCAGAGCCCATAGTCTCTCATACTTCATTCCCCCTTCTGATTACCCCCCCTTTCTTTATCCCTTTCTTCCCCTACCGATCTTCCTACTTATGTTCCATAGATGAGGAAATCATATGATAATTGTCTTTCTCTGCTTGACTTATTTCACTTAGCATTATCTCCTCCAATGCCGTCCATGTTGCAGCAAATGTTAAGAACTCGTTCTTTCTGATACCTCAGTAATATTCCATTGTATATATGGACCACAACTTCTTAATCCAGTCATCTGTTGCAGGGCATCTCGGTTCCTTCCACGATTTAGCTATTGTGGACAAAGCTGCTATGAACATTGGGGTGCATATGGCCCTTCTCTTCACTACGTCTGTATCCTTGGGGTAAATACCCAGTAGTGCAATGGCTGGGTCATAGGGTAGCTCAATTTTTAACTTTTGAAGGGACCTCCACACTGTTTTCCAGAGTGGCTGTACCAACTTACATTCCCACCAACAATGTAGGAGGGATCCTCTTTCTCCACATCCTCTCCAGCAATTGTTGTTTCTTGCCTTGTCAATTTTTGCCATTCTAACTGGCGTAAGGTGGTATCTTAGTGTGGTTTTGATTTGAATTTCCCTGATGGCTAATGATTTTGAACATTTTTTCATGTGTCTGTTAGCCATTTGTATGTCTTCATTGGAAAAGTGTCTGTTCATATCTTCTGCCCATTTTATGATTTGTTTATTCGTTTCTCGCGTATTTCCTTTGTTTTCAATACTTTCTGTTTGGTTTATTTATAATATAAATAAAAAGTATTGTGATCCATACATGATTCAAACAGTGAGAACATTGTCTTCAAACCTACCTATGTATTATAGTTAGCTAGAAAAGAAAAAATAATAATAATAAAATACGTATGTCTGGGTCGTATTCATGCAGACTGACTTGAATGGGGAACATCATAATCTCTTAGCTCGAGGCCTAAGCAGACCTTGTGGATTTCTTTTTTCTCAGTTGTTTCTCTGCCTTCTCTGTAGGAACATGCACCAGGTAGCTTTCAGGAGAAAGGAGACATCTGGACCAGACCTGAGGCAGCCCAGTTATCCCTGGTGAGCCCAGACATTTGAGAAAGCCAAAGCAGAAGATTAGAAGACCTGCTTAGTTAACCTACAGCTGTCCAAAGATGGATGAGTGACCTTTGCCAAGCTCAACTTAGATCTGTAGAACTGTAATGCTAACCCATAGATTCCTGAGAAATAATAATTTTTAAAACGGCCATTATTTTGGGGCACCCGGGTGGCTCAGGCAGTTAAGCGTCTGCCTTCCGCTCAGGTCATGATCCCAGGGTCCTGGGATCAAGTTCCACTTTGGGCTCCTTGCTCAGTGGGGAGCCTGCATCTTCCTCTGCCCCCCCCCACCCACGGGTCCCCCTGCTTGTGTGCTCTCTTCCTCTCCCTCTGATAAATAAATAAAAGATTTTTTAAAAATGGCCATTATTTTAAGCCACAAAATTCTGAGGTGTTTTGTTACACAGCAATAGCTAACTGATATACTGACATGTAGTTCCGCCATGTGTACACATGATACATCTGGGACTCATATTCTAGTCCTATGGCACCAGAGCTCATGGTCTTTTCTAACGCACAACTGCCTTGCTTCTTCTCTGCTGAGCTCTTTATTCATGGATTTTATAAATATAATCTTTCTGTGGAGAGAGAACCCTAAGGTTTTCTCATTTTCAATAGAGATTACCTAATTTTTTTCAAATCATTTTCTTAACCTTGTCAGCACTTGTCATCTGTGCTTAGCATATCAAATGGTTGTGAGCTACTTTTGCAATTCAACTGTGCAGACCAGGGACTAGCTTCCCTGAAATGAATACATTGCCAGGAGAGTTTATCTGTCAGGAGAGGTTTACCACAAGTTTCTGAAATACAAGGAGACATCGCTATTTAAAAACAACAGGTATGCTGCATGGCTATGCTCAAGAAACCCTTGGTTGGCTCAGAACACCTTTTAGGCAATGTACTAACCTTTGTAACTATTCATGATTCAGAGGGAAACAAAGTGGGAGGAAGAAAAAGGAATTTAAAGTTTTGGGCTCTTTTATGATGCTAGAAATATTCATACATGACCTATTTAATCCTCACAAAAACTTTATGAGGTCTGTATTATTCATACATCTTCAAGATAAAACAAACTAATGTTTAGTTTAACAGAAGTGAAATATCTTATGTAAAATGCTCAGCCAGCACATAAGTGAAGCTGGAATTTGAACCTAGTTTTTTTATATCGCATGGCAGTATAGTAATCCAATCTTCTGGTATGAATAAGTCTAATAGAGCAAGTAACTCATGCACGGGAGATGTTCCTGCCTTTCTCAGCCTAACGAGTTCTGTGACTTTGAAACATTCCAATCTGGTCATTTTTCTCACCTGTTAAGTGAAGAAGGAACTGGTCCCCAAATTTTTAAGCTGAAAACTAGATTATCTCAATAGTCTCAACAATAACCCTAAAGATTTATTTTTATAACATCCAAGAGTGCAAATCCAATTTTATATAGTTTATTTATTCCCATAAAAAATGTCAGTCGTCTCTGGTTTCTCCTAATGATATTTCAACATCATTGTTCAAGAATGTGAAATAGTTGTTCAGTGTTTCCCCCAACAGTTGTGATCAGAAGAAAAACAACAACACTGAGTCAGGACATCTCTCTTCAAATGCATTTTACTATCCAAAACATATTCTGTGCTCCCAAGGGGCAGGGAATACGTGATACTTGCTAAAAGGAAAGCAGATAATCTTAAGAGCACTTTTGAAGAACTTTTGTCTTGAAATAATGAGATATTTTCCTAGGCTTTATTATTACTTAACATTGTGAAATGTCATGAGATGTGAGAAGGAATTACAAAACCATTTTTATCCACGCTTAGCTAGGTGTCTGTGCTTGCTTTTTGTTGCATTTTTAGCAGTAATCTTTCTTTACTTTCTGTATTTGATCTGCACTGTATTTTGGAGATGGGTCAAGACTCCAACACTTAGGTTTAGAGCCATGTCTCTCTCATACCCATTCCCGTGACCTTGGGCAAATTATTAGCTACTCAGTAGAATAGGGCTAATAATAAGACCGCCTGAGGGATGTTACACTGATGAAGTAAATAAATAGAAAAGACTTGATACAAAGCAGACAGTGCATGTTCAATTACGTCTATTTGTTCGTATGTTTGTTTTGGGGAAAGAGTCAAGTAGAAATACTTTGGATGCAAACTCTACCTTTTGCTTCCCATGGCACACTCAGCAATCATGCTTCTGCTTTGAGATAGAGTCTTCATTGGTAGGATGGGGTGTTAAATTCTCTACAGATTTCCTGAGGATTAGAAACAATGCATTATCACTCTGAGTTTTAGCACTTGGCTGGCCCAACATATGTGAAAAAAAAAAAAGTGTAGCTCTTATAATTAGATCTCCTAGTGTGGTGATACCTTCATTTCTGAGTCTTGAGGCTACAAACCTAGAGGTTCTTCCCGTAGAGAAACTTCACAAGGCAAATCGGTGGAGCATTCACTTTTAAATATAACAACAAAGCAGCATGCAGAGCTGACTGCATCGCATTAGTCTTCAAAACAATTAAGCATAAAGCTAAATCAGGGCAAACTACGTTTCTGAATTTATCTGCAGCATAATGAATAACATCTGCATCCCCAGGGGAACAATTTATACTCTTCTGAAAAGTGCAACATGCTAGTGGTTGGATTCTCTCCCTTTCCTTAACTAATATTTCTTTATTATTTGGGAAATTTTTCTTTTTTAGAATCATGCCAGTGCTGGCAGGAATTTTTACGATCTAGTGCCAGAGTACTTTGTTCCATAAAGGAAGGCTGAGAAGTGAAGAGACCAACTAAAATCACCCCATGGTTTCTCACACAGAAGGGGGCAGCGCTCCGAGGGCTCAGGGTGTGGGAGGTGTGACTTTGAGGGACGCCCCTCCCATCTTATCACATGCTTCGCTGAAAATTGGAATCTTAAATTTGGAGGGGATGCAAGAAAGTATCTGGTGCTTCCTTCACTTCAACTCATGAATCCCCTCTGGATTACCAAAAACAATGACTGCTGAGTCTCTTCTTAACTATTTTCAGTGACCAGAAATATGCTCCAAGGGCTAGAATGCCAGTACGAGGAGAAATGAGTGTGTACTAGGGGCAGAATGTTAACTGGGACAGAAAAACATCGATCTGGGCTACTCAGAATCCACTTCAGATGTCCAGGTTCTGATTTCCTAACTGTTGCTACATGCAGATTTGGTAAGAAAGCCGAAAAACAAATAGGCTTAGGGATAAGATATTTCTGAATTAGTTGAAGCCGTGAAAAATTTTATTAAGAAAACTAATGATTTTGAGAATCAAAATATATAAATTCATTATAAATGTAAAGTAAAGCTTTTTTTTTTTTTTTGGTTTTCGTATATTAAAATGTCTTTGGTGGAGTGTGGTTTGCAATTTGAATTATTAGGTTCATCATATTTCAATTAGAATCATTGAGAATCTAATATATACTTAGCTTTCTGCCAGGGACTTTATAAATGGTATCTCATTTAAATTATTTATCTCATCTCAAAGTGGAAGAAACACATTTTTTAATCTGTCCTTCTCATATCTGGGAAGATATAATAAGCCAGTGGTTTTCAGACTTGAGAGTGTATTGGTATCACCTGGAGGATTGTTAACACACAGATTTGGGGGCCCCAACCCTGGAGTTTCTGACTTAGTGGGGTATGGGCAGGGCCAGAGAATCTGAATTTCTAACAAGTCCCAAGATGATGTTGATGCTCCTGGTCCTGGCTTCACACTCTCAGAACTGCCACCATAAGCTATGAGCTCTAAGCACGCTTAAAAAAAGAGAAGAAACATTCATCTCATTCCACTTAGTGGCTCCGTAACATTAAGCAAATTAATCTCTCAGAGCTTCATTTTTACCATCTGCAAAATAAAAATAAATTTCACTTTGAATTTGCTCTAGATGATTACTACACAGTGTTGTCACTTCCAAGACAATTATTAAATATTTATCGTCCCCTCTCCTCTTACGAAAGCAGAAAAGACATATTTGTGCCACAAAACACAGATGAAAAAAATCTTTTTTTGAAGATTTATTTATTTATTTATTTGCTTGAGAGAGAGAGAGAGAGTGCACGTGCTCGCAAGCAGGGGAGGAGCAAAGGGAGAGGGAGAGAGAGAATCTTAAGGAGACTCACACAGAGCGTGGAGCCCAGTGTAGGGCTCAGTCTCATCACCCTGAGATCATGACCCTGAGCCAAAAACCAAGAGTCAGATGCTTAACCAACTGTGTCACCCAGGTGCCCCACAGATGAAAAAATCTTTAAAAATATGCTAAGCAGTATGAAGTACTGGGAATAGCAAGGACTTAGAATTGGATTTAGATTCAGATTCTTTTTCTCCCTTTATTATCTTGGCTCCATTACGCTTTGCCCCTACAGTTTCCCCACCTATGAACGGGGGATAATTTAGCACTTCTGCTTCCAGATGGACCTTTCCATCTGAATGCCCCAGAGGTAACTCAAAGTCAATGAGAACTAACATCGTTGCCTTCCTCTGTATATACTCTGTTTCTCCTGAAGTATTTTAGTAGGTTGCAACAAAATCCAACCAGTTACCAAATTGAGAAACCTTCGGGTGACAATTGGCTCTTTGTCATAGGCTCTGTGTATCCCGCTGACCTTACAAATTTATTTCTAAACATTTCTCAAACAATTTATATTCTCTCTGAGCCATAGTTCAGCTTTTCACCATCTCTCTCTGAGCCATTTCCAGAGCCACTGGAGTTAAGAGTTGTCATCATTTTGGGGAAACACTACATTTGATCCTCCTTTTGTGTTTACGGAATTCTCTTACTCTTACACTGAAAGATCCAGAATGCTGCTTTGCATCTTCCCTTACTGATGGGTCCCAGGATCTACTAATGAGGTGTGCCCAGTTGATCAGGTGCTAAGAACACCAGGAAATAGGAACCCTGCCACCCTAATTCCAGTGATGACAGTAGTGGCTGTGATCTCATCCATGTCCTAGGATGATTAACTGTAGTAGACTTTATGCCCAGCATTAGAGATGGTGCAGACCATACTTTCTGTTTGCATGGACCTATTCAGTGGTGTCTTCATAGGTGTCTTCACAGTTCTTCTGTGACAGTAGGGTGACCCATTCTCTGGCTTCGCTTGGGTTTGACAGAGTTCCCAGAGCTTTTGACTCTCACCTTTGCAACTGAGACAGTTGTGGGCAAATCAAGATGAGAGTCTAGGGACAGAGAAGGAGACTTTGTTCACACCTAAGTCTCTGAACCTTTCAGAAACGTGCAAGATACTTTAGTTTCCTCCAATGCGTAACTTTCCTCCTTAAATGGGCCAGAGAGTTATGCCGTTTTCAGCTAACACTGGCCAATATCACATCCTGTGTGACCTCTGTCCTCCAGTCTCACTAAATTGAAGTACTCTCTGCACACAGTGAGAGCACACACTCGTCAAGGTCGTCCCTAGGCCAAATCCAGTAGGCGATACCCTGCACCCCCCGATTCCCCTAAGCATCTCCCAGCATTGACTGGGTGGAGATGCACAGAGGCATCCCGTCTCCCTCTGGGCATGGAGCGTCCCTCCTTCGTGTACATCTTAAGTCTGACTGATCGAGGCTTGGTAAGATTTTCTGTTAAAGGGTAGAAGCTGTTGCAAGCAGATGTTTTTCGTTTCTGTTAATTCATGGAAGTTTTTTTCCCTTGAATTTTACTAGGTATGCTTTCATGCCTATTAAACTTTGAAAATTTTCTATCACAGCAATTTTAGAAGTAGGCTCTCTTATTTTTACACCTGGACTCCAGGTCCTGAGAGCGCAGCAAGTGATCTCAGTATCTTAGCAATAGGTAAACAAAAGCCACGTAAAACAGCGCCCATCTGACTTTGTATTGTTCCCAGCAGGTTCACTGGCAGCAGTTCCTTGTGGGGTGCGTTCCTCTACTGAAGGCACGCTGTGGAAGAAACAAAAAAACCGATTAGAGCCCATTTGAAACTACAAGGACACAGAACTCCTGAGTAAGTGAAAACAAGAAGAATGGACCCTGGGAGCCCGATGATTTTTCAGAGACAGAAGGAACACTGCAGCTGGGGGTAGCAGTGTCACAATCGCTCCCCAGGCTTTGAGTGGCTTGATAGCATTATCGTTTGGAACATGGTGACTCCATTCACACGTACAGTTCGTACATTTCTGAGTCCAGGCTGACAAAAACGTAATCGATAGCAACATTTCTGGAAACACCAGGCCCTCTTTGTGCTTTCATCTCCCAGTTAATGGGTTTGCTGTATGGTTTCTTGATTATCAATCGGTTAATCAATACAATTACTTGCAAAAGTAGGTGGTCATATTATATCTCTGTTGGACATGCTTAAAGTGCTTGGGATTGATTTTGGTCCTTAAGTTTCACTTTTTTTAGAGAAGCCTTATGGTTCTTCTTATGTAAATTGCAGTATTATGGAACAAATCGTATTTTGGAGTCTAGATCTGGATTCAGTTCTGGATTCAGTTCTACATCTGTGATCTACAGGGTATATGTCCTTGGACAACTTTCTTAGTTTCTATGAGCTTCATTTCCCCATCTGTAAATTGTTGATTATAGAGAAGATTCAATAAAACTACCTGATTTAGATAAAGTAAGCACAGTGGTATAGAATCTAGTATATTCATAATGCTTACATTTTCAGCAACCCTGAGAAGTCAAGAATACATCCATGATTGAAAAGGGATCTGACTGAGCAGCTGCGTTCATTTGATTGTTCTTTTCATCCGTGTCTTCAACTGTGTGACGTGGTTGCATGGTAGGGGTGCGGACATGATTCATCCCGAGTAGGGGCAGACTGTCCAGTGGAAGAATCAGGCAATTGCCTGATCGGTTTGGGTGTATATGGTACAAGAAGACCATGGTACCAAACTTGCTTGGTGCACACAGGAAGCTGCAAGAAACTTAACAGCAAAAGGCCATTTAATTGTGGTTATTGAAGAAGAAGAGAAGGCTCTCATGGGTAGAGAGGTGGGAGGATGGCATTCTAGAAGGAGAACCTTGTGAATGGCTAGGACCAATGGCTTGACTGCAAGGAGGCCATGACAGAGGGTGCTGGAGGGAGCAGTGGGAGGAATGGAGGGAAGAGACAGTTTCAGGCCTCAGAGGTTGCACTAAACATATGGAACTTATAATGGATACCTTCTCGTTTTTGGCCCTGAAACTTTCTTTTCTTTCAGCAACAACCCCCGCTTCCTTAAGGAAATGTTTCTTCTTACTTGCCCCACATGTGGTTAAATCTTTTTTTTTTTTAAGATTTAGTCCAAATTATTTGAAAGAGTGAGAGAGAGAGAGAGAGAGAGAGAGCGAGCACTCGAGTGGGAGGGGCAAAGGTAGAGAATCTCAAGCAGACTCCCCACTGACCATGGAGCCTGATGTGGGGCTTGATCTCATGACCCTGAGACCATGACCTGAGCTCAAATCAAGAGTCAGATGCTTAACTAACTGAGTCACCCAGGCGCCTCATGCTCTAAATCTTAATAATATCTCTCACCACTGGTTTAGGAGGTAGGACCACATGTGACCTAAATCTGGCCCATTAATGCCCTTGCAAAATAGTACAGTGAGGTGGTTAGGAACACGCGTCCTGGTGGTTGGGAATACAAGAGCCCAGTTGTTAGCAATTTGAGCAAGTTGTGTAACCTCTTTATACCTCAGTTTCCCCATCAGTGAAACAAGGATAATATTACCTGTCTTCTAAGACTGCAGTATGCATTACGTGAGTACACAAAAAACTGAACGCTAACAACTTAAGGTAAGCAAAACCAAAACCTCAAAACAGCGCCAAGCATTTCAATAGCGCCACGTAAGGTCGATAGTATTATTTCCCGGGATGTTTACAATTATAGTTAAAGAAATGCCTCTTCTCTCTGCTTCTGGAGCTGTGTCTCAGGTGCTTCTGGAGATCGGGTGCACTTGGTCTGGGGAGGAAGCCAGTCTTTCTCAGCAGGGCAGACTGGAGGATGGACCGAGAAAGTACTTGATCCCGTCCATAGACACATGTAGACTTGACGGCGGTCCAGCTCCCTTTTCCAGACCTTGAGATCCTTAACCTACACTATTTTCCATCTTTCGATGCTTAATTACTCAGCAACTCTTTGTTTAGTGAGTTACTCAGCCATCCTTATAATAAACACCCCTCCTGTTTTGGACCACGTGAGATCTGCTTAACTAATGCCACTGGTCACCAACAGCCTGTTACCCAGATAACGCAGAGGATGTGAAGGTACTTCATGGAGAGCATGACATAATCACAGTCGTGTTGTAGGAAATTGACTCTGGAAGCAGGGAGACAGGTGCCGAAGGCAAGAAGGCAGGATACAGAGTTACTTCAGGGTCAGTGGGACCTGGGCCTGGCCCTGGAGGGAGGACAGAAAGCAAGGGCTGTGTTGGAGGTAGGATTGACAGAATGTGAGAAATAACTGGAGGAAGAGGGTTGGGAGGATTTGGTAGAAATCCACTATTTGTAAATGTTGAAATCTATGAACCCCTTTCACGTTTCAGTAGCCAGCCTTGTGAATCCTATACTCCCAGGACATCCACACACCCAGACACTTTTGCAGGGTGCTGTGTTAATGGAAATTCACGCATTTCAGAGCGATGCCCTTGATTTGCACATTTCCATGTGGTGATCAGGAAACTGCAGTGTGAGGACACGGTTCTGATATATGCACGTTTCAGTTAACACAGAGTTAACCCATGCAAAGTGGGAACTGCTTCTGTGTGTGTGTGTGTGTGTGTGTGTGTGTGTGTGTGTGATATTCCTCCGCTTCACAAGCTGCTCGGGTGAAGCCACGAGACTTAAGTTGTCCTAGTTCATCTTCTCCAGGAGGCTTTGGTGAGCTCCAGGGAGATACGGACAGAGCCTTGGGCATGGATTTTTCTGACAAGTGAGAGGCGGTGGGTGGCATTGTTCACTTTCCTACTATAGCAGAGGAGCTCTATGCTAGGGTTTTGGCAATAATAGTATGTTTACAGACCAGCTGATGGTGGGTTTTGCTCTTGGAAGCTCAGGTTCGATCTCTCCCTGTGGTCATCAGGGATATTGTGCCATCTATCAAACATCCCGTAACAGCAGCACACCTTCCATGCACCGAGATGTGGAAGCAGTCTGCCCCAGGTTTAGGCAACAAGGGGGTACATTCTTTGCAGAAATTTTAAATCAGTAGTAAAATAAACAAAACAGTAGTTGGCCTTTTATTATCACCGCGCGCCAGGAAGTTGAAATGATCCCAATGATAAAACCCTCCTGCTCGCTGGGGCAGACCATTTCCACAGACGTCCCCCACCCTGTTCTGTCACTGTTATCTGCAACTAAGGACTTCGGTCAATAGAGAGGAAGGGTGTGAACAAATCTTGGTTGTCAAGTCTGAGCAGCCGGGAGAATGATTAGGGCATTAGCGAGTAGGGGGAAGCTGGTTTGGAATAATGATGATGAGTGTAGTTTTGGACATGTTAAATTTGAGATAATTGTGAGCTATGCAGAGAAATGTGCACATGGAGATTAGGGGGAAGAATAGTGCTGTGCCATTGCTATGGGAATTTGCAGTAAATTAATCATTTTAGAGCTGGATTCCAATTGTTGCTTAAACATCTACTCTGTGCTGACCATTGTACTCTTGGTACCTTTATGCTTTTAAATATTTTTACCCCTTACATGATATAGGTATATCTTCTCTCTTCTTCCCACCCCCCCCCTTTTCTTTCTTTCAGTTATTTTTTCCCCATTTAAGAAAACTATAAAGAGAAAAGGTGGAGAATCTTTGTCTAAGTGTACTTGGCAAGAACATGCCAGATTTTAATTACTATCTGCTTGGCTCCTGGGCCTTTCTTCATGGGAAGATAGACTGTGGACTGAATTTCTAAGGAACAGTTGTGTTTCTGAATGAAAAGGGAAGATGGGGAAAAGGACAGCAATCTAGGGTGAAAAATTAGCTTGGGAAAAAAGATGAAAAGAGTGCATTCGTGGGAGTGAGAGGTCAGGCTGCTCTGAAGTTAAGATTCACGCACCTGTTTAACGTTTCCAGATCAGAAAGTACAGTACGCCCACCTGGTATCAGTCCCTGGGGCTACCAAGGCAGTAAAATTATCTTTCTGCCCTAAAAGAGATTACAGTCTCTAGGTGGACGCGATTCTCTTGAAGAGAACCCATGACAATACTGTGTGCCGAGTGTCACGGAAGACCGTTTCCACATGCGATGGGGACCTCCAAGGAGGGCTGCATAAAGGTTTGCTGAAGGATACTCTCAGCCAGCCTTAACAGCCAGGAGAGGGTCAGCGTCCAGACAAAGGGGCACCAGAAACATTGAGGCGACCGAAGATTGTGAGCAAAGGCGTGGGAGGAAGAGGCAGCCGAGGGTATATGCTGGGAATGAAAGTCATCTGGGGTCGCTGGAGTGTTAAATGCAAGGTATAGATAGCCAGGAAAATTAATGCTGAAAACCAAGGAAGAGAAATTGGCATTTAAGGAGTTCCTATTACGTACCTGTCAGAAACAACTTCCCCGGCCTGATTTAAGTAGTAATAATAGTTAACATTTTCTGAACACTTAATATTTGCAATTTTGTATCCGGACTTGTCCTATGCTTCATTTGGTATTACTTCTATGTACTCACTTAACCTGTAATCTTCCTGAAGTGGGGTCTGGAGTGGGTGAATTATATGCCATTGAATGAATGGACAGTTGTTAGCATAACAACTATTTATCGAGTGCTTACCATATGCCAGCTTCTGTTCTGAGCGATTTATCGAGATTTGCTCCTTTAATAGTCATAAAAGACCCACGAGATAGACCTGCTATTATTTCCATTTTGCAGGTGAGGGGGCTTTGACAAAGAAATCGAGTCACTCGCCTGTGCTCACTTAGCTAAAAAAAGAGAGCCATCTTTCAGGGAGAAGAGTCTGGCTTGCAGTGTGTTCGCTTCCCCTCTGCTTGCAAGGACTTAAGTGACCTGTTGTCACTCGCCTAGAACAGTCCACACTTCTATCCATCGCTTCCCCTGCAGCGGGGGAGCTCCTGAGAGCAGGGGCTCAGCGTTCCTCCAGCACAGCTGATACCTCGCACAGGACTGCACTGGGTAAGTGCTCATAGGAGTCTGGGTAAAGACCACTGAAAGAAAACAAAAACAAAAACAAACCAAACATGTGCATCTAAATGTGTCCCCACACGCTCTGAGCCCCACAGTTCTCCTTGGACGCCCTGTAGAGCATGTCCCCACTTTTGTGACTTAAAACAATGGCCAGTCCCAGGGTCATCCCTGACAACCCTCTACCCTTCAACTGTCAGAACTCCGCTCCTGGAATCCTTCCCCATATCGAATTCACCCCCTCCTTTGCTTCTGTATTGGGCGCTCTACTTTCAACCCCAGAGGCTTGATGAAACTCATTTCTTAAATGACGTTTTCTCACTTGGCTGAAAAATAAACTCAACTTTGTTTTTAGATCTTTGTCTTATTCTTTAATGGGAAAAAATGTAAAAATGAATGTTGTATCATTTAATCCTCACCGCAACCACTTGGGACTATTTTTACTCTTGAAAATACCGAAGCGTGCAAAAAAAGAACATTGATTTGTTGAGACCCCCACAGGCATCTGTGTGCAGCAAGGCCGGGTGCGGAATTCCCATCATAAGGTCATTTGTCAAGGAATGAATGGGGGATTGATTACTTCAGAATCACCTGGGCATTGTTGAAATGCAGAGTCCGGGTCCACTCCCAACGTGCTAAGTCAGTAGGTATGGGATTGACGGCTAGAGCTTTGACTTTCAGCAGCCTCCTCCAGGGCTTCTCACACAGACCTAATCTTTAATGAGGTCTCAGTCGGGCATGATTTCCAGGAACTCTGGTTCTCTGACCAGCCACAGGACTTAATCTCCCTTCTTGGGTTCCTTGAATCAAATTCTGGATTTCTCACACCCTGAGGTAGAAAACAAACCACCTGGATATCTCGTTCAAGTGCTGGTCCTGGGGCAGGGTGTCTCCAGGGGGCTCAAGGTGCAGTATTTCCGACCAGCTCCCAGCTGATGGGCTGCGGGGCCCCTGTGACAGAATCAGAGGTGCGATTCAGAATCAGACACCGAGTCTCCTTCGAGAAAAAACTCAGTGCCCAGCTGTGAAGTGTGTAGTAAATGGCAGCCTCGTGTTAGCTCTTCAGGGTCCACCCCGACTGTCGAACTGGAGTGACGGTGTCCCTCGAGCACCCTCCTCCTGCCGATGACCGAGCACGCTGTTGGTCTAAGGGTCTGGCACGTACCCACAGCGAGACTCCTCTGCCAGTAGTCTTTGCCCCAGACTCCCACTGGGTTGGCGGAGACATTGCTCTGTGGGCATTGCACTCCGGAGACTCCCCATCCTTCTTTTCACTGCCTTTTCCACTCACAGGTGTCAGTCTTGCACACTCTGAATTCCCTGTCAGCCATTGCTTTCCAGATAACTCGAAAGGCACATCTACAGCTCGCACTTTGAGTAGCAAGATGTCAGCATCTTGGCTTCCAAACTCTGAAGCAGCTGATGTTGTTGTCCTCATAGTGGAGTCTGCTTTGACCTTATCTCTAGACTCAGGTATGGACCAAGATGAACTTGACACAGAGACCGGGAGGGGGCCTGACCCACCACCCCACTCATCTGTCAGGGACCCTCTGAAGCCTGCTCTGACTTTGGTCTGTTCCCGTGTTCTTAGAGCACCAACTCTTTTTCGTGCCTTTTGCAGGGGGGTCACGTTAGCAATGAAAGTTTTTTTTTACAAACAAAACGCATGAAACACATGTATTCACTCAGAAAGGAGGTTTCTGAGCTTAGAAATGATGAAACGCAGAAACACAATGAATTCACATGGAGCAGCCTGGGCTGAAGCGAGGAGGGCCACCGAGCTCAACCTCTGCCTCGTCCAGTCCTGAGGTTTGTCCTTAGGACCTCGGGCTCAATTGGGTGCCATTTAGAAAACAATTCTTTTCCCATGCTGGCTCCCAGGATAACAGGCTAGAACAAATTTTCACAGTCTCCTAATAGATACCTAGCTTGAAACTGCTGTTTAACTCAAAACCACCAGTTTCCTTTCAATGAATTGGAAGGTAATGCAGTTTTAATTTTAAGTCCAATTATATCTTGAGAGATGAATGGTACAGGGCAAATCCTAGCTAGGGCCAAACGGGAGTGATAAATCATTCACTTACATGATCAGATTGCTTCCACGCTCCTCTGGGCCTCTCAGAAAACAGAAAAGAATAGTTAAAACCAGCCTCTTTGGGGAAAAATAAAATGGAGGGAAAGGTCAAGGTAAACTTCACCTGTATTGGTCAGGATCTTTAAGTTATGCCATGGTTAAATAGCATCTCAGCGGCTTATCAAGCAATAGCCTTGTTCTTCCCCATATTTCACATCAACCCAGCTCATGGAAGGATCCTGCCCTCTGCAGTTATTCAAGGGTCCGCTGTCAGAGACTCCACTACAGAGGGAAGGGGATGTGGTAAACGGGGTGTAAAACTTCCACTTATAATTGATAGGCCACCACCAGTCATATGGCCAAGGTTAACTTCCAGAGGCAGGAAGGAGCAATGCTATACCGTGTGCTCAGAAGGAGAACTGGAAACAATCGGTTCAGATAACCAATGGCTCCCATGACCACTGCACCGCCTTTATGTCTGTGCGCATGCTGTCCATGTAAGATCGAGGCTGAGGGCAGAATAACATATATTAGCTGCCCACTTGACTTCAGATTTTAGGTACATAGTTTGGGATTTAAAACTCTATTGCATGGTGCACTGGGTGTTATACACAACTAATGAATCGTTGAACTTTGCATCAGAAACCAGGGATGTACTGTATGGTGACTAACATAATATAATAAAAAAACATTGAAAAAATAAATAAAACTCTCAACAATGTTGTGGGATAGGTATGAGTTCCCATTTTACATTTGCCATGACCTGGAGAAGTCCATGGCTTTTCCAAAGACCAGACAGCTGGAGAATGGAATCAGGATGCCTCATTCAGATATGTCTGACCTCAAAGCCCACATCCTTCTCATTATTCAGTGCTGCACACTGTACTTGGAGATGTCCACACTACCTTTAATAAATCACAGTTCTTACAGTTGCAGGTGCCATGAGGTTGGGCAAAGAGAAAAAGGGAAGAAGGAAATAACCAAGCAGGATGAATGAAGTAGTCCTTTCGGAAGACGAGATTAATCTAATATAGTTTAAGTGGACACACCTGCAACAATAAGAGTGGCCAATTATTGAGTTCCTACTATGTATCTAGCTAACAAAATACGTTTCCATGCACTATCTCAGTTATCCTTCCCTGTAACTCTGAGAGGAATTCAAATTTCAGTTCTGCCATCTGATAGCATCTGATAATGCTATGACCTGGACACATTGGTTAACATCTTTGAAATTTACTTCCTCTACCTATAAAATGTGGACTTCTTATATTTCTAGCACATTTTTAATTTTAATTTTTTTTCAAAGATTTTATTTATTTATTTGACACAGAGACAGCCAGTGAGAGAGAGACAAGCAGGGGGAGTGGGAAAGGGGGAAGCAGGCTCCCAGCAGAGGAGCCCGATGTGGGGCTCGATCCTGTAACACCGGGATCACGCCCTGAGCCGAAGGCAGACGCCCAAGGACTGAGCCACCCAGGCGCCCCCTAGCACATTTTTTTTTAACTTTTTTTTTAATGTTTTTTTATTACATTATGTTAGTCACCATACAGTACATCCCTGGTTTCTGATGCAAGTTTCAATGATTCATTAGTTGCGTATAACACCCAGTGCACCATGCAATATGTGCACATTTTTTATTTTGAGAGGGAAATTAAAATTAAAAAGCAAATGGGATGTTCTATCTAAACTCCCTTGAACATACGAGGTGCTAAGGAAAGATAGGCAGGGGTCATACGGCAAGCAAACAGCACAGGCTTTGGGATAAGACACAGTTTAAATTCAAATTCCAGTTTTATCATTTGGCCGTTTAGGTGAATGGCTTAACTCCTTTGGCCCTCCTGAGTTCGAGCGAAGTCCGTTGGTAAAATGTCAGCGTGAAGGGATGCTTCATGTATAGCATGAGATACCATATGTGGTATTTCCTAGCGAATAGTGGTACTCAAAAAATGGTGCTACCCTTTACCTTCCTTGGTAGTTGTTGAGTCATTATGATTTTGAGAGAATAGTCTACCAAGTTCTTTGGAAGTCTTCAAGAG
>NW_024427107.1:74408396-74409153 GCF_017311325.1 Ursus maritimus
CGGTTCCCGTCTTAAGACAGAAAATACCTTTGTATTAACCAAGCTGCTCATGGCCTCCACACTCAACGTCCTGTTCACCTGGACAAATCCTGGTCCCACTTGGCAAAGTATATGCCTCTAAACCTTGTTTTCTAAGCTCAGAAACCTCCTTTCTGAGTGAATACATTTCTGAGGTGCTTTAGGGCTGATCTTTTTTCTCCTGTGAGAATCTGCCACTGTATCATTCCTGCCCTGGAAGTCCGCAGTCACCCTGCCGTCTCTGTGGAGAGGACAGGAGAGACAGAGTGCTGCTTTGTTTGGGGATCCTTTGCCACCTCAGCTTTCTGAAAAGGGATTCCCTGGTGAGTAGAAAGAAGGAAAGCATTAGGAAAGACCACCATCGAGGGCAATGGAGGAGGAGGAAAGTAGACAAGCTCTTTGTCAACTCCAGAGCTCCAGAAGAGCCAGTCCAGGCAGGAAAAAACATATTGCTGGGGGAAATCAGAAGAAAGCCAAAGTAAGGTTATGGCCATTGAAGGAGACACTCATTCTTATGGATGTGAGCTTCTGGAGATTGAAGGGGTCATGGAGTGTGAGTCATTGTCTTTTTTTTTTTAGAAGATTTTATTTATTTATTTGAGAGAGAGAGCACATGAGAGAGAGAGAGAGCACAAGTAGGGGGAAGGGGGGCACCTGGGTGGCTCAGCCATTAAGCATCTGCCTTCAGCTCAGGTCATGATCCCAGGGTCCTGGGATCAAGCCCCACATAGGGCTCCCT
>NW_024427107.1:74409159-74533159 GCF_017311325.1 Ursus maritimus
CAGCAGGAAGCCTGCTTCTTCCTCTCACACTCCTCTTGCTTGTGTTCCCTCTCTTGCTGTCTCTCTCTGTCAAATAAATTAATAAAATCTTTAAAAAAAAAAGTAGGGGGAAGGGAAGTTGGGGGGGAAGCAGGCTCCCCACTGAGCAGGGAGTCCAACGTGGGGCTCGATCCTAGGACCCTGAGATCAGGACCTGAGCCAAAGGCGGACATTGAACCAACTGAGCCACCCAGGCAAGGGGCTATTGTGTTAAAGGGGTTCACCACAGACAAATATGTTCCTCCTCCCCTGGGCATGGTGATGATCAATTGGAATATTTAGAAAAGGATGGAAAACAGACCTTCAGAGACCATTTAGGTGATAGACGACACAGATTCTTGATTTTTATGATTTATCCAGCTCTACCCATAGGACCAGCTCTTCTCTCTGATGATTCAAAACATGGTATCGGTGAGTTGTGCCAGTTCACTATTCCGACACTGACATACCTCTGCACCGAAAACTAACAAATCCACGTGTGATATGCGACCTCACCCATGTAGGGCTTGGATAGCCAAAGAAGGGAAATGCACCATTATGTTGGTTGTTTTGTTTTGTTTTGTTTTTTTAAGATTTTATTTATTTATTTGACAGAGAGACAGTCAGCGAGAGAAGAAACACAAGCAGGGGAGTGGGAGAGGAAGAAGCAGGCTCCCAGTGGAGGAGCCCGATGAAGGGCTCGATCCCAGAACTCTGGGATCACGCCCTGAGCCGAAGGCAGATGCCCAATGACTGAGCCACCCAGGAGCCCCCACATCATTATGTTTTGAACTTAAAAGCTTTGAAAGTTTTTTTCATATTTGTTCTACCTATGACTTTCTGGATAGCATGCGTGTGCTGAACTTCCTGATGTTATGTCAAATTCGTTTCTTAAATGTGTTTTTCACTGAATATAAGTACACCGGAGCGAGAACCGTGTCTCTCGTCCATCATTACATCCCACACCTACACTCCATTGACACATTGGTGATGCTTAACTGTATTTTTGTGGACCAAGTGACTGAAAGACTGGTTTACTAAATCAATGAAGGATGAAGGAATGGATGAATTAACAGACATAGGAGGATGGTAGGTCTGGGAGAGAAATACTCTAGCATTTTTTTAATGTATAAACTATTGAAGACTAGCAGCCCATTGTCTACCATCCGAGCCCTTTCAAACAAAATCTGATTTAGTCCTTGTGAGCGAAAGCCAAGGCTGTCCTCAACTTTCAGCTCTGGACCCACTAAGGTGCCTCATCTCAGTCACATTTGACTCTCTGCCACCCTACATATCTGTCTGGCATTAGCTGGCTCCTATCCTTGCAGGGTATGGACTGATCATTGACACAGAAGCCCAGGGCAGACTCTGGTCTTGGACACAGCAGAACTGGGATGGTGCTTAAGTTTAGAACGGATCGCGGCTGCCTGAATAATTGCAGGTCTATGGTACTAAAACTTCCAGTGGCCTTTTATTTCTTCCTCTGGATCCTAGTTCATTTTACAACACCGCCCCCCCACCCTGCCCAGGAAATGAAAGGAGGCAATTGCCATGCATCCTGGGTGATTCGGAGGCTGAGGGTATCAGCGCCCCCCCAGCATGATACACCGCTCTGTATCAAATAACCGGGAGCTGGAGGGAATTGCATCTACGCTGGAGTCTGATGGACATGCGGCATGATTTATGTAGAGACAGAGTAATAGGCAGGGATTTTAAAATTTGATGGAGAGCTGAAGAAATTCAATAAAAATGGGCTTATTCAATAAAAATAAAAATTCTATAAAAGGCAAGTTTTACTGTGTGTGAATGTTTTCATAAACACCTCTGAAGAGATAATACTATACAGGTGAGCTTAATAAAAAAGGATTTTCCTTTTCATTCCCGCCAATCTGGCCCTTTCACAAAATCTCTGATGAGAGAGAAATACGGGCTTTGGGGGACTGTTCTTCTTTGGTTATCTAGTTTCCTTTTTCAACCTTTCTAATCTTGCTCCCCTGCCTTTCAGTTTTTATTGAATTTCTTCGAGGAGAAAGAATTTTGCTAGAAAGGATTTTACTAGAAAGAGCAAGGTAACTTGAATTGCTGACAAACGCATGGCACTCAAACGCGTAACAAGTCACCTGAAGGTAAAGGTGCAGCACCCTAATGATCCCAGCTGTCCCTGGGGAGGCGGAGGAGGCGGTCCAGGAAAAAGCTGCATGTATTAGGAAGCAATTGCCCCGGAAAAAGTCCTACAGCACAGGGTCTTGGTGAAGGTGCTGGCTCTGGAATCTGAAATGCCTGGTTTTCAATCCTGACTCAGCTTCTCATCATCTCTGTGATCCCTGACGAGTTGCTCAGCTTGAGTCTGAATTTCATCCTTTCAGAACATGAGAAGATCTTTCACCCCAGGTTGGCTGGAGGAATAAATTCTGTGATGTATGCAAAGTACTGTACCCAGACACAACCGTCCACTGTTCCAAAAGGGGAAAGTTGAAAAAGGTCCAATTCCTTCCCCATTTCCAGAGACAGAAAGGGTGCTAGAAGGAAGGGGGGGGCACATCCTCTAGTTCTCAGCTTGCATTGGACAAGAAGGGAACCCTTAAACGTAAGTGAACTGAAACCTGCTGGGATTATGAACTTGAAGTTTCCTTTGGATCCATGAGTCTCGTAGCTCGAGAAGCATAATCTGAAGAGAAGGAGTTTGAGTGGCCTCCCACTGAGGCTGGATTGGGGAATGACAGGGAGCCATTGACGAGGGAGAGGAGAAAGAGAAACAGCTTAGGGTGCCTAAGGGTTCTATCTGGGAAGCAGCATAGGTATTGATGCCCTCAGCTGACTGGGGACCCAGGGGAGAAGTAAGCTTTGCTGAGAGATGATGAGCTTCAGTCAGACTGAGCGCTCAGCCTGCATAATCCACATTTGTTGGAGGGTTAACTTTATCTGGTGCATTTTCTCCACTGCCGAGACCAACCCTTACTGCCCCAAAGCAGCACGTGCACCTTGTTTATAAGAGAGGTTCCCCGGCCGCCATGTGGTGGGCCCACACCTCAGTGTCAGCCTTGGTGCCCCTCTTGCACATGTCCTTCTTTTTTCAGATGACTGTCTACTTGTCATCCAAAATGGTGACTAAAATAACATTTGTCTCATCCCTGAGTTTACTCTCTTTACACTCCAGAATCAATCCATTGCCAGGCACAACTTCTGCTCAGGGGATTATCCGAGAACAAATTTTCTCGCCAACAGTATTCTGTGTCAAAGAAAAATGGCACCAGATAAGTTAGACAAATATTCAAGACTATTGGGATGGGAGATTGAACACAACCTCACTGAAACCCAAGGGGGTGGGTCTTAAGTACTGGTGTGAGCTGGTGGGAAAGTACTGAAGATGTCAGGAGAGGTTGGCCTGCGTGATCAAGCCATCTGTGTTTGCTAATTGGTGCCCATCAAAGTTAGGCTCTCATCCTCCCACAGAAAACCAAGAGAGGATCTCTACCTTCTTCAATGATTGCATTTCAAAGGGGTGGCTCCCAGGCTCTTGAGAAAGACTTTACTCTGTGTGGTAAAACAGGCAGGAGGCAGAGAGAAGACTTAACATCTCAAGGATCAGGAATGCATTTACAACTGAAAGTCTTCTAGAGCAAATGCTCTTAGAAAAGGAGGGTGAGGAAACTTGAGTCAGAACGAAGGCTGCGTAAAGATCAGTTGAGCTGAGGGGTACAGTGAGGCAATCTTAACACCCTCTCATCTCACTGATGGTAACTGCCCACATGAATGACCTGTAAGGCACACATGGCAGCCCTGCAATTTCCCTATTCTATGACCCAGCACAGGGGTCTGAACCACAACTGGATAGAACTAAAAATGCAAATATACATGGTAAGACCAAATGGCCATAAAAACTCTACTTTTCCTTTAGTGGAACATTGCCACTCCTCATGATACACTATTTTGTCATCCTTTCTGCTGACCCAGAAGACCCCTAATTCCCATGGCTTCCCTCCTGCTTCCCTCCATAGACACTTCCGATTCTCACATGCAGGCACAGCCCCCCGCTCAAACCCCAAATCGAAACTGCTTATCATCTAATGAAGACAATATATGTAAAAATATTCAATAAAAGGAATTTTTTTTTAAGGTCGTGGGAATTCTTGGTCATGACATACAGGGGAGAGGAAATGCCAGGTAGAATTCTCAGACTTCCATTTGGAGGACTAAGTACTTCTACACTTGGTATCCCACCGAGAGTTAAAGACCACAGGAAAGGAAGTAAGTTTTAGGTGGAGAACTTAGAGGTTCAATTTTCAACAAGGTAAACTTGAATTTTCACAGAATACATTTTTACTTTGTCTCCCTGCCCAGACAAATATTTGCTGTTATATCCTACGCCACAGTCTAACTACACTTGGTAAAATCTAGCTGAGATCCGGCTCCCTCCTCTGTGCTCTTAAGGACATTGCTCGCCATTGTTGTTCTCAAGGACATGACAGCCCACTCTCTTTTCTACTTGTTTCTCATGGGCATAGCCTACTTGCCCACCACATGCGTGGTTCTTAAGAAGGGATCTCCATCTCCCATCTTCCATGGAAGTGTAAACAGTGACCCACAAAAGAAAAGGCAGTACACAGTGAGTGCTGTAGAAACTTGGATTTCTGACGGCATTAATTTCCCTTTAATAATTTCCAGGTCCCTTGCCAACAAATCAAAAGGGGTTTAATTTTCCTTTATAAAGTTTTCATTTAACAGTACACAATGTACTTCTGATGTTTCTGATTATCCAGCTAATATATTATTTAGACCCCTTCTATACTAGTCAAACTCATTGGAGGTTTTTTTTTTTATTATTATCAATTAGCAATTGTATCAGCTGGAAAAAATTATATTATTCAATTTTATCTGATAATGTTGCTCATTAGCCACTTTAAAAGGAAAGCTCCGAGAAACAAACTGAAGGTTTCGGTTGGGGGGGGAATGGGCTAGCCTGGCGATGGGTATTAAGGAGGGCACGTATTGCAATGAGCACTGGGTGTTATATGCAAATAATGAATCCTGGAACACTACATCAAAAACTAATGAAGTACTGTATGGTGACTAACATAACAAAATTAAAAAAAATAAACCAGATACTAAAAAATAATAATAGTAATAATTAAAATAAAAGGAAAGCTGCTTAGGAAAGGATTGGAACTCTTTAGTAAATTGGTTTTTAATTCATTTCCCCAACAAATATATATGTCAAAACACTAAGGCTGCAATCGTAAGAAAGGACCATGTTCTACTCTTAATGAGATTGTAATTAAGAGGTAATCGAGGTTTTACTATAGTTTATTAACCCACCCACTTTCTATCAAGTTGAGAATGACAGAACTTAAATTTATATGGTGTCTAGTCTTAGGAAAGGGGTAAGATTCAGGCATGATTAAGTGGCACAACCCTTAGCAACTGGTAATACCCGAGTCCCTCCTGTGGTAGATTCTTACTATTTCCAATGCTTCACACCCCCAGTATCCTGGCTTTGTGCCATGTGACTTTGCAATTCTTCTGATTAGAAGCCACCTCATGAATGCTAAGTTTGTATGGGATTTTGGTCAAAAGTTCCAAGACTAGGCATGAGGAAACATCTAGCGTCTCTGCTCGGCTCTCTTGCACTTCTACTATCATCATGAGAACACATGCCAGAGGAGCTGCTGAAGGAGAAGAGCGGACAGGTGGAGTAGATCTGGCCTAAATCTGCAGCCAGGCCCCAACCTGACCAGCAAATACACGGTTAACAATACATAATTTTTGTTTTAGGCCATTGAGTTTGGTCTATTGCGATCCAGAACATTGACCTACCTTCTTTCAGGGTTGTGGAGGGAGTTATGGATGCAAGAGATGGTAGCAAGATGGAAATCAAAGGATTGTGGTAACATAGAGGAGTAAATGCCCAAGACCCCCATGCAGACTTCTGGAGCCTGGATTGGCACCTGGGGCTTAAAGTCCAAGAAGAATTGCAAGCTTTCTCTGAATCTAATTTTTGTAACCTCACAAAATCAGCTTAGTCTGGATTAAAGAAGAACAAAAGGTAGACGGTAAGAGAGGGAGGGAGAGGGCCAGCTCTGGACAGCAGGGCCGCCTCATCTGTGAAAGCTGTGTGGGCAAGAGCTGACCTGATCCCTGGAAAGCGGGCTAGGATGGCAACAGCAATCATCTGCTCCCTGCCCTTCCCCGTGCCTCTTCCTCTGTCCTGATAACAGTCATCTCTGCTAACAAACACAGATCAAGAGTTGAAGGGTTTTCTGCCCACCACGAAATGCACATCACCTTCTTGACAATGCCCAGCCTACTTCTTTCTTATCGGGGGTTAATGGCAAAGGACACATAAAGACAACGTGAAGATCTGTCAACCATCATCTTCCAAGTTCTTCTCAGGCACAGACACAACATCCTTGCCTCTGGTATCAGGCCACCTGCTTCTTGAATCAGTTTTAACAAGGAAAATAATCTAACTCGGACACAGGCTCTATTTTGAGACTCATTGCCATAACACAGGAACATCGTTTACTCAGCGTGGATACAAACCATCCGTGCGTCCTACACAAAGGGGCCTGCTCCCACTCCTGCCGGAGCTTCCGACTGTGTGTTTTTGTCAGCACTCACCGCTGGGTACTCAATAAATTTGTGTTGAGTATGAAACAGAAAGATATCCCCATTTTAACCCTCACTGAAGAGGTGTACTCCGAGACAGAAACTGAGGCCCCAGGAGAAGCATCTTTGGCTGCCCGAGTTTGCTCTCGGGGCTCCGTGCAGGGTGAACACAGGGCATTCAGGCGGGAGCAGGAAGGAGACATGCACGCGGGTCAAGTTCACGCCCTCTCCCATGTCTGCTGCTTCATGTGCCAGTCTGTCTAATCCTGGAGTTCAAGGCAGGAAAGTCCAGTGTCCTGCAGACATAAGCATATTTTTTAATATCAGATTTATTAGCATGAAGATTTTTTGGATCTCCACGGTCTTGTTTATTCACTTCAATTAGAATTTCGGCAAAACAGAAGACAGCTAGTCACCAGTCCCATCAAGCCTCCCAGGAAAGCGTACCTTCCTCAGAGTGTTATTGTAAATATTCAACAGACACCTCTCTGCTGTATACTGATAGACAAAAGTGAATACATGTGAGCTGCTACTTTTAATGTTTTGTTGTAATTTTTGTTATTTTGTCAGATTATTCGTGTTCTTGTTGTCCATGTGGATAAATCAGGGAAACAGAAACATAGGTCATTCACCTAAACTTTAACTGCTCGGAGGAGAAGGATCTGTTCAGGGAAGTGTTCTTTGGGGTGTGAGACTTGTTCATTCTTAACACAGTTTATGGAAAAAGAACAACATGTAGATTCAGAAAAGATTTGTATTTTGACCCCAATTCTGACACTCGCCAGCTCTAAGAACTGAGCCAAATTACCCAGAAGTGCTGATAGTTGACCCTACCTGGGAATTCACTGCCACATACCAATCTGAGTATTTTATATGTATGAACAATTACATTAACCCCCTTTTAGATAAATGCTATTTGTATTTCCATTTTTAGGTAATGAAAGCATAACCAGAGAAGTTATGGTTACTCCCTGCTTTGTAAGGTAGCCCAGCTCCAGAGACTATAACTGTAATTTCTAAGTAACATAGCTTCTCAATTTCAAATTTCTCCCCATGCCGTGGAGACAAGGCCCACTTTATAGCACCACCTGTGAGGACTAGATGCAAAAAAAAAACTACAAAAAACAAAAACAATCCGTAAAGGCTCCGGCACACTGGCTGCCACATGCTGAGTACATTTAACAAATGGCTTGTATCATTAAGTTTCTTGGTTGCAAGCAAGAGAAAGCAACTCGGGCTGAGTAGAAAAGCTATTTAGAAGAAAGATTTCTGGTCTTCTGACAGAATTATGGGAAAGCTGATAAGCAGGATACTCAAATAGGAACCAGAGGAGTTTGGCATCATGAAGGAATTTAGTAGGAAGATTTCTGGTAGCTGACAGAATTACGGGAAGACTGAAAACCACCCTACTCAAACCAGCAAGAAGGAGTGGAATTGGAGGTCATGAAGGACAGCCCAGGAGATCACACCCCAGAAGCGTTCCTTTAGGAAGCTGAGAGAGACACCATCATCACTCTTTCTCCAAAAGACAGCCACTGCCAGATGCCACAGTAGACACCCCACTCCCTGCCGTGTGGAGTCCAAACTTTCCTCTCTGTCCTGTACCAACTGTCTGCAGTAAGTTTTGAGCATGACCCACCTGGCAGTCAAGTTCAGACCCTGGAGTGATACTCTTGCTTTGACGAGGAGAAAGGCAATTTTTCCTCCTATTTGTCTTCCCTTGTGATGGTCACAGATTTTTTCCCCCTGAGACTTAACTGATGAGGGATTCCACCAAAAACATTCAAATACATTTGCCAACCCACCAAAAAAGAAAAGCAAATGTCCACTACACAATTATATTGATTTTCACGGCCATAATCATCTGCTACAGCGTTGGCATGTCAAGGAAGCGTTTCTTGGTGCCATGCTCCGTAAACTACTCCTCTAGCACCTCACAGTCACCCTGCACGTAGCCCCAGACACTTGAGTTTTGAGATCTCAGTGTGTGGAGACCATCTGT
The DNA here is from genome assembly GCF_017311325.1 of Ursus maritimus. Lineage (NCBI taxonomy): Eukaryota > Metazoa > Chordata > Mammalia > Carnivora > Ursidae > Ursus > Ursus maritimus. Next base: position 74,417,786 of record NW_024427107.1, read on the forward strand.
TTAACTCTGCTCCCATCACTGAACTGTAAATCCCTTGGAAGCAAGGATTATCTCTTATCTTTTTTTTCTGTTTGTAGTAAATACCCAATGCCTGGTTCATAGTCAATATTGGATATTTATCAAGTTAAGCTGAATGTCAGGAATAAGAAAGGACATTTTTAGTATAATTTTTTTCACTTTTGATAAAAATATCATAATCCGCTAAAAAGATGGCATTAGGCTTAGCCGTATGATATTGCCAATATTGGACTATTTTGACCTACGTAAATGCAATTTTGTATGGTTCCACTATATATTTAATATTCGGAGTAGAGGTCACCTTGAGAAGCTGATGCCGAAGCTTTGTTGCAATTATAAGAAAGACTGTCAAGAGTTATCTGTTTAGTTTACCTCTCTGGGATGAGGCAATGGGGTTCAGGTTAAATCCACTGCTAGGTTTGCATAAACAGAAACATTTTCATTTAATATGGATAGAAATCTTGCAGTCTTAGGGGCTCTCTAGCAATTTTTTGTTCTATGTGCAGCGTGTGCACCCCTCCGAGATATTTCTGTTCTCTAATCGCATAGGGGGAGTGACTGATATTCTATCAGCATTTAGGGAGAGTAGTGCAAGCAGAGCCAGGTGTGGGACGCTTATCCTGTGTGCTGGGTCACGTGCTGCCGGCACATACATCAGCCCATGTGAGGCCATGCAAGGCTTACTGCACTGTGAAGGGCATGCCAGAAGAAGAAAGAGATTCAGAGCAGTCAGGTCTCACTCAATTTGGGGCTGTTCCATTAGACCCCAGAGCCCAACGTGGTACCATTCCAGTAGCCGTTCCAGGTGGGCAAGTTACGAAGCAACGGGCATCTCCTGGTAGGCATGGTTCTAGTATCCCCTAGTGGACGGACACAGAAAGTTCCCAAGTGCTGAGAAGCTTTGGAAATTATGCTGTACCACCATCAGCACAGCCCATAGGTAATGGTCTGTCAACATCTCAGTTGAAGCAGCAACAGGGTTTACCAAACATAGGTCAACACCAGCCGTAATACGCTTCCTCATTACATAAAGCTTCCAACAGTCACCTGACCACCCTGCCTTAGCCTCCTAGATTCTATCACCTCTTTTGCCTGGGTTGCATCAATAGCTTGCTATACCCCCCTCTCCCCCTGCATTCACTGCTTACAAAATGCAAAGTCAGAGAGGGGGAAAGAGTCCTTATGGGTCCTGTTTCTTCGGACAACCTTAACTGATAGAATAGATAACAATATCTATGTAGAGATCGGTCTAGTATTCTATCTATCTATCTATCTATCATCTATCTATCTATCTATCTATCTATCTATCTATCTATCATCTATCTATCCACATCTCTCCATATCTCACTGTCTCTACATATCTCTATATAACTGTATGCACTTACAGATACATAGATATCTATGTAAGCAGTAAATGGGTAAATATAGATATAGATATCACTACCAATATAGATATGGATATCTATCTTTGCATCTCTATCTCCATATCTGCATTCATTTAGGGGAAAAAGTCATTTAAGCAATTAATATCTCTTTTCCATAAAATAACTCCTTCAATAAAAAGAGCATATTGTATGCGATATTTTGAAATATTTCCATCAGGGTGTGATTTTGTTGCTAAAAATAATGAAAATTGTGTCATCTGTAAGAAGTCTCATATTTTCACACTTTAACCCATTTAAAATATACATTCTATAAAATGAAATTGCATGTATGAAAAGTGTTCCGTGTCCTTCCACTTCCCGTTTGGACCCAGCTTGGTCTCTCTAGCACCTGCTGGCCCATCACTCTCTCTTGAGCAGTGCAGGCCACCTTTTATGACCACATAAAGCGCCCACATGCAGCTCTGTCTCTCTCCCAAGATTCTCTTTTACCCAATTACCAGCCATGCCTCCCTAATTAATACTCCTGCACCACACAACCCTTTGTGACCTCCTACCTCCATTGGCTATGTTGGTTCACACTCAAAATGATCCCCTTCGTCTGACTTCGTCTTAGATTTCATGTAGTGCCAAAATGGTATCTTTGTTGCACTCTTCAAACTTTTCTGCTTCCCTCAGTCGGAATGAGGGGCTCCTTTTCCGAGTCCACAGAGCACTATCTTTGTATTGCAAAAATCACGATCATATCACAACTGTTGGTTTCTGTGTCTCCCTACCAGTTATACGTAGTAATACCTTTAAAGATGGGGACCCTATTTTTTTCGTATGTCAATCTATCTCCTAAAAAAGGGCTTTATAGAAGGTTGATACTGGGCTCTGCTATTTAAAATGATGGAGGACTTATGTTCTCTGGTGCTGTATTTCCACCCCATTCTCCTCTTACGCGTCTGCATTTTCCGAGTACTCCGTGAGCACCTTCGTTCTTAGCTTCCCTTTCAGCATTGCTTCATGGACCATACCTGTGGTCTGTATGCATTTTTGACTGCGTCCACTTAGACTCAGCCTTTCCTGGAAGTATGACTCCCCCTCCATTAGCCCTCACCGAAGCCCTGAAATATCTGTTATAATATAGCCTGTGTCCCACAGTAGCCAAGAGCTCTGGGCCGGAGGAACATGTGGTGCATTCTTACCAGGATTACTGATCTTCTCACTTGAGCTTTCCTCACACTACAAGTGGTAGGGAGCATTCCAGACCCCCTGCTCCCTCACACCTCTCAGATCCCGTAAGGCCCAACATTGACCTTAACGTGCTGTCCAATTTTCCACGTTTGCCGTGATTTCTCTAACAGACCTACATAATGGTGTATGTTTGTGTTCCTACGTGCTGTTTCCATTAAGCGGGGGCAACAATGTCAAAAAATCGTGCTACATTATTCAATTTTTATTGAATAGCCAGCATCTGTTCTGTGGCAAGGATTATTACAACCGGCGGCATTATCATAATAATCAAATAAGTGAGACCTCTGTTTCAACTGGGCCACTTGACATTTTGCACGTTGTCTGTCTCTTTAACGTCATTTTAGAGAGGATGACTCAGTCTGTTCTGGTACCAAACTGCTGGTCGGAAGGAGACCTGGATCTTTCAAGCAGTGGTAGAAGTCGCTCAAGTTTAAATTAAGAAGAGTGGGGTTTCTGGTATTGGCAGGGATAAACTCATTCTTCGTGTCTCTGACTTTCTCTGGGCCTCCATGTTCTCATTTTTAAAAATGGGGTGGCATGTAGCTTCACAGTTCTGTTTCCCAGGAGCTCCCAGGAGGCTAATTTGCGTTGACCTTTTGCCCTTCCCCATGTCCGCACAGAGCTTCTTGTACTCGTTCCTCCTCAAGTTCTTGATACAATTCCAGCCTAACTAGCCTTGGGGAGTCTAGAATCCTCAGCGCTCAGAGACACACAGTAACAAAGTGAAGCTTTAGGCAAAGAAGCTGATTTAGCAGAAAGAACGTGAGCCTTGGTGTTCCGCCTGCCATTTCTGGCCAGATTCAGCATCTAGAAAACAGGAACAGCCATGCCTCTGCTACCTGTGAAGGTGAGGCTTCAAATGCCCTGGTTTTCATGACAGACAGCCTCAGTCCAAAGCTCCCCTCCACCAATTACTGGGTAAGGCTCCTCAGGCAACTGACTTTACCTCTTTGAACTGCAGCTTCCTTGTTTCTAAAACAAAATATCAATCATCCTGCCCACCGCAGAAGACTTCTGGAATGAATCAGCGGTGACTTAAATAATACTTAATGGCATGACCGAAGTGCTAAGTTCAAGAAAGAAAACATGAATAGGATGTCTGAGTGGCACAGGGGGTTAAGGGTCCAACTCTTGGTTTTGGCTTAGGTCATGATCTCAGGGTCCTGGGATCGAGCCCCACATTTGGGCTCTGTGGGGAGACCGCTTATCTCCCCTCCCTCCACCCCTCCCCCTGCTCGCTCTCTTTCTCTCTCTCAAATAAATATTTAAAAAATTAAAAAATGAATAAACAATATTAATCTAGTCTTTATGATTTTAAGTATTTTAATTTATGTTTATGTATTGCATACTTTTTAATGTTCCTTGAGTTAGTAAAATGTGAGGTTATGAATTAAACTGGATCCTGCTCCTGAGAAGCTTAATTCTAGTGGCAGAAGTAGTGCATCAAGAATTATATGGCTTCTTGGGTAACTGATGACGAATAATGCTGCAGACTTACCGGAGGTACCTTCTCGTGGGGAGAACGAGGATTTGGTGGTAGATCAAGGCAAACTCTGACCAAACTGTGAGGACTTGAGCTTTGGGTTTTGGAGGCAGGGAGGAGCCATTTTTGTTTCATTTGTGAAAATCACAAAAAATGAGTTTTTGTTTATTTTTATATTGTTTTAAGTGTTCGTCACTCTCTCTTTCCATAAATATTTATTTAACACCCACAAGATACCAGGCATTGTGCTAGATGTGCGATAGTCGCAAATCACTTAGAGGAATTTAGCTGATATTGAGTGTAGCAGATAGAGCACGAACAAGTAAATAAATAGATACAGATTGTGATAAGAACTACGGAAGAACCAAGAAGGGGCTCTGATACCAGAACGGGTGCTCAGGATTGACTTTACCCAGCTCTGCTCTGAAAGATAAGAAGATGCCAGAAGAATCCGGAGGATAGGAGTGGGGGTCTCTGGGGACCTACACGGGAACGTTACACAGATGAGAGTCAGGGTGGTGTGGGTGCCTGTGATGAATTTCTGCCGACAGAATATTACTTCCGGTGCTTTGGAACATCACTCCTTTGGCGTTTTATCTTTCAGAACGTTTTGCGTTTTTATCTGTGAAATGGAGCTGCCGTTGTTAACTCACAAAGGCAATTTGATATACAAATACAAACTGAGAAATACAAATTACTTCGTTTGGGACCTGGGTCTTAGTGCATTTGGGCTTCCCTAAGGGAATGCCATAGACTGGGTGGCTGAAACAACAGAAATTTATTTCTCCCAGTTCTGGAGGTTGGGAAGTCCAAGATGAATGCACCAGCTGATTCGGTTCTTAGAGAACGCCTGCTTCTTGGTTTGTAGACAACTTCCTTCTTGCTGTTTCCTCACATGGCAGAGAGAGAGAGAGCTCTGGTCCCTCACCTTCCTACAAGGGCGGACATCCCACTCGGGCGCCCCAACCTCATGACCTCACCGAAACTAATTACCTTCCAAAGACTTCACCTCCTAATGCCATTACACTGGGGATTAGATCCTGAACATACAAATTTTGGGGGACACACACATTCAGTCCACAGCGGCCGGTCATCAATGAGTTCACATGAAATAGCAGACTGTTCACATTAGTCCTCTAGTCTGAAATCTTTAATGGTTCCCTCTTTTACTCAGAGCCAATGCTGGAGTCCTCCACATGTCCTATAGGGCCCTCCATCTGGTCTTGGTGGCCTCCTAGTGGATTCTCCAACACTCTATGACTTTGCCCTTGGTCTTCCTCTACCAGAATCATCCTTCCCTGCTCCCTGAGGGCCTAAGTTCCTTCTAGGTCCCCTGCAAGCCCCACCTTCCAATCAGGCTCCCGTGACTACTCTACTTATAACTGTATGCTATTGCACACACCACCCTTTGATGTCTCTTACCCTGATCCACATACACATTCCAACATGGTGTCTAAACCACACAATGATCGTACTCATTCATAGTGAATTGTTTCCTTCCTCTGCTAGCATCTAAGTTCTGAAAGGAAAGGATCATGTCTGTTTGGCTCACTGATTTATCCCGAGCGCTTAGAACAGTGCCTGGCACAATAAGTAGTCAGGATTTATTTATTGACTAGATGAACAAATGAGTGAATTTGGTGTTAAAGTTGCTGTTGTTGAAAGATGATTATTTTAGACTGTCGATCTGACGACGTGAAAGAGACTGGCAAGAATACAGTTATCACCTAGGGGCCTGGACTACGCATTCCAAGGAAGAAATTTAATATTATTTTAGAAAGTAAGGATTTTCTCTCAGTTGCCTTTTCTTGAGCCCCTTTATCCACAGGGACTACTTAAATTCCAAATATAAACTATATATTAAAAATAATCAATTCCATTTAACATATTGAACTGGGCTTTTGGGGAGATGACGTGTAGTTGTCTAATTAGAGAATTAACGTAGGAGGCAAACACTGCAGGAAAGACCTCCTTTAGGCCTTGACTGACTAAGGTATTTCATTTTGCTTTAATTACTCCAGGTGATTTGTGGTTGGAGATGGATCCCATGTATCACGGAAGCTTTAACTGCTGTGATTTTCCATTATGCAGAGTTTTTGTGCAGGAGAGAGATGAATTGGATAAGAAGGATATTTTCTACAACTGGGAGAGGGATGGTGCCCCAACCCCAGGGAGGGTGGCATGCATTGCGGAGAAAATGAATCTTTCATATGGTGGTCACATCGTCACCCAATATAAATCAAAGGAACTGGCCTGGTCGGAATTGGAAGGAAGTCAAACACAGGCGAAAGTGCCTTTGAGATGAAGAAAAGGAATAGTGAAGCATTGCATTTAGGTGGAGCACAGGTCTCCTAAAGAGAGGGACTGGCTTCAAATGCTGACTAGGTCACACACTGCGTGTATGCACAGGGGCGTATGATTTAACCTCTCTGAGTCTCACTGACCCATCTACAGAAGATCTGTTTCAGAGAGTGTTGGGATCTTAACTGACACGGTGCGTGCACTGCTCCTGGCTTACGTCAGAACCAGTATTAGGATTTACCTTCCTTCTTTATCAACAAAGTGAGAGAACTGGACGATCTCTCTTCTTTTTTCAAGTATTTATCATGCTTCTGTGCTTTATAAAATGTGCTCCTTTCCGGGGTACCTGGGTGGCTCAGTGGGTTAAGTGTTTGATTCTTGGTTTCGTCTCAGGTCACAATTTCAGGTTCATGAGATTGAGCCCCATGTGAGGCTCTGCACTGAGCATGGAGGTTGCTTAGGATTCTCTCTCTCCCTCTCCCTTTGCCCCACCCCGCCTCTCTCTCTCTCTCTCTCCTCCCCCCCACTCTCTTCCTCAAAAAACAAAGGTGCTAATTTCCATCATCTCATAAAATCCTCATAATTCGTGAGAAAGCTTGCTTTGTGTCCACTTTCCAGACTATGAAAGGGAGCTACAGAGAGATACAGAGATTTCTCCACGAAGTTAACTTGCTGCAGCTAGAACACTGGTAGAAACAGCTCTATACTACCCTTTATACTACCTCGTCTCTCCACCAGTAAATAGTGATTATTCTCTTAAAACAACTGTATCCAGACCTCACCTTCTAGTTGATTACTGAGGAAATGCCCAGATTCGCAGGATTTTCCATTTAAAGAGTTAGTACTAATAGAAGGAACAAATGTATTTGACTAAGTAGGTATAATCACCACAAATATTCACGCTCTTGTCTCAAAGAAAAAAGATGTATTAGAAAAAAGCTAATCCCCATCCTTCTCTCCTGGCCGTGGTCAAGGGCAATTTTAAAGATAAAAGTCTAGGAAACCAGTCATTGTCCTTTTACACATCCAGAGCCTTACTGAAATAGAATTGCTTAATTTGTGCTTCAAACTCAATATGCTACAAGAGCATGGATTCTATTGTCCTTATGCCTGGCTTAAATTTCATCTAGTTTTGTGGCTGTGTGACTTTAAGAAGGAACTCCACCTCTCTGAGCCACATTTTCTTAAGTCATAAACGAGAAATAGCACTACTTCCTGCAAGAATTAAATTTGGAGATTTTCTAGATAGACAAATAGAGGTATAGCTGTATGTATAAATATATATATATATATATATCAGTACAAATTAGCAATCATTAGTATTAATATTAGTAAGAAAAATGATATCAATGAAAATTTCTCTTCTATGAATCAGCAACTTTCATTTTTCTAATAGCAAGCAACAATTACCAAAACAAACTTTTAAGAGAAAATGGAACGGAATTTTAAGAGTGGTAGGATTCAAATAGGAAACCTGATAGACTCAACAGCGTTGAAAGATATTTTTTCGAAACTTGAATATGTCTTCGCTAGTTAGTAATTTGCCTCTGTGGCAAAATTATCCGGGAACTTGAATTGAGGAAACGTTATCTAACACTATAAGGTTCAAAGCTTAACTTTTCCAATATGGAATTATTTCTTGTTTTATGGACTGTGGGGAAGGTACAGTACAAATGTAAAAGTTTTGGAAAACAATTTGATGAAACAAATATTATCCAATAAAATTAATTTCTCAGAGAACTATTTATAGTAGTAAGAAAAGTAAATTCCTAACAGCAATCTTAGAAAGTATATTTTGTTAGCCTATTTTTTCTTATATTAAATTTAAAAACAGACTTACAAATTCAAAAGTTGCAATAGGATATTTTGGAGACATTAAAATTAAATGTAGAAAGTATTTTTTAATGGCATTGCAAAATGTTTGTATTTTAATATTAAACGGGAAGAAAATGAGGTGACTGCATGGGTTATGCAAAATCTCAACTATATAAAACTATTCTTTGGGAAATGTTATGGCAGCAATGAGTTCTGAGATTTGAGTATGGATGAGAGTTTATTTTATTTTGTATTTAATTTATTTTTTTATTTTATATTTTACTTTCATTTTATTTACTTCAAAAAGGAAAACATATGCCATTTACAGTCAGAAAATAAAATACTACATTAAAATAAGTCATATCTAGAGGATAGAAAATAAAAGGACATACATTTTTCTCCCCATGGAGTTAAAGGCACCCTCAGTTTTGCTGGTTTAGTGTTTTTTGTGAGCTAACTTTACCAGCCCTAAGCCATTGTGGCAGCGAAATCTCTCCGTGTCCCTGTTTGACTCCCACATGAAAAAAGAAACAAGCTGTTCACATCTGTCTTATCTTTTAATAATTGTATTTTAAATTATAGCTATTTGTCAAAAACTCTTAAACTTGTAGCTGTGGATCTATAAGTTCCATGACCTGTCTTTTCTGGAAAGGGCTGATGTGATTAGAAACGTCCCATTATCAATCATTCAGCTCAGGCACTCGCTCATCCTTGCTCGTTCACGCGCACTCTCTCTCTCTCTCTCTGTCTGTCAATTACTCTAAATATTTTAGACAAAAGATCAGACCCACCCTACCTCCTCTCAGCTATGGTTGTCAGTAAGGGAATTTTAAATCTTCCCTTAGAAAGAACTTTCCTGGAGAGACTTCTTGCCAGTGGCAATTAAGGGAAGGCTAATTGTTACAGTCTCCATGACTTAGCATTAGATTGTAACAAATGTGGTTAAAAATAGCCCCTTTGGAACAAAGTGACTTTTCTGACATTTGATGGGGTCTGTAGTTGCTTTTTATTCCTCAGGTCGTGAGGACAAGCACATTCCAAAGTGTCACTTACCTGTGCAAGTAGTCTGCAAGGAGCTGTTCCCTCTTCTCCTGACTCTGGGAGAGACTTCTGTAGAAAAAGGGGAGAGATCAAGAGTTGAAGATTGTTCCGTGTACTTGTGTTTCTTCTCTTAGGCATAAACATGGCATTTTGAGTATGCTCTTCATCTCTCCATCTAGCCTCTTTGCCTGATCTCAGAGGAGTTCTTTGTCCCAGGGATTACCATGGGAGAGAATTGCAGGGCAGCTCTGCCTGCCTTTCTATCTGGAAATTTACAGTTAGATAGTTCCTTACTCAGCTCTCCCCATCCCCTGTACAAGCAATTTCACCTTCTTCTGTAGTAATTGACTGTGTATGTGTCTTTCTTTAAAACTATCCTCCAAGAATATTTATGATCCAGAAAAACATCCTATTTTTCTTTGAGTAGATGGTAACAGTTTGTCTTACAATATTTAGATCCGTGGAGACTAACTCTATTTGTTTTAAATCAGATTAAATCTGAGCACCCACTGACCAAGGCAGTGACTGATTCAATCTATTATATTATGGCGTCCACCTGTTTTCCTTGGGAATGAAGACCACATCTCCAAAATAGGAAGGGATGTGGTCTTCAGTCAGTGGTGGGCACCACCCTTGCCTTAGCTCCTTCCTCCGCAGTGCACTGTAACTAAGCCCTCAGCTCTCAGAGTGCTGGAGCAGAGACACCCAGCAAAGCTCTCCGAGGCCTCAAGTCTTCATGTCAAGTCATGGCTGACATCCTGGAGCCATTCTGTAACTGAGGGGCAGCAGGAAAGCAGGGCACAGATCTCCATAGTTCCTAAATCTCTAACCTGCCATTCCCTTCCATTATCCCGCCTCCCTCCTAGATGGGACTCCTCAATGAGGTTACACCCTGATTAGACATGCACCTGCGTTTTTTGGCTGTACAATGTCTTTTCAGCCTTAAAAACACGAAAGTGTTGAGAACCTACTTGAGGAAAGATTTTTCACAGGGTTGATCTTGCATGGAACTTGCACTTTTTTGCCTGAGTTGAGTAAAGAGATCTACATTTAATGGATAAAGAAACCGAGAGAGAGAGATGTTGAGATAACTTGACAAATATCATGGGAGTCTTAGACCAGAACTGGTCATTGGCTCTGATCATCCCATTGATTTCTCATCCTTCCTGTATTACATAGCTTGGTCAATGGTCCCCGTCTGCATGGGATTGGGAATTTCCCAGGACATGGGCTTTCAGGGTTAAACCTGGAACATTTCCAGTTGAACCAGGGAGAGTCAGTCACCCTATGATTACATACACCATGGTTCCTATCTTGGAGGCTCCAAAAAGGGTCACAGAGTTTATAAAATACTTGAAGTATTGCAAAAGCATAACAAAATCATTTTTACTCACATTTCACTCATTAACTTTGTCTTTGAGTCACTATTTCTACTTATCCTCCATTTTCTTTTACCTCCTTCCACTCTTTTTGTTGTTGTTGCTGGGGATATTTAATTTGATATGTTACCTGGTACCCAGCAAAAGGCCCATGCTCTTCTTACCACACAGTCTTTGGGCAAGGACCTTCCTCCTTCTGATTCCATTGTTCATTTTAAGGCATATTTAAGAGACATGTTGAAATTAGACATGGTTTCGAATTTGGGCATTATCACTTCTAAATATCATTGCCTTGAGTGAATCATTTAAGCTCCTGTTTTTTATAGCAATATTCCACATTCCATCCATCTCATTCCATTCTCGGGTTCAAGTTTGGTGTTCTGAATAAAAGTAATTAAAAACTGTAAGTATGAATATACTTGCTATGTAGCGATGCTTATTCTGTTTACAGAGAGAGGATGATGACCTGTTTTTTTGTGGGGTCTTGCGAAGAGGAATGAATATCTGTTGGAGAAACACATTTCTGAACCAGGATTATTTTGATCTGTTGTTGATTTATTACAGGTGGCACAAGGGGCACATTTCTTCTTTGGACTTCCCGGGAGGTATCTGGATGTGATCATGTGGATCTTGGTATAAATCCATTCTTGACTTACCTGATTCTTGGTATAAATCTACTCTTGACTTAGTTGGTTCTTGCAGAATCATCAAAAATGTGTCTGAGTGACTTTGCTGGTCATGGTCTCTTGTGCCAACACAACTGTGGGCCTGGATCCCCCAGAGTGCAGTGATAAATCCCCATTTCAGTCTGCACTTTTGCTGGGTTACTGCAGTGTCCAGAGAGGTCTTTTTAAGAGAGAAAAGTGTCCCTGCTCATTATCTCAGGCACATGAATGCTCTTATTTAACTGAGAATGAGTTCATGGGTAAGGTTTTTAATTCAGGCCATTCCCTGCCATGGGAAGGAGCCAGGCGTACCCAATCTTCTCAGGAAATCCCTGGCATGCCATGTGTGAGAGAGGTAAGTAGAGAAGAAAGATGATGAAATGTAGCAATCTCTTGGGAAAGTCTGGCAGTCTGGAGAGACAGTGAAAAAGATGAAAAGAATAGGGAGAACTGTAAAGTTTGAAGTTTAGCCTAAAGAATGAAAAGTCGGCCATAAGGAAAATGTCTAGTGTCAGAAGATTCTTAAATTTTATTCACTAGTGTCCTATACCTCTATTTACTGCTTACTATTTATCTCACTGGCTAGGGACAGGACATTTGTGAGACCATGCTTTATCAATAAGCTGAATTTGACCCACTGGGAATCCGCATTCTTTCCAGAGGGGCTGGGGCAAGGCCTCCCAAGGGCAAATGCAGATGGCTCACTTCTTCTCCATGTTTCTACATACATGTAAGCTGAGTGGAGTTTTAGACCTGAGTCCGAAATTGCCCCTCAGCCTCTCAGTCCTTCCACTGGTGTCCCTGAGCATTCCTGAGGTTCAGTGACAGTAGGGTTAAGAAGCATAGTTTACTTAGGTCTGCAAACTAACTTAAAGATTTGCTCCAATCCAGTTCATATCAGAGCTCCCTGTTTGGGGATTTATTTGGTTAAAATGTTAATAAAACGTTTCTTTGATTCCCATTCTGCTATTGTTCTTTCATATTTAAGGACAGAGAATTTCAGAATGGATTAAAACACATGACCTATCAATATATTGTCGATTAGAAACTTACTTCAAGTATAACAACATAAAAAGGTTGAAAGTAAGAAGATAGAAACAGATATATTATGAATATATTACATGAAGGAAAGCAGGACTGGCCATATTAATATCAAATAAACTAGACATAGAATAAAGCAAGTCACCAGAGACAGAGAGGACTATATTATAATGCTACAACATCCAAACCCCAGGGACATAGCAATCCTACGGTAGATGCACCAAATCACATAGCTGCAAACTATGTGAAGCAAAAGCAAATACAATTGAAAGGCTAAATAGACAAATTACAATTATACTTGGAGATTTCAACATCTGTTTCCGAACAATTGATAGAACAACTAGACAAAAAGTCAACAAGAATATAGAAAAACTCATAAACACCACCAATCAGCAAGATACACATTACGTTTATAGTACACGCAACAGCAGAAAACACATTATCTTCAAGTCCGCAGGGAGCATCTATCCAGATAGACCATATCCTGGGACATAAAACAAATCCTAACAAATTTAAAAGAATTGAAATCATACAAAGTGTGTTCTCTGAACATACTGAAATCAAACTATAAATGTAATCACAGAAAGTTAAAAGGGAAATCCCCAACAGTTGGAGACTAAATAACATGCGTCTAAATATTTCAGAAAATGAAGAGGAAGTCTCAAGGGAAATTTTAAAAATGCATTGAACTAAATGGCAATGAAAATAAAAAACTTTGACAACTTAGATGAAATGAATTAATTTACTGATAAACAGAAACTACCATAATTCACCTAATATGAAATAAAAATCGTGGATAGCCTTATATTTACTAAGGGTATCATATTTATAATTTAAAAAGTCTTCAAGAACAAACTTTCAGACCCAGATGTTTTCATTGGGGAATTTTACCAACATTTAGGAAAATAACACCGATTTGATACAATCCCTGACAGAAACAGATGAATTGGACTTTATCAACATTAAAAAAAACTGCCCTATCAAAGACCCTGTAAAAAGCAGAGGAAAATGAGCTACAGAGTGGGAGAAAATATTTGCAAGCTATATATCTGAAGAAGACTAGTATCTAGAACAGATAAAGAACTCTCAAATCTCAACAGTCAAAAAAAAAAAAAGATTAATGAAAAAGTCCATTAATCTGAATAGACAAAAAGGTACAAAACATGAACAGAAATTTCACCAAAATGGATGTACCAGGGATAAATATGCACACAAAATGATTTTCAATATCATTAGCCATTAGAGAAATGCAAATTAAAGCCAAAATCAGATATCACAACACACCTATCAGAAAAGCTAAAATTAAAAATAGTGACAATACTAAATGCTGGGAAAAATGTGAAAAAAATTGGACCATCACACATGGCTGATAGGAGTGTAACGGAGGACAACCTCTCCAGGACACATTTTGGCAATTTTTCTAGAAACTAAGAATGTAAACACCATATAATACATTATTGCATTCACGGACACTTATCCCAGATAAATAAAAACTTATATTCATGTTAAAACCTGTACACAGATGTTTTTAACAACTTCATTTGTAATAGCCCCAAACTGACAACCCGGATGTCCTTTTATAGTGAAACAAGCAATAGCTGTCCGTACCACGAAGTACTATTCAGCAATAAGGAACAAAGTATTAATAAATGCAACAATCTGTGTAAATCTCCAGAGAATTATGCTGAGTGAAAAAAGCCAAACTTAAAAGGTGATTGCATCAAGTGATTGTATTTATAGATCATTATTCAAATGAAATAATTACAGAAATGGAAAACAAATTTTTGCCAAATGTTAAGGAGAAGGTAGGATAGAACGCAAGTAGATATGGCTAAAACTGGGTAACATGAAGGATCACTGTGGTGGTCGATATTCTACAGAACATTTGATTGTATCAATGTCAATAACCTTGTTGTGACATTGTGCTGTAATTTGGCAAAAGGTTACCATTGGGTGAAACTGGGCAAAAAGTGCATGGGATTTTCCTGCATTATTTCTTACAGATGAATGTGAATTTGAAATTACCTCAAAATTTAAAAAAATTTTAATAAAAAATGCATATACATTTGTCTCTGACTGAAGTGATCTCTATATGGAAGAAAGAGAAGGAAGGGAGGTAGGAAAGAAGGATGGATGGATGGAAGGAAAGAAGGAAAGAAGGAAGAGAAATGTACACTGCCTTTAAGACACAATTCATATCAATGGTTTAAACAGAAGATGTGTTTCAGATGAAAGCACATTGAAGGATTAGGTTAAACCTATATTCAAGTAGCGGTCTTCTAAAATAAGATGCCTTGAAATACACATAAATCATAAAGGTTATTTATTTTGCTACTGTTTTAATATAATGGGATTATTGATGGGAATGTCTAAATTTTATATTGCACTTTACTCTTACGATAGATTTTCACAAAACTATGGTTCAGATCACACATTCATTTATTCAATACAGATTTATTATTTACTATATAAGCAATTGTCATGATCAGCTACAGGAGGAAATAAAATAATACAGCTGTGATAGTTTTTATTTTTACAGTCAGATTTGTCCCACCACATTATTGAACAGAAAATAAAGAGAGCTAAGATTCAGAGCCAAGAAAGCGAAGACAGTCTTCTTGAAGCTTGAAAACCAAATGATGGAAATAATGGAACTCCCTTGTATTTCCTGGTAGATAAGTGACTTTTTAAGTAGGTTAGCATTAGTACGTTTTTGGTTATCCACTTTGTGCCACTCACCACCTCAAACTTACTGGTTTAAATGATAAATTGATTATCTCTCATATTTTCACTGGGTCAGGAACTCAGATAAGGCATTGTATATATGGCTTATATCTGCCCCGTAATATCTAGAATTGCATCTGGGAAGACTCAAAAGCTGGGGAGGTGAGTTATCTGAATGAGTCCTCACTCACATGCCTGGTGATTGATTTGGGCTATCCGCTCAGGCATCAACTAAGGCTGTTGGCTGGAAGCTCTGTTTTTGGTGTGGTCTCTCTTTATGGGCTAGTTTGGGCTTCCTCGCAACATGGAAGTTAAGTTCTTAACGTGAAGCAATCCCAGAGGTCTGGGCTCCCAAAACGAAAGGGTATAACTTCTACTGTATTTTATTAGTAAATCAGTCATAGAGCCCAGATTCAAGGGTATGGGGACCATAACCCACCCATTCAAAGGGAATCATGAAAGAATATTGAGACCATGATTTAAAACTGCTACAGTCATCCCACTGGCCACACACTGCTTACATTCCTCCCAAATGCAGTATAAACTCTCTCCCCACCAAGAACCTCCAAATCCCATCTCATTGTAGTATCAGGCTTCAGTTCAAGGTAGGATTTCATCCTATAAATCCAGCTCAGCTCCTCAGGTACTGATTATCCAAGAATGTTAGGGTCATATTTAAAACCACCACAGGAAGCTCCGGACGAGAGACTCCATGTTTCAGGAAGAGAAATGTAAGGCTGACCTAATGTGGACATTGTGTGTCTTATTACATCACCAAGGAAGGTGTTTNNCCCTACATTTCTCAGTTATAGAAAGCATGCAGCTAAATATGAGACAGTTTTAGTTGAAAACAGGATTCACAGGACATGCAAAATTTTTCAGGCTCTTTTCACGGAAGCATTTTGGAATACATTGTACAGGGAAGGCTATTTAATATTTAAAGGAGCTATTAAATCTTTATTTATAACTCATGAAAGGATTTTCTTTTTCATCTCCAAAATAAGAATGGAGTAAAAAAAAAAAAAAGAATCAAGTATATGAATGAAACACAATGCAATCTCTTTGTTGAACTAGTGACCCATCAACCATGGTTTGACGGATCCCCTCAGAATAGCATTCCTGAAAATGCCTGTGTCACCAGAGGCTGCAGGAGTTACGTACCAGTGTTAAGTTGGCTCTAGTGAGGGACCACATGTGATTTTAACCTGCGGACGGGTGGTTCTGGAGAACCTACCCTCCACATCACGAACACTTCCTTCAGATTTCAGCTCCCGTTCTTCATGCCCAGAAACGTCCCTGACGGCTCTAACAGAAAAGGAAAGGCATGATTTCATCATATCCTTGTGACATTGATAATAGAAATAACATGCAACCATAATATACAAGCGAACTTTTTTTTTTTTAAAAGATTTTATTTATTTATTTGACAGAGAGACAGCCAGCGAGAGAGGGAACACAGCAGGGGAGTGGGAGAGGAAGAAGCAGGCTCCCAGTGGAAGAGCCTGATGTGGGGCTCGATCCCATAATGCCGGGATCACGCCCTGAGCCGAAGGCA
Source organism: Ursus maritimus (assembly GCF_017311325.1). NCBI lineage: Eukaryota > Metazoa > Chordata > Mammalia > Carnivora > Ursidae > Ursus > Ursus maritimus. The sequence continues at coordinate 74,434,429 of NW_024427107.1, forward strand.
GACGCTTAACGACTGCGCCACCCAGGCGCCCCTACAAGCGAACTTTTATTATTGCTGAATGTTATAGTAGGCCTGAATGTAGAAGGAGACTGGAAACATGGAATCCAGATGGTAAGATGCCTGGATGGGGATAGTGTGCGAAACAAATACAGTGAATTTCTTAATCCAGCTGTAGTCCAGCAAAAGAATCCGATGGTCATCTCTTTAAATGAGGGTCCAAAATCCTCTGGGGAAGGCCAGCAGCTGATAAAGCGACGGTTACATCTGGACCGAAGCTGTAATGTAAGCAACCATGACAGTCCTCTCCTCCATCTTATCGCAGTAAGAAGTGGATAGGCAAGGGTATTACCCTGAAAGGAGAGTAATTTAAAGTACTCAGACTTCATCTAAGTGTAACACTAGGGTCAGAGAAAAAGACAAAAAAAAAAAAAAAAAAAAAAAAAGAGTAAGGTATGTGGCTCCTACATTGTGTACCTGTCAAACCAAAGAAATGTGTCGCAGATTCCTGAAGAATGATGATTTCTCATATTGAGTCCAATGACCCCCCAGTAGGTCCTGCATATCTATCTGGCACAGTGCCAGTTTATGTCTGTTGTCCTGCTATGGTGGTCACTAATGTCTCTTTTCTTTCTTAGAAGTCCAATTTGGATATATTTGGCTCCTACATTGTGTACCTGTCAAACCAAAGAAATGTGTCGCAGATTCCTGAAGAATGATGATTTCTCATATTGAGTCCAATGACCCCCCAGTAGGTCCTGCATATCTATCTGGCACAGTGCCAGTTTATGTCTGTTGTCCTGCTATGGTGGTCACTAATGTCTCTTTTCTTTCTTAGAAGTCCAATTTGGATAATGTATGAAGTGAATGTTTATGTCCTCCCCCCCCAAATGCATATGGTGGAATCTGAAGCCCCCAAAGTGATGGCATTCAGAGGCGGGTTTTTTGGGAGGTAATTACAGTGAAGACCTCATAAATGGGATTAGTGCCTTACATGAAGAGACTGGAGGGAGTTCCTCTCCTGTCTTGCTCACCATGTGAGGACACAACGAAAAGGCGCCATCTGCAAACCAGGAAACGGACCCTCACCAAACCCGACCACGCTGGCATCATGACCTCTGACTTCCAGCCTCCAGAACCGCGGGAAACATGTTTTCCCACATATTGTTGATAGCCCCCTTCCCGTTTATGGGGTTTTGTTGGAGCAGCCCGAGCTGAGTAAGACAGATGAGCTCTCCCACGGAGTAGGATCCCTGAAGGCATATTTTGAAATATTGGCAGAGTTGTTTCCTCTCCTTCTCAGAGGGAGTTACAAGGGCCAAATCAGAGGCCGTATCCAATTCTTCCTTGTTTTTTTTTTTTTTCCCCAGATATTCTTACTCTTTTGATATGAACTACTTTATTATTTACTGGGTTGATCACAAAGGCTCAGAGTCTACTTGGTCCAGCACCTTGAAGCCCTAGTTGTGCTTTACTCACTTCTATACACACAGCACTTGTTACCGTTTGTCTGAGCCGAAAATCAATAAACCGTTGTTCAGCGAATGGATTTTGCTCTTCATTCTTTTTGAGGCTACAATTAAGTCTCAGGAAATAAATGGCTGTGTTATGTGGAGTCATTTGATCAGGCACTAAATGCGCTTCTTTGGATCAGAACACTCACAGCTGAAAGTAACAAGTTCTCTTGAAGGAAGGGACATAGTGTCTCTTCGAGAAACTTGAATCCAGCTTATTTTCACTTCACTTCACGGCAGGAGCAGCCCTTGCCTGAGATCTCCTTTTTAATGATTTATTAATGCAGTCGCATCTGACAGTTTTTAATTCTGCTCGCTCTGAAGGCTACTTTCGACACGGTTGGTTATGGCATCCTCCTGGCTCACCTGGAATATCATGTCAGCTTAGCTGTTTTGACTTTGAGCGGGTTTCACTCATGTTTGCTCAACAGCAGTCACCATCCCCAGTGAGAGGCGTCCTTCCTTCCCCTGCACTGACAGAGGATTGCGCTCTCCCTCGAGAGGCCTGGCATCATGCGTCTCTCCACTCAGCCTCTCCAGACAAGTCTTCAGTCCTCTGAAGAAGAAGAAAGCCATCTTCGGCGGAGTGGAAAGAAAGCAATCTTTGAACACCAGGCTCAAGGCCTTTGTGTCCTGCCTCCATGTGACAAGTGATTTTACCTACCAGCGCCTGGGGGTCCTCCTCTCTGAGTGAGATAACTCTGCCTACCTCATGCTACGTTTGTGAAAAGTCTCCGAGTACCTAGTACTTCATGCTACGCCCACAGGAGGCCATCCTTCCGGAATGACGTTTAATAAGAAGCCCTCGTACAAAGGGTCATCTGCTGACTCAGCATCAGAATGGCATTGCCCACGAAGCCAGGATAGGAATTCAAAGTGTCTCCTGACTTTGGAATCCTGACATGTTTTATTTCTGCTTTTCTTCAATCTGGTAACATTTTTTAAAAAATCGCATTCAAATATGTCTGCCTCCTAGACCAGATTATAAATTCTTATTGAGGCTGAAAGTTCTCAATTCTTTAATTTTGGATTTCCTTATACCTTTGGAACTGCATAATAATGATGCAAACTAAGAGTTCAGTGAAGAAAAAGAGGTCATATTATTAATGACTCCAGGGTGATAAATCAAAATCCGGCCGCGTCTTCACCAAACCAATATGGCTGCCCTACACAGGAACCCTGGCACAAACAGAGCCCCACAGAAAACAGTTAATACGTGACTAACAAGTTAAAATTGTAAATTTACACACCAGGGCCTCACAAATCAAAAGTAGCATTTCCAAATTCCGACATGTGTGCCACTGACCTACTTCTGATCTTCTATTCCACAGATACACAACCGGCGTACGGAGTCCGTCTTCCAAAATAGACATATTGCTGCGTCTTCGGCCTTTTCCCTCACTTAATAACCATGTTATTTTGGGGCTGCCAAAGTTTGACCGTCTATCCTAAATACTCTGAAAATCTGTTTCCTTTCTACTTTCCTCACTGGTGCCGCTTCAGCCCCGTGCCAACTATGAGTATCATAAAGAAACTTGCAAAGCCATAGTCTCAATTCTACTCTCCCTGCTCATCCAAAAGAAAAAAAAAGTAGTAATCTTATTTAATTAATTACAATGAATTAATTAAATTAATAATTTAATCTAAGGTAATTACATCAGCTCAAATACGATCATTTGACTTCCACATTCTAAAAACCTCTGATGTTCCCCCATTGACTTTATTATAAAACTCTGTCCCCACACCACTACAGTTGCTGATCTGACCTCCAGACGCAGCTGAATCCCGGCAGCCTGGTTCCTCCTCCCTGCCCACAGTTGCAGACCCTCCTGATACTATGTGCTTCCTGAATAGTGATGGTTTTACCCATGGCAATCCCTTCTACCTTCCTGGGCTGGCCTTTCAGTCTCCTTTACCTGAAGAATTCCTAATTTTTGTTCCAACTGGTGCCTACTCTGTGACAGCACTCTGCCCCCCTTAGGAAGAAGTGGGAATTAACTGCCTTTAAGATTCCAAAGCACTTTCTCCACATCTCCGTAACAGCAGGGAGATTGTTTTAAATGCCTATATCTGCACTGGGGTGTGAACCTTGTAGACAAGGACTCTGGTTTATTAACCTCTGTATTTCCAGCTTCTTGAAGAGACCTTCTAAATAGGGTATATCTGTGGATGGAGAAAGAAAAGAAGAAAAAGCAGGCGATGGTAGAGTTCTTGATTTCTGGGCATCTTTTCAAAGTGCTGACATTCAGAATTGTTAATGTTGCTGATTGTAACTAATGGTATTATTATTATCTTTTCAGTAGTAGTACTGACAGCAACAAGCACACACTCCTTTTGCTGAACACGGATTGTGGTCTAAGCACTATGCTAGTACATATGTGTTGAGTACCTTCTGTGTGCCTATTGTTCCTATAGGTGAGATGACAGTAGCAATTATAATAATGCCATTAACGGAGACTACTGTATACTAGATATGTTCTAAATTAGGCACTTGATAATTAATTGATTTTTTTAGAGAAGAGATATAGGTGAAACAAATTACCCAGAGCCATACAACTATTAAGAAGTGAAATCAGGAATCAGTTCTGGGAAGTTCAACTCTAGCCTCTGTGTTCTAAACATCTCTGCTATCCTGGCACAAGCCAAAGTCTCTTTTCACATGAATTTGACATACACACGAAGGAAAAAGAGATAGATAATATAAATAAGTAAGTAAAAATTTAAGACAGCCATTGTAGAAAATTTAATAATTCAGAGAGTGACAAGTTATTTGAAGAGAACAATGCAAGGAGATATAAGAAAGTAATGGAAAGTGAAGTTTGGAGCACCTAGGCTCCAATGGAGGTGAGACCAAAAACGGGATGGGCTCCTTTCCTGCTGGAGGAAATAGCAAGCAGTGTGTCTTTGAGGCTTTTGTGAATATGACCATTTTGAAGACCAGGAAGAAAGTCTGTGTGTCTCAAACACAGTGAGCAAGATAGGGAGTCTCAGAAATAAGGTTGGAGTCGAGGCAAGAGGACGGAGTCCTGTGTCAGTGACTGTTTGGTTTTTATCCTAAGGGGAATTGAAAGACAGAGGAGGGTTTAAAGAGGGAGAAAATGATTTACAGCTTTAAATTATTTTGGCCAGAGATACTGGTTAGGACTCCATTGCAAAGGCCCAGCATTGCAATGATGGTGGCTTGAACCAGGGTTGTAGTGGTTCAAATGGAGATAAATACATGCATGATACTTAGATCTTCACATCTTGCGCTCACCATGACTTTATGAGATAGCATGATTTTTCCCATGTTAGCTAGGAGGGAACCGAGGCTCAGAGTGACTTAGCATTTTAACCAGGGAAAATTCCTAGTCAATCTCTATTATGTGTGCTGAGTAGGGATTTGAACCTACCTCAAGTGCCTGCTTCCAAAACCCATGCCTTTGACATTCAGACACTTCTGTGGGAAGACAAACATCCCCCCTGGGGGTTCAGAAGATTCTGAGGTTGCTGTGGCTGATGATAACAGTGAAAGTGGAAACTGGGGGTATAGAGCAGTGAGCAGAGAGTGTAGAAAACTTAAACACAGCTCCGAAAATCCCTGGTGGAGGAAGCACAGTCATGTGATGGTGACTGTAGGTGGACTATGGTTGTAATGATGATGATGGTGTGGACTAGCCTGGTGTAGTGCCTTCCTGTGTCTGGACTCACTGAGAACTGGAATGACCTCAGTGATGGCAGATAGAAGTGGGGTTCCATGGTCTGGACACATACATGAAAATCCAGACATCAGACCCAGCAGAAACTGGAAAGTGGGGTCTGAACAGAGAACATGATCTCAAAACTATAACCAGGGTAAAAAGAGCTTAGGGATCATTTTTAGAACATAAGATAAAGAGTTCCAGTGGTCATTAGGGAATTCAATGCAGTTCAACTACTAGACTCCAGGTCTGAAACCACCACCAACCAAAATCTGCAATGAAGTCTTAGAGGTACCACAGTATGGGGTGTTTGGGGGTTTTGTAGACCCAATTTTAATGTGGGAGGACTTACCCTCATACTACCAAGCAATTCTTGAATACCAACTGAGTGTCCTATATTTCTACCTAATTCAGACACTGTCTACTCAGAGATAGCATCATCTTCCACAGGTCAAAGGTTGAGTCTCATAAGACTGCCCTCCTCCACTTCAGACACCAATCTGTTACCACCTGTGCTTCTCACTGACCAACTATACATTGGAGGTTCCAATGACCTCTCCTTGAATTTCAGGCACCATTTGCGAGTCTAGGTTGTTACCCGTACTACTGACCAACAGGCTATAAATCAGAGATATCCAAGACTTCCTCCTTAGGTTTGATTAATTTGCTAGAGCAGCTCACATAACTCAGAGAAACATTTAACTTACTACATCACCAGTTTCTTTCAAAAGGATATAATTCAGGAGCAGCCAGATAGAAGAGATGCACAGAGCAAGGTATGTGGAAAGGGACTCAAAATTTCCATGACCTCTCGGAATGTGCCTTTCTGCCCAAACCTCCACATGTTCACCAACCTGGAAGTTCTCCAAACTCTTTCTTGGTTTTTATGGAAACTTCATTACATAGGCATGATAGATTAAATCTTTGGCTGTCGGGGAATGATTCAACTTCAAGCCTCTCTCCCCTTCCCGGGAGGTCAGGGGATGAGAACGAAATTTCCAACCCTCTAATCCCAAGATTGGTTGCTCTAGCAACTAGCCCTCATCCATGGGTATGGTTCAAAAGTCACCTCATTAACATAAAAAATACATCTTTATGGCTTTCATAATTTAGGAAATTCCAAGGGTTTTAGGAGCTCTGTGCCAGAAATGGGGATAAAGACCAAATATATATTTCTTATAAATCACAATATCACAGGTATGTAGAGGGTAACACAGGGGCACCCAGAAAGAAGGATTAACTCAAACTTGGGAGTTTAATAACAACAACCAAATCTTATGACAGGTTATTAAATAACTGGTAAGTGTTATGGTGAGAGAATGGGGGATTTACAAGTTCCATTTCACATACATTGCTTTAATTGCACTTCCTGAGATATGTGTGCCTTAATGACTTCTGTTCTATGGGGAAGGAGACTGAGCCTTAGAGAAGTAGAGTACCTTGCCCAGGGTCACTCCTGGGGATCTGAAATCCCACCTATTCAACCTCACAACCTACATCCCGAACAGTCTGTAAGCAATTCCCTGTGGCTGAAGTCCAAAGAAGCAAGGGTGGTCTCTGAAGAGCAATACGTAGGTCACAGCAAAAGACAAATCCTGGTGGTGTTTTGGGGCACATTTAGAAATGTTGTCTTCTATCTATTAACAGATTTTGAACTGTAAATCACATAACATATGTTTGGGATTTTTGTTCAAAATTGGTTCAAGGCCTGAGGTAACACCTGGAGAAGACTACATGAGCAGTTTGAGTTTCAGAACATCAAGAGAAAGGTGAAGAAAGAGGTAAAGAATCAGGAATAGGAGACCTTGATCCTTAACTGACCCTGGATTTGTAGATAATCTAGTCAAGTAATCAATTTGGTGACTCTTAGAAGTTTTGGAAACTGGATATATATTTTTTCTACTTGAGCCTTGTTTTGCTTATCTGTGAGATGACACTGATGGAATATGATGACTAATTTCCCTTTAAATCGCTAACTCCTTTATATAACAAAGGCAAAACACCCATAATTTAGAACCCAATGATTTCATAAGTAGATAAGATACAACATGATTTTCTTTAAAGAAATTCATATGCAACTAAAATTAATATCATATGCACTCTTCAGATAAAATCTGTGATCTCATCTCAGTGATCCAAACCCACCCCTTATTATAGTTCACAATCGTAGAATCATTCATCTAGCTGTCCAGTTCCAAGCCTTGCCAAATATCACCACATTTAATGAATGTTCAGACCATGTGGAGTCTATTTCCTTAACTCATTGATCCCTCTATTGAAAGACTTACCATTTCTCACTTGAGTTGCTATAGTGCCATCTCCATCTGGTTTCTGCTTCTCACCTGGATCGCCCCAATTCTCCCTTCTCACATTTGTCAAACTAATAATTTTGAACAAATATCCAATACCATCTCATCTCTGTTGAAAATCCTTCAATGACTCCCTATAACATTCTAGAAAAAAAATCCAACTCCCTATCTTAATATGGGAAGCCCTTCATAATTTATATGATTTGATCTTTATTACATCAAGAAGCACCTTCAACCACCCTCTACTTCACGTGTATAATTCCAACCAGAACAAGGGATTTAAAATTGTCTGAAAAGAGCATATTCGTATATCTAGCTTTCCAAATTATTCTTCATCTTGCTTAAAACATGCTTTGATTTCCCCATTACTTTCCCATGATCAGCACTGATGTTTCTAATTATTTATCTAGATTCAGCCCAAACACGTTCTTTTTTTCTTAAACCTCCTCTTCCTCAGTGCTCCATTCACCCAAGATCTCTGGGATCCTCTCGTATGTTGATGACATTTCAGTGTTCTTACATAATATTTCTACACAGAAATTATCACATTATACTATTATCAATGTATATGTTAGCATTGGAATAAACTTCATGACTGTTGCTAAGAAAATGGCTTATTCATCTCTGTACCTTCAGTCTGTGTTTAGCACACAGTAGGTACATAAAAATGTTTTGAATAAATGAGTTACTGAATTCATGTTCTTCTCATCAGTTAAGAAAGTTCATGAAATGTGTTCAAATAGTAATAGTTTGTCAGTTCGAGTTGCAATATGAACATGAAAACTGTGAACACAAATAATGCATTACCTATTTTTTTCATTCAGAATTTCCACAATTCTAGCAGATGTTCTCTCCAGTTACATCTTAATGAATGAGATAATTCTGTGCTTTGTATAGTTGTCTCAAGGAAGGAATTATATTCAGGAACTCAACAATGTCCCAGTAAACAATAGATACCAAGATTATTGCCTGTAGAAACAAGTAATTTAGGTTTTGGTTAGTTGTGAAATGGGGGAAAAAGTCATAATATTTATGATAATGAAATAATTTAACAAATCTAATACAAGTCCTTAAACTATAATTATCACTCTCTTTCCTCTTCATTGTGTACCAAATGCTCATCTAAACACCTGGAGTGTGAAAATACCACTCCTGGCTATAAAAACCACTGCCTGGAATGTATTTCAGTTCTCTCATATTTCCATTTTATCCTTTAAATTATTTTAAGTCATCAAGCCAATCAATGTCAACAGATTGAAAAGGATGCTATTTAATTTCATGAGCAATCACAACATTTTTATCTATGCAAAGTAAGATAGTACGGATAATTGGGCCTTATGCCTGATGGCTCAAAGCAGTTCTCTGTGAGTGGCAGGAAGGATTTTCTACCATCCTTCATCTCTACCTGAATGCACAGTGTAACATGGGAAGTTTCAGCATTTCAAGGGAGAAGCTAACTCCAACCTCATTCTGTAATAAAATGGGCATGTGCGTATCAGTGGGTCCACCTAAAATGTTTTAGGTGTATTTTGTAACTTTTTGCAAGATATTCTCTCCACATTCTAATATAAGACGAGATAGGAAAAAGGAAATTAATGGAACTTCTCTGATAAGTACAGTAAAAGTGTTTTAATCCACACAATTTTATGTTGTTGCTACTATTACCTCTAATACTCAGATGAAGAAATGAAACCCTGGGAAGTTACCTAAGTCCTATGTCCCCCTTTTTTTAATTTGCAAGAAGAACAAATACAACACTAACCTTTCCATGTAAACGTTTTGTTTTGTTCCCGTTCAAATATATCTCTTATTAGGTGTGACAAAGACTGGCTCAGATAGGACTGGAATGTCCTGCTAAGTATTCTGGGACATGGGGCTGAAATACCTCAAACTTGTGGTTTTATTTTTTCACACATATTTATTTAGGAATCATGCAGCAGGTCCTGGGCTGGCTGAATAAGGTAGATGGTTTCTTTGTTCTCAAAAGGAAAATAGTGTACATGTGTGATGTGATACTTGTTAGAATAGAGTGAAGATAGAGGACACAGAGGACAACAAATGTAGACAGGGCAATATGGGTTATGTAAATGAAGTTAGAAGACATAATTTAAAGGGACATCTTGAAGGAAAGGTAAACTGAGATGACAAACCTAATAGATCACAGATTAAAGCAAGATTGGGAGCCAAGGTTTATACAAGTAGGTGGGTGAGGGATGAAATACAGAGAAACAGAAAATGATGGGAATGTGTGTGTCAAGTAACAAAAGAGAAATTTGTTTTCTGGCTTCTGAAGTTTTCTACACCCTCCCAGTCTAGGCTTCTTACATGTAGTTGTACACACATCATGGAATCAGGGCTCAACAAAGAACACTGCTGGGGAAATTTCCTGTGAGGGTGAAATTTTGTGAAACTAGTGAAATTAGGAACTCAGGAGTTTTTATTTATTTTTACGGTCATAAATCAATAATAGTATGATAATCGTTAGTCCATTTATGGAACACTCACTGTATACTAGCCTATGTGCTTTACTAATATTTTTCTCATCTAATCTTCCCCAGCAAGTCTCTTCACAATATACTATTATCCCATTCTACAGATCAGGAAAAGAGGCTTGAAAGCTTAGAGAACTTGTCTAAAGTCATAAGAGTGGTAGGTGAAAGAGCAACCATTAAAATATTTCTTTAATATTAACTTATGTAACACATTTTATTTTGTGGAACCAACTGAGATTTACAAGCGTATTCTCCTTTACTCTTCCCAACAAAACTCAGAAGTAATTAGCTGTCTCATCTCATAGATTAGGAAATTTAGCCTAAGAATTATTAGAATTTCTAACATTACAAAGATGGTAAGAACTAAGATTCAATCTGAATTAACTCAAAGAACATTTGTTGAGTGACTACTACATGTCATTCACCGCGAGGTGTTGAGTCAAGAATATTCAACAAAATAGACATGGTGTTTGCTCTTATAGATCCAACAGATTAGTTTGCGGAGAGAAATGGGGAAAGGATCAAGATGGTCTAAGAGATGTTAAGGTCAGTTCATAGAAAAACTTTACCCTATTTTTAAGGATTTTGGATTTTCTTCTTACGTACAATGGAAAGATATTGCCTCATTTTAAGTAGGAGAGTAACATGGTATGATTTATATTTTCAGAAGCTCACACTGGCTATGGAGGTAGAAGAGGTTATAAAAGACCACAAAGAAGGTTTTGAGGAAATCAGATAAGGAATATTAATAGCTTGGATCTGTTTAGTGACAGTGAATATGGAAAAGAATGGGGCCAGTATTGGGAGTAAAATTTCCAGGAATTACTAGGTTTTGTATGTACAGGATAAAGGGAAACAAGGTGACTCTAAACCTTCCAATGTTGCAATTTAAATAAACAACCAAATTAGTATTGAATTCAAGTAGGCCAAGTGATTATTTCCTGCTGAGACTGACTATAAATGAATAATACTATATATGGACCCAGTAGAACTTAGTTGAGCCAGGTACCACAGGAAAGAGCTGCTGTTCCTCACTGGCCATAGCCAAAAAGCTACTGTGATCCCGTGAAAATGAACAAGTTGAAAAGTCAGTTACTTCCAAACTCTACAGGTCCAATGGAAGAGTGCTGATCTGATTTTCTGAGATGTCAATATGTTTCATTAACTATGAAACAGTTGAGTCTTTAAGACATCTTCATTAAGAAAAGTCAAGGTGCTAAGACACCATAATGCAGATTGCAAGGCTTTTTTGCAAGTCCCTAGGAGATAAGACAGTATTTGCATGGGGTGGTGATTTGGCAGTGTGCCAAGCCATTCTACAGCTAAGGCTCTGTTAGCATTTCTTCTTGAAACCATATTTTCTGCGTTGACTATCTGGCAGTTTTGGATTGCCTCAGGCTGATAATTGGCAACTGAGCTGTTAGACCAGATGGCATTTATTTATTTATTTTATAAAGGAAAGGAAGGGAAAAAAGCATGATGCAAATTGGAAAGTCCATTTTTAGTTATAGAACAGAAAAATAAAGGAGAAAAGAAATTGATTTTAAGCAGTTCCAGATGTTACATGCTTTTCTATTCACGAAGTCACATCTAAAAGGAGAGTGCCATTAACGACAGAAAACAACAAAAAACAAACAAAAAGAGAGAGGGAGAGAGAGAGTGAGAGAGAGAGAGAGAAATTTAAAAAAGAATCTACAAAATAATGTTCAGTTGGATTTATTCGTTAGAGTTGTTATTTATAATGAATAAGACCATTTTTTTAAGAATAGGAGGAAAATCACACAATTTACATATGAATAATTACTTTCATGCTGCGTCCACACAAGGAACAGAACAGATTCAGCTGTTAAGAGTTCCGTAGTGTTGTGTCTTAATCACCAGCCCTTTCCATCCCACCTTGCTTGTTCTAGGAGCCATCTGTGAGGTGCTATTGTGTTATGCCTTCTTCAGCAGCTTCTTTTGTCCAAAGAAAGACTTTTATCAGCATCCATTAATAGGGTGCCAACAGCACCTTCCATCAGTCTTTTATCTCACTTTAGATGGAGAAGAAATCAAAGAAATTACAATTCCTGTGATAAATTGTGTCTTGTCCTGAAAATGTATGCCAAAATTTTCCAATCTTAAATTTTAATGCATTGACTCCTTTCACTGGGCCTCTTAAATTTAGATGAGTAATGTTCTAAGGAATTAGCACAACTGATCGTAGAGAACAGGTTTAGGACAGGTCTGTTAAGTGGGGATTCTTGTCATATATAGTCTATGTTGGGGAGATTGGGCAGGGGAAATTTCCTCTATCATTTAAGGTTCTTCTAGCTGGTCTAAGAAATAAATTTACATGAGGCAGATTAACAGGAGAAAAAGACCCAACGTTTAATTACATATACACAGAGGCCCAATAATGAAATTGAGACCCAAAGAGATGGCCAAGGCAGGCAGTTTTTACACTTTTTAGACAAAGAGACAACAAATCTGTGAGGAATTGGCAGGGCGATTCAGTTTTTTAGTAGCTTCACGTAGTAAGGAATTCTATACAGAATTTGGCCTGGGGTATTAAATAAAAGTACAAGGATTGTTTACATAGCCTTTCTGGCTCTGGATTCTCTGTCTCTGGTGATAAGGATGTCTCTTTACCTCCAGGTACAGAGAGGGTACCTTTCACATGGTAGATTTATTTCCTGTTTTCTGGAGACAAAGTAGGGTCAGCGTGTTCTTTTTACACTGGCTGTTTCATTTCTTAAGTAACTTTTAATTCAGAATAATCACTATGCCAAAGTGGCACACTTTGGGGTGGCCTGGCTTTGGCCCCTACAGTTGTTTGTCATCTTCCATTAGACCCACCACCATCCAGATATTTCACTTGGTTCTTGAAAGACAAATCACTAGGAAAATCCTAATCTTCCTGGAGTGGGGGCTCAGACATGGTATATCCAATAAACCACCAGATGTTGTTTATGTTGATGGTTTGGCACAATCCAAGGAACAGGACTCTAGCCTACCATTAAAGGTCTTTATGAGGAGTCAGTGTTCAATTACATAACAACTATATAATTCTGGGGAGGTTATTTCTCCTCTCCTGCTCTCAGTTCCTTTTTCAGCAAACTGATATATGCTGCTGTAGGGTTGTTATGTTGATCAAACTAGAAGCTCAGTATGAAAAATCTTTACATATCAGGAAAGTGATTTTGTATTCTGACTCTACTCTGCCATTTATAATCTATAGAACTTTGGAGTGCTTACCTAACATAGCTAAATTAATGTTTTCTTACTTCTAAATATGATTTTTCCATTGTGAAGTTACAGAAATTAAATTACACATTATAGATAAATATAATATGTTTAATATAGTGCCTGAACTGTAGGGCACAAAATAAATAATAGGTCTTTTTCCTCTCTTGTTTTCCCTCTCTGGGCAAATCGTTTTTCTCCATGTTCATGGTTAGGAAACAAGATAAATGTAATTGCTTATATAAACGAAGTTGAAAAATATTCATTATTAAATGCTTACTATATGCTGGGCACTGTTCTAGGCACAGGGAATAGACAAATGAACAGAACAGGGGGTGTCTGCAGTCATGGGAAAGAAAGACAAAACATACAAGTGTACAAATAACATAATTAAAACAAAATATCCAGTTTGCCCCAAATCAAATTCTGCATCACAAAATCTGGAAATTATAGCATAGAAACATGTTCCTTCTATAAGAGAAGAAAAGGGAGGAAAATAAGCCGATAATTATAAGGATTTCTTTGTTGAACTGGAAGTTTGTTAAACTGAACTATGTGAACTGGTCACATAATCAATGAATGTGACCACATGCTACCACAGGAAAGGTAAAAAAATAAAAGAACTTTCCTCTGCTCTAGTATGTATTAATGTGGTGGAAATGACTCAGAGACCAGAATTCCTCTGCTACCAATAAGCCAATGCAAAAGCACCGACTTTATTATGCTGAGAACCCAGCCTTCTACGTATCCTGCACTGTTACTGCCCACAACTCTGGGCACTATTTTGCAATTTGTTATAGGAAGAATGAAGAGGAATAAACGGAGAGAGAAGACAGTCACATGGAATGACAATCCAGCAGAAGGAGGAAACTCCACATTTGCATAAATTTCAGGTAGAACATTAAAACTCACACAAGGCACAGACTGGAAATTCAGCTGATCTCTGGGGAGCTTAAATGACAGGAAGCACAGGTGACACATGGATGAGAAAGAAGATCTGATAATTCCTCTGCATGATGGTGATACTGAGGTATCATGAGAAGATTATAAGATGTGCAGTCAGTTTATTAAAAATACTCAGAACTGGGGTACCTGGGTGGCTCAGTTGGTTAAGGGTCTGCCTTCGGCTCAGGTCATGATCTCAGGGTCCTGGGATTGAGCCCCACATTGGGCTCCCTGTTCAGCAGGGAGTCTGTTTGTCCCTCTGCCCTTCCCCCCACCACGCTTGTGCTCTCTCTCACTCTCTCTCTCAAATAAATAAATAAAATACTTAAACAAAAAAATACTCAGAACTGCTTAATATATTTCTGGAATACTTGCATCACAAATACTTGAAATGAGAAAAAAAAAAACGTGTCTTATCAAGCAATTGTCTTTTAGTAGTTAGCTGATGTCCGCTAAAAATGCTTTCTCTGTTGATTCTTGATCATCACTACAGTCTTCTGAAAACACTTGAGATGGATATGACCACCATTCCACATACAGAACTATGGAACATTTTGGAGGAAGAAGAAATGAGGAATACGTTTAGCATTTAGTATTGCCCCTTTGTGTGTGGTGCTTGAACTTCCTGGTTATACAAATGATGTCTATTACATTAGGTTATTGTAAGATTGAGTAGGAATATGTTCTAGAAAGATGCCTCCCAAAATAAAATGAAATAAAATATTTGGGACAATGTTAGATTTATAGATATTAACTATTCTACTAGCAAACAAGATATCTTCATGAAAAGAAGTTTCTGATGGAGAAATTAAAACACAAGAATTTTGTATACAACTAAATTCTTTATTTTTTTTTTCTGATTTGTTGAACACCTAAATTTATCTGTAGGTTGGAAATGTTTACTCTAAGAAGTAGAATAATAAATGAAACAGAATACATATCCGTTAAGACACATAGTGCATCAGTAAAAGAAATAATGATTGGGGTTTTATATGTGTTTGTTTGTTTGTTTTGGTTTTGATTTTGGAGATAAGCTCTGTCTGCTCCAAGCTTTGAAGATGAACTATTGCGGTCAGATAAGGCTTTTCACTTCAGAAAAGAGAAATTAAAACAAATATAGTAAAGCCAGCCAGTGAGAAGACAGACTTACTTAATGGGGAAATGCACCAAGCTTTTTAAAACTAGGCCTTAAGAAAAACAAAAATAAAGCAATCTGGTTAATTAGAGAACACTAAAGAGGTGGCAAAAATAACCAAGTCCAGGGGCGCCTGGGTGGCTCAGTCCTTAAGTGTCTGCCTTCGGCTCAGGGCGTGATCCCAGCGTTCTGGGATGGAGCCCCAAATCAGGCTCCTCCGCTGGGAGCCTGCTTCTTCCTCTCCCACTCCCCCTTCTTGTGTTCCCTCTCTCGCTGGCTCTCTCTCTCTCTCTGTCAAATAAATAAATAAAATATTAAAAAAAAATAACCAAGTCCAAAATTGGCTAAGGTCATGTGATCCTTGAAACATAAAACTACATCCAGATGATCATGAATAAATGGAAATAAAGCACTTTATGGAGTAATTAAGGGAAGTGGTAAATCTCATTTTCAGTTAGTTTTAAGGAGTCACAGTACAATTAGTGTGTGGTAAAAATTTAAAAAAAAGAAATAGAAAGAAAATTAAACCTTCATCCAAAATGTGAATTGAATAAAACTCCATCCTGGATATTTTGGTTTTAGTTTTAATCAAGAACTGATACTAACCTGTTGTGTGATGTTGAAAAAGTCACCTAACCTTCCCAGACCTGTTTCCACTAAAAGAAAATGGATTTGACATTTCCTTATAGATATAATAATGTATTATTCTACAGAAAACTTTCATTATTTGGAACCCTCAGAAAACAGTTTTCCAAGTGGTTGAAAATGTACTCATTTCAGCGCTAAAATTTGTCATTCAGCCATTTTTTACTAGATTCGTGTTTAGCAGGCACACTGTTGGAACCTGTTTCTACTTTCTTATGTAAATGATATTAAATGCCAGTTCACTCTTCTTAATGAATTTGAGTGTCTTTGAGTTCATGCTGTCCGATTGTGATTCTAGATGGCAGTCTTGTGCTTAAAATTTCCTCTTTCCCCCTTTGCTCAGATTTCACCTCCAGCTTCCAGGAGCCCTCTGTAATAGTTAACTAGTCTAAGCTCTCCAAATCACCAAGCACTTGTTAACCTTGCAGAGGGAACGGCCTTATGGGGAACTTGGGGGGGGGGGTGCGGTTGTTGCAGATGAAATGCACAAGTTGTCACATGTGGATTTACACAACACGACTTGGACTCCAAAGAAAGCACTTTTCTCCTTTTCAGGAATGTGGATCGTGGTGGAGGTGGTTGGGTAACTGGTAACTGAGCTCTGAGAGATGATGCACGCACATTCTTATTGTTCTACGTATGGAAAAATTTGTTCTTCTAATAGGGTCAACAGCACCACAATTAGGGGGGCAAAGGTGGTCTTTGAACACTCTGCTTATTCATATGGAATTCTTTTGTTAGGTTTTTGAAAAGCCAAAAGATTTTTCTCTCTCCCTGAGCTCTCTCAGATCAAGAAAAAATAAAGTGTGATTGATTTTAATGCATTAGCCCCTGCCCACGATATTCATCTTCAAAGCTTGGAGTGGACAGTGCTTATCTCCAAAATCAAAACCAAAAAAAAAAAAAAGCCCCCAAAAACAAAACAAAGAAAGTCTGGGGAGGTAATTTTGGCTGGACTACTTTTAGAAGTGGAATCTTAACTCCGGAAGGTTCAATGAGGTAGAAATAAGAACCAACCAAATCCATTTAAATATCCATGAGAAAAGCGGTTCTGTCAGAGGGGAAGAATGCGAAGATTTCAGAATAGCATCAGATAATAAAGAGGTAAGTCATGTCCTATTAAATGGTTTTAAAAAACACATAAAACACTGACAATAATTAATTTAGACATAAGTTGAATCCATGGGATGTGGACAGTAAGACTCCATTTGAAGGGCATGGCTGTAGAGATGTTTTCTATATTCCTCTGCAAGAAGAGTGTAAGAAAAAAAAAATCACTCCTATTATCTGAAGCTCTATGTCTCATGTTACATGAGACTTGTTGGTTAATATGTCATTTTGATTCACTTGGTAAATAGGCAATCCCAAATCTACTTAGTACAGCAACATTTTTCCCAGGCGTAATTACAGATCTAACTTGATGTTTCCACATGATGTTTAATAGAGTTCCCAAACTTACACTCCAAACATGAACAGCCACCTTTCCCTTCTCCTGTGGTCTTTCCCATCTCATCCCACCAGCAGCTCAGGCTAAATATCTTGAGGTCATGCTTCACTTTCACCTCTCATCTATCAGCAAATTCTTTGGGTCTCTTTCCAAATAGCTAGAGTCTGATTACCTCTCACCACCTCTCCTTTCCACCCTGGTCACAACCACCATTGCCATTCACCTGGATCGTTGCCCTCCACTGTCTCCTCACATTTGCCCTTGCACCTCAACCCCATACACACATCTCATCTCTGTATAGCAGCTGGACTCAGCCTGCTCAATGTCCTATCACATCATGTCTCGTCATGACCCCCCTGTTCACAGTGCACTGCCTGCGTTTCCTTCTCACTCAGAGTGAGTGACCAGGAGGGTTCCCACAGCCTGGACCCCTTTCCCTGTCTGAGCTATGCCCTCCCTCTTTTCTCTTGCCTCACGGGCTCCAGGCACTCTGACCTTTTGCTCCTCCTCTCACATACCAGCCTCGCTCCTTCTCAGGGTCTTTGCATTTGCTCTTCCCTCTGCTGGAATGCTCCTGCAGATTCCACAAGGCAAACCTCTTCATTTCTTCCAGGTGTTTTCCCAGTTGCTACCTTTTCCAGGAGTCTTTTCCTGACTGTGCTGTTCAAGTGTCAACCTAGTAACTCAGGATCTCCCTATCCAATGACCTTTTCTCCATGGCAATCTTCTGAAACATCTTGGAGTTTAATTATGTGTTTCTTATTATTCTCACTGCCCTGGCATGCCCCTGGCATTTATGTTTCATGAGGTGAGGACATTGATCTTTTTTCCACTCTTTGAGACACAGCATCTTAAATGGTGCCTGGCACATAGTAGGTGTTGCAGGTTGCACGAATGAACGAATGGATGCATGAGTGAGTACTTTCACCACTGGAAGTGACAGACTTACTTCTGAACATGAGGAAGCAAATTATAACTCATGGTGTTCATATTTTCATGTTAAGTTTGGAAATAACCTGAGCTTATTTGACATTTTAATCACTTGTAACTTAGGAGAATTTGGCATATTAAAGTATAATTTGACATTGCAGAGTATCTAACAGATTAAGTTGATTCCAGCTTAAATGTGGAATTGAAAATTTGATTTTGCTTGTCATTCTAAGTTGACTAGTCTGAAAAAATATTACACATCTGTGAAAAGTGTTAGAACATCTCATAACTTTGGTTCATTGGATTTATGGAAGTTGCTTAAGTGGTTGGGAGGCTTAGCTTATTGGAGAATGGAAGTACTTAAAAATAAAAATGAACACATTAGATTTATAGATAAAGTTGAAAACATGTAATGGACTTTAAATTGCCAAGGTTGACTTAAAAGTTTCGGTAGCATTTTCTGGATTTATAAATAGAAAATAAGATGATTTGTAAATCAGAAAGCACAAGAACAGGACTTCAATTTTATAATGTTAATACACTAACGTTAATTTCCTAAGGTCAAAATAACCTTTCAATCTTCTTCCTGTGCATAAAACATACTTTCAAATACATCAAAAGCACATACTGATAGTGAAAATTCAGGCATTAGTAGAATGATATTTTTTTTTAGAGAATCATGTTGCTAGAAGAGAAACCTGTTTATACTTACATAAAAAAGCAATTATACAAGAATACTAATAATTATGATAGCTGCATCTATACCCACACCCATATCAGATCTCTATCAACCAGCACCCCCACCTCCACCATCATTGCATTCACTTTTTACTCTTGAGAACCAGATTTGCTCAAATACACTGAAAAACATTGGGCTTCATAAAAAGTGCTTTTCTGGAGTTCACATTCCTTGTTAGAAATATAATCATAAGTGATTTATGAATGTCTCTTTCATTTTCTATGGCTGTGCATCACCGAGGAAAGGTACACATTCAGTCCACTCTCTATTTACTTTAGGGAGAGATATCCAAAGCAGGGATCTCGCAGATTCCGTTCATTTCTGTTTTGACCAACTCACAATGGTAATGGGAAAATAATAACAGTGGCTAACATAGATGTCCTTGGCACCCTTCTAGAATTTTTGGTCTATTATCTCATTTAGCAATTAAAGGCAGAAGCTTGGGTTAATTTAGAGAATGTACATGGCTCTGACCAGGAATTTCAGAGACTTTAAGTGGTGGTAGCAGAAGAGTAGCTGGTGGGTTATTTCATCAAGAAAGAATGGAACTGGAGCCAGGGGATAAGTTCAGCTCATTTTTTACCTCTTAGATTTCTTGTAATTTCAGGATGGAGTGTGCTTTCACATAGAGTGTTTTATGATATCCTGACAAAACCCCAGCCACACGAGATTCAGCAGAAATATGTTTACAATGTATAATAACCTCTCCAAGGCTAATGAACTTGAAATTGATTGCCTTCACTGTCTTTTCCCTGGCACACCCGCCCCCCATCCCCCACCCCACCCCCACACACATTCTGCTTCGACCACACCAGTTTTGTTAGCACCAACCACATTCTTTTCTGCCGCAGCTTTTGCACAGGCTTTTACTTTCTTGGAATGCCTTCACTTCAGATTCACTTCAGAGAGCTTCTTTCTCACACATCACTGATGTACTCTTCCGTAACTTTACCTGGCTTTATTTTCCTCCATAGTACATATCGCATCTGATTGTACAGAATATTTGATATATTCCTTTGGTTTCTGATTGCCTCGTGAGAGCAAGAACTTTGTCTACTTTGTATATTGTTTTATCCCCAGCACCCAAAATAGTTAATATTTGATAAATGAAATGATTGAATAACTCTGCAGTAAGCAGCAAAATCTTACCTTGGGTATGAATCTACTGTCATGGATTGGCTTCAGAGCTCTCCCCAGGGCCTGGGCTACTGTGGGCACCTGCCCTTTCTCCCAGTAGAACATTGTTTCTGAGCCTCACCATGGAATAAATGAGTTCCTAGTAAAGTGGAAGAACTTTTAACACAAGACTTGTAAGATAAGAGCTCTTTTTAATACTGTTTAGCTGCTTTTAGCACCCAAGTTCAGAAAGGCTAAGTGATTTAGCCAAGGTCACAAAGGCTTATCAGTGCAGGGCTGCTTCTGACCCAAGTCCACCAGTAGTCTGCGGAGTCTCTGCTCCATCTCTACCGCCTGTGGAATGCTAATTCAGTTTGAACAACAAAGCTTGGCAAGAATACTTCCAAGTAGTGCCACTGACGCTCTTTAATCTACGGCATGATCCTGATCACGTTACCTTAATGTCACTAGCACTCCTTAATAAGCAGTGATTGTGGACTGAGCAGATGGCCAAGGCCGGAAGACGGAAATTTCATAGAGGAAAAACAAGAGACTCTGAAACACTATGAACAGTCTTTTTATAGTTTTTGCATAGGTTGTAAAGCAATTTTTAGGACATTATCTTGCTTCTTAGTTCCTCCCTGTAACCCTACAGGGCAAGTGGGATAGAGTCTGATGTCCATCTTATAGAAGACGAGATTGAGACTCAGAGAAGGGGAGAGATGTATATTAGCCGTATTAGTCAACTTAGGCTGCTAGAGACTGGGTGGTTTAAACAAGTATTTATTTCTCACAGTTGCCAGTGGTGGCTGGGAAGTCCAATATTGAGGAAGCCCAAGCTGACAGATTTTTTTCTGGTGAGAGCTGTCCTCCTAGCTCGGGTCTGACCATCTTCATACCGTTTCCTCCAATGGCTGAGACAGATCAGTCCCTCTGATGGATGTCTCCTTCTCTTCTTATAAGGGCATTAATCCCATCATGAGGACCCCAGCCAAACCTAATTATCTCTCAAAGATAACATCTCTAATACCATCACACTGGAGTGGGGCTTCAATATACGAATATGGGGAAGGGCACAATTCAATCTACAGCATAAGCCTTTAAAACCAATGCTCAGGAATCAAAGACAGGTAGGTAGACTTTCTGAGTCTAAGCTCGAAGTTTCTTCTATCAACCGTCACCCTATCATCTCAAATGAAACTCGCTACAGAAGCTATCAATTCATTCCCTTGCTACTGGGTAAGTTCTGATCAGAAAGGGGACCTGGTATGGAACCAGTTTCAGTCTTTCAAGCCATTCCGCTGAGGGGTAACAGACATTAGAACTTGCTTTCCCCTTTACCACATGTACTTACCATTCATTGATATGTCTACCAGATTTGTCCAGGTTGCTGCTCATTCTGGGCTCATGAATGTCTTTGTCATCTCTTTAACGTTAGGTAGAGCCACGGGGCTTATTTTGGACAATGACAACTGAGCAAAAGTGGAGCTTGTCAATTCTAAGCAGAAGCTTTAGGAGCCAGTGGGCAGAATGATTTCCCTCGCTGCAGTGATGGTAAGAGGCCCCGCTCCTCAATCCTGCCAATTCACTGTAGCGCATGTGGCATGCAGCATGACTAGAAATAAATGGGAGCCACATTAGTTCTGAGATGTGCGGGCAGGTGCAAAAGCCTCTTTCCTCTGACCAGGTGGGGAACCACTGAACCAGGGGAATCAGGAAAGACTGATGTCCTGGGAAGACAGAATAATTTGAAAAGCAACATAAAGGAAGGTATTAAGGCAATTGGAAACTGTCTAAAATTGCTCGAATATGAAATAGGAGATGGGGGAATTCAGGCAATTATTGGTGTTGCAGGGAAAATTTGTACACCTTGCTCACGTTTTCCTTTAGAACAAGAAACTTCTACTTTCTGGAAAGAAAAGTGGAATTCGTCTGCTAAGTGAGACTGGAATAAAGAGCTAGACATTGCAGCCCAATCCCTGCTGAGTTCTCTCTCCCTTTCCACCAGACATTGCTCAGGGCAGCGATGCTCACCTTCTCCATGCAGTGAGTGGTCTGCCCCCACATATCTAAGAAAAATTACATTAGATAATATCAGGTCTCCGACTTCTTCCTTAGTTGGTTTCAAGATATATATTTGTCCCCCCCCCCAATCTCACTAGTTAGCAAAAGGAGGCTCACTCAAATGGTCCAGGTATAAAAATGAAGGATTGCAGGGAGCATTTGGAAAATAACCAAGACAGAAGGCAAATTGTTACTATAAGCAGTATGCAATTTGTGCAAGAGACATTTTTGCCAGACCATATGGGTCAACACGTTACTATAACAAAAAATAAAAAAAAAAATTGCCAACAACAACAAACATAACACCATATTCTTTCAACAATACTTAGTATGTAAGATTTAGTCCAAGAGGCACAGACTGAGAGGTGGTTTTGGGAAGGTTACCAGAGTACTGCCAGCTTTGCGCCAGGATCACAGACTTAGGGATATCCTGCCCCTCTTCCATCCTTTGTCTCTCATTCCCTCCCTTTGACTTGCCAGCCTTTCCCACGCTAGCAAAGGTCATTATACTAAATATTGAGATTATAAAAGGAAAACAAAACTTCTGAAAATCCTGCCCCACTCTAGTAAGTGACTTATTAAACCAATGCTTGGATTCAAGTAAAACATTCCATTTTATAAATGCAAAGAAAGGAAATTCAATATTGAGGTCAGTAAATTCTGCTTTAAAAAATAAAAAGGTGAATTTAAAAATTCATTTAATCTTAATTTTTTAAAAGATTCAAATTCTTCCACATGATACTTGGTATATTTCCAATTTTGACCAAAAAAAAAAAAAAAAAAAAAAAAAAAAAAAAAAGCAAAAATATAAGAGAATGTGTACGATAAAGGAAAAATGGCTGCTACTGTTCCTGAACTTAATCATCAAAGGATACCATCAACCTAGAGACTACACAAGGTACGTATGTGAGGTGCGGGCATCCACCATCTTGTAGAGAACCGGACCAGGGGGTGCATGTGCGTGCGTGTGTACATCCACACGTGTGCATGTGTGCACGCACACGCACATACACAGCCATGTATATGTGTAGTATGCTCACTCTTGCTCTCATTTTCTCTTTTTTGGGCAGTGTCTAGCTATACCACGTACTTCCCAAGGAGCTTTAAATGACTACTTCATTAACCCGTTCCCGTAATTGCTCTACTGAGGGCCTGTCATCTGGCTGTCCTCATCTGAATACGTTCTCATTTTTCAAGGACATGTTGCTTAATCCATTTTCTGACACAGCTATTTTTACAAGGTTCCCATCACTTCTTAATTAGCTACATTTTTTTCTCTTTGCTTTTTCTCCCCACATCTCCTGCTCTTAAAGTTCTCATCAAGTGAGAAAAACCAAGCTTTGAATTTGCTGCCAAATACTGGTTCTGCGAATCCATGTCTTCGCAGAGGTTCTCAGTCTTCTCTCCCCATCTCGTTGGTCACATCTTTCAGGGCCACTTCTCAAGCTTCTTCTCCTTTATGGAGACTTCTTTTTTCATGGTAAAAACTACTTGTTACACCGATTCTTTCTGAAAACTCAGCAATTATAGAAAATTTTAAACATACACAAAGTAGAGAAAATTACCAGGTACTTCACCCACATTCAATAATTACCAACTAGTGGGGCACCTGGGTTGCTCATTTGTTAAGTGTCTGCCTTCGGCTCAGGGCGTGATCCCGGCGTTCTGGGATCGAGCCCCACATCAGGCTCCTCCGCTGGGAGCCTGCTTCTTCCTCTCCCACTCCCCCTGCTTGTTTTCCCCCTCTTGCTGACTGTCTCTCTCTCTGTCAGATAAATAAATAAAATCTTTTAAAAAAAAATAATTACAGACTAGTGACCAACCATGTTTTACATTTATCTCCATCCATTTCCCATCTCAAATCACTTTGAAGCAAATTGGAGATATATTAGTTTATCTTTATTTTAATAGGTATTACTAAAAGATAATGATTTTGCTTCTTTATTCGACCACTCTACTGAGCTACGCTAGACATATAAAAAGCCGTACGTATTTAATGTAGATAACTCAATGAGTTTGGTGTGAAGTATACACCCCTGAGACTGTCATCAACATCAAGACCTGAACATACCCATTAAGTGAGAGTCCACCAAGCTAAGGCAGGGAGGAGGAGGAGGTGAAGAGGAGGAGGAAGAGGAATCACCTCAGCAGAAAATACCAGTTTCTCTCAGAAAAGAAAAACTCAAGACAAATGCTTCACATCTTGTTCCAAAGAAAACTAGGAGATTAAGAAATGTTTGGCACTTTTGGTGGCATAAGGCCAGTTTTAATCCGTTTTCTCAAGCTTGCTAAAATATTTGCATTTTCACTGGCTTTTTTTTTAATTGCTAATGTTAATTTGTCCATTAGCAGCTGTTTTCTGTTTTTAGGACATGCAGCAAAAAAGGAGCAAAGAAAGCAAGTAAAAAAAGTAAAAATGGTCTTTCTGACATTAACATTGTGTTGTCTGAAGTTCTAAGGAGTCAAGGAAATGTGAAGGATACTCAGCACAGATCCAGAGAAGGTATTCAGTAGTACAGAGGAGTGGGATCCCAGGGTCCTATGCTCAGTGTGTGCTTGACTTCATAGAAAACTGACAGTTTTGCAGAGCAGTTGTATTACTCGACTTAACGCAAAGCAGTAGGCAAGTTGCAATTGTTCCAGATCCTCAGAATAACCTTAAAATTTTAAAAAGTTTAGTCATTCTGAAAGATTCATAGTGGCTTTTCCTTGTGGTTTCAGTGTGTATTTCCCTGATGACCAGTAATGCTAAGCATTCTTTTTCATAAATAAGCAATGATTACTGGCCATTAGGACATGTTTTGGTAAAGTACCCATTTTTTAATTGGATGATTTGTCTTCTAACTGGGGTGAGTTATTTTTGGATACAAATCCTTCGTTAGAAATGGGAACTGAGATTACATTCTAACATTCTGAAGATTGTCTTTCACTCCCTTACCATGGCTGAAGAATGGCTGAAGTTTTCAATTGTGATGAAATCCAATTCAACCATTTTTATAAGGCTTATGTTTTTGTTATTCTACCCAAGAAAGTATCTTTTGCCACAATACTGCAGATTTCCTCCTGTTTGCATCTAGAACTTTTATAATTATATCTTTTATCTTTAGGTATATGATCCGTTTAAGGCAATTTTTTCCTATTGTCAGGAGTTAAGGGAGTTGAAATATTTGTCTCTTGTGGATATACTGTTGCTGAAGAAACATTTATTTAAAGACTACTGTTTCCTCTATTGACTTAACATAGCTCTTTTGTCAAAAATCAATGGACCATGTATGTGTTAGCCTTTTTCTGAAATTTCTATTCTATTCTATTGATCTATTATGCATAAAACGTCAAGCCAAAAACTACATAACATTGCTGAAAGTAAATATGTTCCAAACACATGGAAAATATATCATGTCTTTTGACTAGAAGGCTCAAAATTGTTAAAATGTCAATTCTCTTCAATTTCATATATGGATTCAGTGCAATACCAATCAAGATTATCAAGCTGTTTGTAAAATTTAGGGTCCTGATTCCAAATAAGAAGAACATGGGCTAATAAAATAGTTTGAAAAAGAAGAGAAAAGTTAGAGGGCTCTCTGTCTGGTTTGAAGGCTTACTGTACAGCTAAGTTATAATAATAGCGTTGTATTGCCAAAAATGTCATTTGCCACAATGCGTATGGTGTTACAGAGAAAAAGAACCAGAATTTAGCCCCCTCAACTTTTTTGCTTCCAGTGTTGCACAAGTGGGTCTCAGAATACTACCATATTCCCGACAGACATGGGAAGGAAACTTTAACTGCCAAGGAAATTTTCCAGAAAAACGAGGGGGTGGGTTGCTATGGGGAGGAGGCTTGCAGCAGTGACCTGGACCCAGGGTAACGGTGGCACACATTCTGCATGAACAAGAAGTGAAAGGCAGTCCTGGTGTTGCAGCATCTGCGGTACCAAGAAGGAGCTGAAGTTGCTTTGGGGATGCTACCATCGGGATGAAGTAGTACCCTGAAGAGTTGTATCACATTACCTTTTGGACCCCATTCTTCCACTCTTTGGAGATAAGACACTTCCTGTATATTGGGAAGAAAAGTTGCCTTAATAATAATGTAGTATTATTTAGGAGATACAGTATCAGTAAATGGCAGAGTTGGGATTTGAACCCAGTTCTTCTTGACACTAATGGTATTTTCTTGACTTTACATCATGATTTTCTTGGTATTCCTCTTAAAATAGGAATATTGACCCTATTCTCTGTGTCTGTATTTTCCTATTAACCTAATAACAAGCCTGGTGCATACCTGTGAAGTCTCACTTGACTCCTCCAAGTAGTATAGATAAGGAATGCCTTCATTGTTGTATCAGAGGGCATATACCTTTCTTTATGCATAAATGGATGGCCATGTGATTACTTTTACATAATACTTCTAATAGGGTTTTATTTATTTACAAAAGTGATGGTGGCACATTAATAGTGAAGACAGAAGAGTACTTGCTTGGCACATGGTAGGAAAATAAGGATAGACAGATACATAGAGAGATGATAGAGTGATTATACATTATTCCATTAAAATATACAATATTCCATAAAATATCCCATTAAAATTTGTGAGAGAAAAACAGAAATAAAAATAAAGTAACACTTACCAAAATAAATAAACAGAAGAATATAAAGAAAAAAAATGTATGACTGTTCATCACTGTTAAAGCAGTATTGATACAAACTGACAAACTGTCCTCAGAATTCTTTTGCATCTGACCCAAAATAAAAATACCAGAAGTCCTATTGGGGATGACATTCCTCATAGGACTGGAGTTGAATTTTATAGTCTTAACTGACTAAAATAAGCTCTGGATGAAGTCCTAGAGGCCTAGCAGGAGGAACCTAGTTTCAGAGACAGATTCAACCAATACAAAATCTGAAGAAAAGGAAAAAGAAAAGAATATCTATATTCTTTTTATTAAGATTATTATAAAATTATAGAAATATTTATAAAATTATAAAAATTATGAAAATGTTAAATTATTAAGTCTCTATATATTATATAATTAAAATAATAGTTTTAATTTTATATATTATAAATATATAATTATTTAGTATGTAATAATATATAAAGTCTATATAATATATAATTGTATATTAATATTTATTTCTACATATATATAAATATATACAGTTATATATCTATCTATAGAATGTATCCAACCAGCAATTGCATTAGATTAACATAAAATAAGATTGTGAATTGAGGCAGGCATCATTCAGCAAAATGATGTATAGCTGAAAAAGAGATTTGTTTCTGGCGGAACTGTTGTGATCCCAGAAGCTGGGGTCATCGTTGTAATGAGGCAAAGATACACTATTTTCTTACAGCCCAGGTGAGCGGCCAAGAACTAGTTTCTCTGGGAGACGAGTGTGCAGAAATGCGGACTAAGAAGGCAGCAGGTGACAGTAATCTCTCTCAAGAGACCAGAAGAAAGTACCTTGTCCTTCTTCTGATTTTGTGGTTGGTACTATTGGCACTAGCTTTACTTAATGGAGGAGGAGGAGAGCTGGTTCAGTGGATCACGTGTCTGTTTCATATTACTTCCCAAGGTGTGGTCATAAAGATGTTTGTGTACTTATTTGTTAATTATCTGCCAGCCCCATGAGAGCAGTGTCCATGCCTTTTGCCTATATTGCTGAGAGCTTGCCTTTTTTCAAAATCATGGAAACATAAAGAACGACAAAACTGAATAGACTCAGATACAGGAGGTCCCAGCCTCATGGAATCACTATGTCATTTTGCCAATAAGGAAAATGAGGACTCAATTGTAGTGAATATTCTCAGGCTGCAGCAAGTGACCAAAAAAGAAAGGGTGAGAACCCATTTTGCTGTCTGTCTGTCTGTGATCCTTCCCCACACTCCCACCCTCCTCCCACCTCATGCCCTGCCCCCACCCCTGTCCTGGGGTGAGCAGGACAGTCATCAATGGGATAGCATACCTCAGTCACAGCAGCTGGCATGTAACAAAGTCTCTATCGATAAAGGTTAAATAGTAATTGGTTTTCAAGTTTAAGGTGCTATTTTTTATTATCAGAGCCATCTAAATACTTTTGAAGGGTTTTTAGCAACGATATACAGATACATCTTTAACAACTTGCTCTCTGTATTTGTTAGCTGGTGCTGCCGTAGAAAAAAATTACCACAGACTGGGTGGATTAAGCAACAGAAACTTACTGTTTCACAATTTTGGAGGCTAGAATTCTGAGCTCAGAATGTCAGCAGGGTCAGTTTCTTCTGCGATCTTACTCCTTAGCTTGCAGATAGCCATCTTATTGCTGTGTCTTCACATGATCTTTCCTTTGCATGTTTCTGTGCCTTCATCACCTTGTCTTGTAAGGACACCAGTCATATTGGATTAGGGCCTGTCCTAGTGACCTCATCTTAACTTAATTACCTCTTTAAAGTCTTCAAATACGGTGACATTGAATTGAGACTTCAACCAATAAATTTTAGGAGGATACAACTCAGCCACAGCTTTTTCTATTAAAAAAAAAAAAGAAGCAGCAGCTATGATTTGTTGCATTTTCTGATTTCTATGGGGTTAGTGCTACTTCTATGACCGATTTTAAACCACCAACATGACATGACTAAACAGAGTCAGAGAGATCCGCACGTCTGACTCTTCTGAGTCAGTGTAAGCTGGAGCCAGCATCATGTCACTGATGCTCAATCTTTTCGCCCTCAAAGCAAACTGTATTCTCTGATAGTCCGTTGTTATAAAAGCATCATTTTAAACTGAATGGCATTTCCAAGTTCTGCATGAGCTGAAAAAAAGGCATAGTTCAAGGGGTTTCTATTAAGGTGAGGGATCCCGGAAACTGGCTTAAATTGAAAAGTGGTGTTCATTCAGGGGGCCTGGGGCAGTAGCTCTACAAGCATAATAGAAATTGTGGTGATTTGGGACTTTAGCTTGAGCCAGGAAGCCAGAGTGGTGGGAGATTATCTAGTTTCACGGGCAAGGCATGTGTCAAATGTGAATCCTTCCTTCATTTTTGGGATGCTCTTTCTTTTCTCCCATGCCACTGATCTCTGCTGGTGTGTCTCCTAAAGCTCTGGTTTCAACTTTAACTTGAATGTTGGACTTCCCTGATAATTAGGCCCAGGGTTATTTCATTATACTTCATGTTCTCTCCTTAAAATTTCATCCTTCCATAAAAAAGGGTGGGGGGGCACTTGGGTGGCTCAGTCAGTTAAGTGTTCAACTCTCGATCTCTGCTCAGGTCTTGATCTCAGAGCTGTGAGTTCAAGCCCCAAACTGGGCTCCATACACTTAAAAAAAAAAAAAAAAGTAAAACTTAAAAAAAAAATTAAAAAGTAATAAAAAAAATTTCATCCTACCGTGGCTTGTTAATATCATCATATACGCCCATGCCCACAGCTAGATCTCCAGTTCAAGTTCTCTTCTATACTTAAGACTATGTCTAAATTTAGAGGTCTTATAGTCATCTCCAATTACATATATATATATATCCCAAAATGTGCACATGATTTTCATCTAATCATTCCACCATTGAACTTTGTCTTAGAAAATAGTTTCAAAATATTTCTAATTACTCATTGAAAATAGATCAGTTGAGACTATCTGATTGGGAAAAAAGTGAGGGGAAGAATTAAAGGGGAAAAAATGAGCAGAGTATCATAGTCCTATGAGACAATGTCAAACATCTAAACTTTGGCTCTAGAAAGAAAAAAAAATTATGATCTTTTCTGATAGGGTTTTAAAGTACGTAGATGGAATGAACATGATAACTATAACAAGAGGAGAGGATAAAGGTACCCATATGGTAGTAAATGTTCTAGTCTATTTGAGGTAGTACAAATATTTAATTATAAGTAGACCATAAAAAATTAAATATATAATGTCAACCCTAGAAATCCCACTAAAACTTCCATAAAAAGATGTAGTAAAAAAATCAATATATAGATTAAAATAGAATACTAATAAGCATCCAACAGAAAATAGAAGGGACACTGAAGAATTAAAATCAGAAGGAACATAGAGAAAGCAAATGGTCAAAAAGCAGACATGAATCCAAGCATGTAAATACCCACATTAAATGTAAATGGTTAGACATTTCAATTAAAATTCAGTAATTGTCAGAGTAAATTTTAAAAAACAAGAGGCAGGATATGCTAAGAAATACACTTCATATATGACTGTATATGAAGATTAAAGGAGAGAGATTAGAGAAATACAGACATAATTCATTTAGTCACGTGATCATTTATTCAATCATTCAACAATCATGCACTGTGGTCCTGCTAGGAGCTGAGGAGCAGTCAGAAATAAGAACAAACTAGATTTTAATGTAAAGAATGTTGTTGTTGTTGCTGCTGTTGTTAGTGTTGTTTTGCAACCGAGATGGGCAGCTTATGCTCCCTAAGGGTAGCACTTTTTATACTGAACCCCTCAAAAAGCTGACTCTGAGATTCTTATGCATAAGGGTAAGCAGAAATGTTCCAGGAAAGCATGATTCCATAGACAGGCTGACCAAGAAAACAGTTACAACAATGGCCTCAGCTGATCCCGCAGGGAGCTCTGGAGAAGTCTTACCTTACTTTCAGGTAAAAACAGCAACAACTACAAAAACAAAACAGGCTTTGTACCCCTGCATTTCCCAGCCATTAGATGTGGGCAGACCCTTAGCCACTCAAAGGGGCCATGACCTGGACAAGGTGGATCTCTTTGGCTCAAGGCAGTTTTCCAGGATGGATTCAGCTGAGATTCAATGTCTTGCAATGTTCCAAGCAGGTAGGGGAATGAACATCTCAATTCTGAAACAGAGGGAGTGGGTCTGAATAGTATTACAGCATCCACGACATGCACCATTTGTCATCTCCAGGATTTATCAGGATCCCTAGCATGCATAGGCACTTAATAAATAATGGTTAAGAATACAGTGTCTGCCACCAAATATCTCTGTTAAAAGACAGAAGGAGGGAGGGAGAGTTGCAAGTCATAGAAAGTTAAACTATAAAAGTTGCAGTAAAGGAGTGATGCTATCTCATGTAATCCTCACAAATCTCTTGGGGATAGGATTGCTAGGTTTAGTAATTAAAATATAGGATACCAAGTTAAACTTGAATTTCAGAAAAATAATCAACACTTGTTAGTATAAATGTTTTATGCAGTATTTGGACCTTGTATGTATGTATGTGCATGTATGCATGTGTAATACTATACTTCATGGGACATATTTCATGGAAAATACTTACACTAAAACACTATTCATTGCTGATCTGAAATTGAAATTGAATGCAGCATCCTGTATTTTTTTCTGGAAACCTAGGATAGAAGACTGAGGATCTTGGAATTATTTATTTTAAACAGTAACAATAGCAAAAGTTACCAACAGTGCAAGGAACTTAACTAGCCTTGTTTAATGATGATGATGATTAGTCTGTGATCATGAGCTCTGTTTTCATCTATGTTTTCTGAATTCCAAGGAGCTAGAATACTTTAAATATGTTTCCTAGTTTCTGCCCATGGGAGGAACTGGCAGCAAGATGCAAGGCAGAGAGGGGGATTTTTCCCCCTCCAGCTCTGGTTGTGCCTTTGGCATCAGTCTCAACAACAACATAAGGCAACTCTGGGCTGTTGCAGAAATTCTGGCGTCAACCCCAGCCTCACTGGTAGTGGTTTCGAGAGCATTCATATCCCTGTGAGCTCCTGGGATTCTGCTCAGCAGGCGTGTAGTGGAATCAGCAGCAGAAGTACCACCAGCAGATAGGCCTGAAATGTGGGTTCATGAGTTCCAGCAGTGAGTACTCAAAGACAGGACTCTGGGACTGGTTATCTGACCAGACTGGGGATCTTGGAGTTATTTTGAAATGAGGGCAGCAGCAGGGATGGTGTGAAAGAGGATGCCTGATTTAAAATTAGAAGAGAGTGTGCCATAAGAAAAGCTCTAGGACAGACCCCAACAAAGATGATATATACACAAGACACCCCATTGCTGATGCCTCATGGGAACGTGTCAGGGAGTAGCCAACAATAGTATCAGTAATTTCTTCTGTCTTTCCCAGGTTCTAATGCAGATCTGTTTTTACAAGGCTGGATGATACCCCTGGGCTTGTACCATCTCTCACACTTTCTTGGTCCTTGAACTGCATTTTCTCTAGTTATCAGTTACTCCCTGGGCTGCACATGGTCTTTGTGGCTCTAAACCCCATCTGTCTATGAGCCTTTCCAGGAACTTGCTGCTTGTATATGCCCGCTCGACCATTTGGGTGCCAGCTCTACTCTCGTATGTTGGCATCTTTCAAATTCTCCAATCCTTATTGTGTCCTGAATCTCTAGACCTGAGAGGATTCTAAGATGAGAAATGGTAACTCCATACAATTGCGAACTAAGAACTCTGAGGTTGCAAACCTTGACTATGCCGTAACTGATTTGAGTAAACTATGACTGTCTAGATGTTCTCACTTAGAGAATAAATGACAGGCCTAATAAGACTTCATTAATTCCCCATGAGTATTTAGGGAAAAAGAATAAGTTAAAAATATGTAGCTTAGCCCTTGGAACAACAATAGAGTCTCAACAAATATTTTTTGAGTGATTGGTACTAAAAATTAGTTCAATCATAGATGACCTTATTTATTATTTCTAAAAAAATAATATCAACAATCTCACCATTGGGTATGAGAGTTTAATAAGATAATAAATATAAAATGCTCTGGAAATCAGTAAATAACAATAAATAGTGGGGTTTATTATTGATTAGTTCACATGACTACTTCTTTTTAGATTATTTTGCTGGTTTTGCACATCCACTCAACTGTTTAATCATATATATTTTCCAGTTCCATTTATCAACTAAAAAAGAGGAAGAAAGAAGCAGGGAAAAGGGAAAAATAGTAAAGACATAGAACTCTCCAGAAAATATACTCTAAATGTCAGTGAAAAAAAGCTTGAGTTCAGTAGTTTCATGAGGACAGAAGAGGGAGTGAGAAAGGGACATGAGTCGAGTTTTGGGAGTGATGGAGGTATGTTCATTATTTTGATTGCTCTAATGCTTTCAGGGGTATATGTACAGCTGAAAACTTATCAGAATGTGTATCTTATATATGTGTGCAGTTTGTCTTATGTAAATTATACCACAATAAATCTGTTAAACTGTATTTACAGGAATACAAAAAAAAAAAAAAAAAAAAAAAAAAAAAAAAAAAAGACCTGAATCTGGAGAGTAGATAATTCAGATCCTTCCATAATAAGATTTTTAAAAATGTATACCTTATTCTAGAGAGCATGTGGGCCTTTGAAATTTTTTTAAGTAGGGAAGTAACATCGCTCCGTAACCTTGCTAAAAAGACCACCAGATAGCAATGCAGAGACAGCCCTGGAGAAGGTTGAATCAAGGACCCACACATCAGTCCCATTTGTGCTGCTTGGATATTTGGTCCTTGTTACCATGAGTTGCCGTAAAGAAAATGTAAAAAATTCCAGCAGACTTGAGTTATGAATATGAATGTGTGCTCCACAGGCTGGTTCTTTGTTGCATGTCTAATGAGCAGATCAAGGCTCCTGCAGGGGAAGAAAGGGCACCAGGTGCAGGTGGAAAGCTGGGATGGTGAGGAGGGCAGCTCCGCTCCAGCTCCTTGCCTAAGTAAAAGCCTTTTCTCACTAAATATTGGACCTAGAAATGCTGCACCATTCTGTTTCATGAAACATTATGGATTGATAGTCAACTGTTTAGCCTTACCTCATAGGGGGACAAAACACACATTACGCATTCAACTTTGGAGAAAGAGTCTTTGGAAATTTTTTTTAGTTTCAGATTTATCAGGTGATCAGTTATGACTACTTGCAAAAAAATATAGTTTGAAAGTCAAAATTTAGAGAATGTGACTTTTTTCACTGATGTTGGTTCTTTCCAGTTTTCTCCAATGGAAACCATATCTTGTCCATGCCCAAAGCCATGCATGGGCTCATACATTGTACTTACTCTAGTCTTTGACAGAAATGCCTTTTTGCTCCTTGTCCTACATTTCGTCTATAAAATTTCACCTTGGCTACCTCAAGCAGTAAGATGAACTCGTCTTTTTTTACCATAAATAAATTGTACATGTGTTATTCAATCAACAAATATTTATTGGACAATTACTGCTTGCCTAACAGTCTTCCAGCCACTAAGAGAAAAACAATTTAAAAAGAGATAAAAATTCCTGTCCTCATGAGACTTAATATTCTTTTAGGGAAAAAGAAAATAAAAATGGTAATAACTAGCATATGTAGTATGTTGGGTGGTGCTAAGTGCATGCAGAAAAAAACAAAACAGGGAAAGACAATGGTTGCTGATATCAACACCAAGAAAATGTGAAAATTAAGTCTAGGCACCTACAAGTGGCCACGATGAATATGGTATTGTGAAGGCAGGTGCTAGACACCCAGGTGATGAAATCTCTACCATTTCCTAGCTTTGTGAATTCATGCAAAAACAGTGAAAACAGATAATATTTATTGAGCCCTGATTTTGTGCATCAGGCATATATAAATCCTCAAAACAACACTGTGATTCCTATATCATTGTACATACCCCTTTCTTGGGTAGGAAAGTTGTGGCTCGAAAAGTTTATGTCTCCTTTCTAAGAGAATGCAGCCAGCAAGTGCCAGAGCTGAAGTCATGTCCATAGCATTCAGCATCCGCACAGTTCAGGGGACCCCTCCAGCTCCTGTTTTTGATCAGCAGCCCTCTTCCACTCCTTTACCTGAATTACATATCCCTGCCCCTGACCAGCTTCTAGGGTTCATTTGTTACCTTCTAGCTAGATAAACCCCTCAACTACGGTGCCGTCTTCTCAGCCTGATCTTACATTAATATGATCATGTTATATAGACGAGGCTGTAGCGGAACATGGGGAGAAAGTTCAGTAGAATCCGGGTAGAGAGAGATCCAGGTGGGCCTCCCTAAGGCTATTTTGTGAGCCTCACTGGCTAAGCCACCACACATCCTTTACAGGATGTAACTATATTGAAATATTCTTATATACTTGTTCCAGGAATATATCCTTTTTAGGAGAACTGTACATTAAATAATAATATTTAAGATTATTTTTGTGTCAACAACTGAAATAATTAAAGATGACGAAGAGCTAAAAATCAGCACCGTTACACAGTAGGTGCACGCGCGTATGCATTACATGTTTGTCCACATGCGCACACCCACTGGAGAAGCAAAGATACTTCTGATTAAACGTCAACCCCATCTCCTGAGTATTTGCTCTCTGAGCCCTGATATCCGTATCTGTCAAATTAGAGTCAGCAATGACTACTCTCCAGGCTGGCATAGTTTAATGACAGCATGTATGTGGGAAGAATTATGGTACTTGCCAGCTCCTAATAGATGCTTCATATGTAAAACGCCAAATAAGGCCAATATCCAAAACATTTAATTTGAGTTTGGATGAGGTAGTTTACATATTATGGACAATATGCATATTCTTCCATTGTGCTGGGCCACAATGAGTTAATAAGTCAAAATGCCTCTCTTTACTACAAGACATTCTCACATTAAACTGTCACGTTCAGTCATGCTCCACACCGAGCAAGCGCCCACAGTGGCCAGTTAAAAGCCATGAGTGCTGAAAGCAGAGTAGGGAGCTGCTGGCATTAATGAGCACTTACTATGTCCCAGGCACTTTGCAAAATTTTATATTAAATCTCCATGAAGGTCTCAACAGCCACAGAGCCAGGAAGCACTGAAGGCAGCAAAGTTGGCTGAATGGTAGAGCTGACCGTAGACCCTGCTGCTGGACAGAGAGATTGGACCTGCTCCAGCCCTGAAACTTCCGTGCACTTCCCGCTCATGCCCACAGATTCATTCATGTGTTTTCCAGATGCATCCCTATGCTTGGGAATTCATTTTACATAAATATAATATGACCTCCTCTTGCAGCTAAGTCACAGAGTGCTTGGAACAGAATGTGATTTCCTCATCTATGAAATGGGGAAAATATACCCTGCCAATCTTACTAGGCCGTTGTGGGAGCCGAATTTATATATTTGAATGTCTTTGTGGGTTGCAAATTACTCAACTAGCAGGAAGCATTACTGCTGTGGCTAAAATTCTTGGGCCAGACATCCAGATTTGTGTATTTGCTATGGGAAAAAAACAATGCCTTTGCCAAAGCCCAAAGGAACTCAGAGCTTTCAAAACAAAGGAAGGGAAGAAAGAGCGCATCAATCATCCCTCCTTCTTCCCACAGGAAGATGCCATTCAGAATGCCAACACTGCATAGAGCTATCCACTTTGCCCATGTGTTTTTAATTACTTTGCTAATTAGGAGGCGAACTAAAATCAGAGGCAGCTCCATTTTTTCCCCTTTTTTTCCTATTTTCCACTTTCCTTTCTTGCATCTTAATTGCACCCTGTTGCTTCCAGACACCGCCTGCAGAGACCTGCAGGTGCTCCAGGACTCAAGAACAGGGGCTGGATTTGATGACCCTGCAGGCTGGAGGTGAAAGGAGGTGAGTCAAAGTCAGAGGTATAAATCACAAAAGCTGCACATGGAAAGATACAGCAATGTAGAGAAAATGCATATGATTTGAATGGATACTATTCTTTATTAGGGAACATTTATTGAGCCCAGACTATGCAGCACAACACTGCAATGACTACTAATTCCTGTAATTCTCACAGCAACCCTATGGGGCAGATTTTATTATCATGCGCAGTTTTCTGACGAGGGAACAAATGAGAGAAGTAGTTTGCCTAACTTGCCCTAGTTATTTCTAGTTATGAAATTATGAAATAGAGAATCAATTCTGGAGAATCTAGTTCCATAGCTTATGCCATAAGTCCTTAACTACACCACACAACAATCAGGCAAAGTGTGCTTGGTATTCCTATTTTGGAGAAGGAAACAAGACTCGGGTTCACACATGTCTCTCCCAGTCACTGCATGTATTAATCAGCTTGGCTCCTGTAACAAAAGACCAAAGACTGAGTAGCTTTAACAACAGAATTTTTTTCTAATAGCTCTGGAGGCTGGACATCTGAGACCAACATGGTGGGAAAGCAGGCTTCATTTTAAGGCCTCCTGTCCTGGGTTACAGGTAGCTGCATCTGGCCGTGTGCTCACGTGAGATCTTTGTGTATGTGCAGAGAAATCACAAGAGCAAGCTCTTTGGTGTCTCTTCCTATAATCCCATCCTGAGGGCCCCACCCTCATGACTTCACCAAACCCTCATCACTCTCAAAGGCTCCATCTACAAGTACCATCACTCTGGGGGTAGGACTTCACACATGCATTTCAAGGAGATACACACATACAATCTGTACATTCTGCCTATAGCCTTCCAAAATTCATATCCTTCTCACCTACAAAGCGCATTCAATCCATCCTGACAGGCTCCGAAGTCTTAACTCATTCCAGCATCAATTCTAAAGCCTAAAGCCCAAGTCTTATCTAATTATTATCTGAATCAGGAACAGGTGAGATATGAGGTAGGCTTCACCTTGAGTGGCTAGAGGGGACAGGGGACATCCTTGCCTTGTTCCTGATCTTAGTGGGGAAGCTTCAAGTTTCTCACCATTAAATCTGATGTTGGGTGTAGTTTTTGTTTGTTTGTTTGTTTGTTTTTTGTAGACCATCTTTATCAAGAATAGGCACTTCCCTATCTATTCCTAGTTGAATGAGAATTTTTATCATGAATCAGTGTTGGATTTTGTCAAAATTTTTTTCTGCATCTACTGATATGAACTTGCAATTTTTAATTTTAGCCTGTTGGTGTTTGGGTCTGTTGACTTTTGAATGTTGAACCAGCTTTGCATACCTGGGATAAATCCCACTTGGTTGTGGTGTGTAATTCTTCTCACACTTTGTTAAATTCCATTTGCTAATGTATTATTGAGGATTCTTGCATCTATGCTCATGAAAGATACTGATCTGTAGTTCTCTTATAACATCTACTTCTCATAGTGGAATTAGGGTAATGCTGGCCTCATTGAATGAGTTAGGAAGCATTTCTATACTCCGAAGGGGATTATACAGAATTGGTATAACTTCTTCATTAAATGTTTGTTAGAATTCACCAGGGAACCCATCTGGATCTGTTGCTTTCTGTTTTGAAAAATTATTAATTATTGGTTTAATTTCTTTAGATGAAGGCCTATTCAGTTAGTCTTGTTCTTCCTTGTGTGAATCTGGGCAGACCGCGTCTTTCAAGTAACCAGCACTTTTCATCTAGGTCATCACTTTAGTAGGCACAGAGCTGTTCATAGTACCCCTTTACCATCCTTTCATTTCCATGGGATCTGTAGTGATGTCTGCTTCATTTCTCATATTAATAATTTGTTCTGTTTATTCTTAGTCTAACTGGAGTCTTATTGATTTCATTGATCTTTTCAAAGAATCAGTTTTTGTTTTTGTTGACTTTCTCTATTGATTTCCTGTTTTAAACTTCATTGGTTTCTGCTCTAATTATTATTTTTCACTTTGCTTGCTTTGAACCAAATTTGCTCTTTTTCTAGTGTCCTCAGATGGAAACTTAGATTACTAATATTAGATTTTTTTCCTTAATTTTTATCTTTTCTAATATATTCAATGTTATAAATTTTTGATGCCAAAAATTTCCCCCTAAGCACTGCTTTCACTGAATCCCACAAATTTCAGTGAGTTTCATTTCCATTTAGTGCAAAATATTAACTTCACTTGAGATTACCTCTTTGACATACATGTTAATTATGTATGTGTGTGTTGTTTACTCTCCATGTATTTTGGGGCTTTTTTCGGTGATCTGTTATTTCTAGTTTAATGCCACTGTGGTCTGAGAGCAGTCAGTATGTGCTTTTACTATAATGTATTATTTGAAGAGTTAAATATTATTTACTATTTCTGATTGTATATCAATATGTGAACTGAGCCTATAATCATGAATTTTCCTCATTTGGTTTTGAATTGAGTAAAAATAACTTCATGAAATTATAGGCCCAATGTTCTTCCCTCCATTTTCTTGAGCAATTTAACTCTTACTAGAAAGCATGGAATTTTGTGAACAATTATTACCAATTTGGGGTGAGAGAGGTCTTTGAACATTATTTCAATATATTTAATACATTTTAATTTATGGGTTTTCCATTTATTTTTTGAGCAAATTTGACATTTAATATCTATAAAGTTACATATTTCCTCTGGTTCTAAAATTTATTAGGGTGTAGTGGTTTGCAATATCGCTTTTTTTAGTCTTAGA
Organism: Ursus maritimus; assembly: GCF_017311325.1. NCBI lineage: Eukaryota > Metazoa > Chordata > Mammalia > Carnivora > Ursidae > Ursus > Ursus maritimus. The sequence goes on from NW_024427107.1 coordinate 74,473,883, forward strand.
TCTCCTTTTCTCAATTAATATTCCCAGACCAGAGATTTATTTAACTTGCTTTTTCTTTTCAAAGTAGCACCTTTTAATTTTGTAAAGATGTGCTATTGTGTTTGTTGCTGTGTTCTCTACTTCATTCATCACCCACTTATCCCTGTTACTTTTGTCTACATTCCTTTGGTTTTAGCTACTTGATTCGTTTCCAACATTTTGAGTTTAATGTGTAATTTATTTTGCCCTTTTTTTCTTCCTGATACATATATTTCAAGCTAAACATATATCTGTAAGTATTGCCTTAGCTATGTCTGCTTTTATACTAAGTCTCTCTGTATTAACATACACTTTAATAAATGTTATTTTTCTGGCTGCAGAATATCCTCTTGTCAATACTCTCAGATATATACATTGTTTCCAGCAGGTTCGTGTTGTAGATGATATTATGACAAAAATATTTGCAATTATAATTATTTAGATTTGCCTAATTTTGATGTACTTGCAAGTCATAGTTTGATCATTCTGGTATCTTACAACTGAGATTGAGTCAAAAGTATGAATTTTTTTAAAGCTCTTTTGATACCTTGAATTTCTGCAAAGCTATATAACAATTTTATTATCAGCAGCAGTATGAGATATAGAAATTTACCACAATTATTACTTTCTCTAATTTAGAAGAACACACTTCTGCAAAAATGGGCCAATCTGATGACCCTTTGCTTGAATCCCTTAACACCTTAACTTTGGACAAAATAACAAAACACTTTCGTTCTTAGTCTTTTAACATATAGATGAAAAAAGTAGCAGTATCATAATCTTCCTTACTGTTTGAATCTTCTTAGTTTTAACAATCCACAATTACTATGTATTAATGGTAAAATAGGAAAGGTTATATTTTTACAAGTTGTAATTATTTGCCTTATAGAATAGTGCTCCTCAAACACTGGTCTCAAGATTCATCTAATGAATGCTCAAGAGACATGTTTAAATCTGTTTTATCTATTGATAATTAGCATAGAAAATTTAAATTAATAATTATTTATTACTTTGAATAAAACTAATTTATTATTTATCCCTTATTTAATTCACTACTTATTCATTTTAAAATAACGATATTAATCACATTACACATTAACGTAAATGGCATATTTTTATGTGCTTCTGTTTTTCAAAATGTGCTTCACATATTTATATTTTTCAAAAACCAAAGTGTTAGGAAGAACAGTAGCATTACTTTAGATTTTTGGAAGAAATTGCAGTGCCTAGCTTAATAACAGGTAGCTTGATTCACATCATCTCTGCTGTTGCATTCCATCATTTGTGGGATTTATTTTACTTTTTAAGTATTGTAAAAAATATCTGGCCTCACACAGATGAGCAGTTGGGAAAGAAAAGTGTACTTTAATAACCTTTTTATATCATTGTGGATACTTCGATACTAAACCGAACTTGATTAGTGTGAATTTCTTAGAGATGAATTGCAATATGGAATCTAAAATGAATGTCATGCTCTCTGAGCTGTGTCACATCTACACTCACTCGTCTGTCTTGCACTTTGGGTGAGTCTTTTACCCATGCTGTCAACCTTGTAACATCATGCGTGAGTCATTTAAAAATACTGGCTCACTGATTTTTGTAGCTCCTCCAATGACCAGCATATTTAGTTATAAAACATGAAAAAATAATTTGTTGACATGGCCAATGTTTTCGTAAGAAAATCTGAAGTTTTGAGAAACAGCCAGTCTCATGGGGGGAGGTAACAATTTTTCCAAAATTTGATTTTCACTTGTAAACTCAAATACTATCATTGGCAATGATACCGATCATTTTAGTTAAAGAGACACATTCATTTAGTTTGTTCCTGAGGAAATAGATGCTACACAACCAAGGCTGAATACAGATAGTTTGTCTCTCAGTCATGGTTTCCAAGTAAAAATCGTGTCCTATGGAAAAAAGCAGCTAGCTTAACTTGCAATTCAAACACATACAGTTATTTTCGGAGGCAACCTTTGTGCTTACATATGCATCAGAAGTGATTTATATGTATTTTCATTTTGTCATCTAGAATAAGTATTCAAGCTCAATGTTTGATAAAATTAATATTTTTGTTGTTTCATCAAGAACATTTTAAAGTGAAGTGGACTCTTTTCTTCTTTAAGCATATGACAATAAAGAGACAAATGTTTACTAGTATAAATGATTCCACTCTGATTTGTACTAAGATGCCAACAGTATCAGCCACCACTTTTTTTTTTTTTTTGTATCATTAATGTAAGTGTCCACACAATGAAAGCAAGCAAGTAATCTAGTATTATTCTGAAAATGGTGTAGGCTCCATAAACCCCCTGGAGGGGTTCTGGGGAAATCTCTGTGTCCATAGACACATTTTGAAAATTGCAGTCCTAGGGGTGCCTGGTTGGCTCAGTTGGTAGAGCATGTGACTCTTGATCTCAGGGTCATGAGTTCAAGTCCCATGTTGGGCATGGGGCCTACTTAAAAAAATAATAATAATAATAATTGCAGTCCCAGACTGGAGTGACCATTATCAGTTATTCTCCCCATGTTGAAACATGTAACATGTTTATGCCACCATTCATTAGGTATTCAATTAAACATAGCCAAACTCAATCACTAGTTGATACAGAATTTAAATGCTATTGCTAAGAGAATCCAAAATGCGGCATTAACTGAGTAGAAAGGTTTAGCAACAGGTAGGAGGGTCTACCCATTGCGGTCTGGAAAGCTTGTAACTGCTGTGAAGCAGAGTCAAGCCATTTTAACTATTGTTTGCTTCATCTCCAGACTCAGACCATGCAATGACCAAGGCTGGAGTCTTAAGTAAAATTACAGAAAACATTTAAAATGGTGGTGTCTGTAGTTCCTTCTTGAACCATTCGGTGAAGTCTGACAACAGAAAGATAAACATAATTTATTTTCCAAACTCAGACTCTTTCACAGTGAAAGGGAGAACTATTAATACATTTGTCTGGACAAGGAGTATAAGCCAGGATTATGCCAAGTGAAATGGTGTATGTGCTCGCCTTATACAAGATGAAGATAAATTCACTCCATGACGCTTTGCAGAATGAAGGGAAAGAAGTATCACAGTGCTAAGGGACATGCTGTATGTGTGTGGCTTGTATTCTTAACTCACTGACAGTCTTATTATTTATAGCATTGCAGGGTTGGAAAAAATTTCCTTTTCTATAGAAACTTTAAGCAATTGTAAAGGGTCACTGTAAAATGGCAACCAAAGCAGAAGTTAAAAATGTAGCCCCAAATCTTTTTTTAAAAATCCCCCCATTCTTTTTTTTAATTCTTATTTATTTTTCCTTTTTTAAAATAAGTTCAATTGGCCAATATGTAGTACATCATTAATTTTTTTAATGTTTTTTTATTATATTATGTTAGTCACCATAGAGTACATCACTGGTTTCTGATGCAAAGTTCGATGATTCATTAGTTGCGTATAACACCCAGTGCACCATGCAATACGTGCCCTCCATACTACCCATCACCGGTCTATCCCATTCCCCCACCCCCCTCCCCTCTGAAGCCCTCAGTTTGTTAACTATTCCTCCTACGTTCTGGGAGAAGCAGCCCTCAGTCAGTGTGTTTCCTACCTGAGCCTATTGTTTCAAGTGAGCTTAAGCCATCCAAGTAAGAGAAGACTGGACCAAACAGGGAAGTTTGTGTCTAAGAGGCAAAAATTACCATATTTGAAATGCATTTTGTGACAACATGTTTGGCTGGGATTATTTGCACATAAAACAGACACACACACTGGCAGTCCACTAAGATTTTGAGGAATCAGAATTTCCAAATAAAAGTCAAACTCAGAAGCCTGTGCTGAAGTGCTGCTTCTCTGGAGGCTCATTAGCTGGAAAGGACTCAGATTTGGACTTTAGAGAAGTTCCCATGACATCCAGAGATCCTGGAGTTTGAGTTTTTTCAGTAAGTTTACTGTGAGTTTGGGTTGTGTTTTGGGCTGAGTAGAGGGTGCCATTATCCTTAATCTATTGCTATTTTCTTTTTCTGTCACATGCAGCCCAAATCAGCCCCCAACGTAGAGAGCCTCCTAGCTGAGCTGACACTGTAATTTGGCAAACATAACCCTGACGCACCTACATCCCTTTATATTCTGTTTTGTCTTGACCTGATAATTTATACGCTCAAATCTGCAGCCTGGGTACCAGAGCTCCCTGAACAAGTCAATGGTTGTTCCTTTATCTTCTTAAAAATTGCCTAAGTTGTTCCTCAAAATAACTGTCTCTTTTTTGATTAAGAAAACCTGTAATTTATAAGAGTACATAGTCAAATTTTGCAGAAACTTTGACACTACCTTGGCAGGACCCCTAATTTAACACTTTGTGGTTGAATAAATAAATGAATGTTTTCATGCTCAATGAACGGGCTATATTTAGTTTTTTCTTCAGATTTTAGCCTTTGAGAATTCTTTTTCCTTTCTCTGTCCCTCCCCCACCCTCTTTTACTCTTTCTCCTTCTCATCAATCCTCCTCCCCCTTTCCCCTCCCTTTCCTCCTCTGCTCATGTTCCCTAGGATCTAGCTAGGGGGATCTCAGGTGTGGGGTCTAGGAACTTCTCATCTTAATCTACATCCTGAGAATTTTCTCCCAAGGTTTTCTAAAAGTTTAGTTTCATGTTTCAAATTTAACTCCATGAACCACGTTTTGTTAATTGTTGTACAGGTTTTAATCTTTGGGTTTCTTGGTTAGTGGGGGGAGAGAGGTGCACACAAATGTTAAGTGTAAAGATGATGCATTTTCCAAGGTAAATGTGCCTGTGCACCCACCCATCAGATAAAGAAACAGGGTACTTAGGACACTAGCAGCAGTTTGGAAATATCTCGATCACTATCCTGTCACTATTCCATCACTTTCTGGAAGCTAACTATTACCTTAACTTTTAACTTCGTAGATTAGTTTTGTCATAATATTTATATATATATATATATATATATATTTTCACTTTATTAACATTTATTTATCCATTCTACTATTCACAGGCATTGTATTGTGTCCAGTGTTCAATATATGAGATAGACACCAGATTCTATCTTTCTTTGTACAAATATTGATTCAGAATCCCTCACTGGAAGACTATCTTTCCCTGTTTGTGTACATTTTTCCTTTGTAAATACCAAATGCTGCATGGGTAGATCTGTTTCTGAGCTCCCCTTTCTTTCCCATTAATCTACGTATCTACTCTAATGCCAGTAACAAATTGTCTTAACTGCCGAGGCTGTATACATCTGATACGTGCTCGTACGTGACAAATGGCCTTATTGTAATTGTGTTCACTTGCTTGGCCTTCTGATTTCCTAGCTGAGAGTCTGAATGGAACTTCATGAGTTGACAGGCCAGAGTAGAGAGAACCAAGTCTTTCAAATATCAAGGCTTTTAATCCATGAAAGAAACATATCCCTCCATTTTTATAAGTTTTATTTAAACCATTTCAATAAAAAAAATTCTTCTGCATTTTCATCTTTTTCCCTCTCTATATCTCAATCTTATATATTCTACTGACCTATTTTTTGCTTCAATAATCCTCTCCTCAATCATATTAATCTGTTAATATTATGTAATGAGTTCTTATTTTCAATTACTTAATTTTATCTCCTAGAATTTCAATATAATTCTACCTTTACTGATTCTTATTTTCTGTTGACGGTGTCCATCAAATCATCCATTCTCATGAACATGGTAGCACATTTATTTTACTTTTGGTGTCTTGTAATTTTAATACATAAATCTCCTCAGTACTTTTCTAATGTCTTTTTTTATTTTGATTTAAATAATTTTATTTTTGTCTCTGGTGTGCATGCTAATTTTTAACTGAATGCCATGAAATATTTTAGAAATTATTTAAGGTTCTGGGTAGTTTTATATTCCCACATTTAGAGTTTATTTTCCCTTCTCCGGAATAAGATAGGAGCAAATCACCTTAGTCCAGTCTAAGATTGATCTGATTTGAAACTGGGGATCAAGCTTTATTAAAGCTTGTTCATTTCATCCTTTCTTCTGGTATGTAGCCCGCTGGAAGGCTGTGTGTGTCTGTTAGGGACCCTTTTCCTGGTAGATCCTGTCCTATTGAACATATATCTTCCCAGACCTGTCAGAATATTGGATTATCCTAGCTTTTCAGTTTTTTACTAAATTCTGCTCTACTTCTCAATATAGCCAGTGTTAATGAATTAGTAAATTCCCCATGTGGAAAATTAGTGTGCGTATTGGATTATCTTTCCAAATTTCCTTTTTTTTTTTTTTTTTTTTTAGGACTTTCCCCCTTCAAGTCCTGCAAGCTTGGTGGCTCTGTGCTGGCTTCAAATATATATGCTTTTTAAAATTTTGTATCTGGTTCATCAAATTGTTCTCCTTGGGAGTATTAATCTGATATAATCTGGTTCTCCATAACCAGAAGCGGAAGTCTTCACCTCTCTCTCAGTTTAACCCTTGTTATAACTGTTCTAGAGCCATCTTCCGTCTTGGTGGAATTTTAAAACCCCAAGGTTGCAGAGAGAGACATTTCTTCCTGTCTGCCACCAATTTTCACATATCGTGTCTAATGATCAGCTAAGCCACTATTTTTCAGATGATTAAAAAAAAAAAAAGTTCTGTAGTGTGTCTCTTCCTCCAGAAATGGATGAAGTATCCTTCTATTAATATTTGCAATTAATGTGAGTCATAGCGAACATGTTTTGGAATTAGTATTCATGCTTTACGCATTTGTGCTATTTTGTATACTTTCCTGAAGAATTTTAATTAAAAAAAAAATTCCTCTTCCCAACATAATTGTCAGTATTTCCCACTGCATTGCAGTCTTCTGTTTATGAAGAGATAGTGTCTTGGTAATAATTGTTTTCTGCTGAGCAGCTGTTTTCCTTAATAAAATGGTATGAAAATTAGTCACGGGAACCCTCACTACCATTTGTAGTCAACTGCAGAACCAGCTGGAAGAGCCGAACTTGACCTTACATGGACTTGACCTTGCACGCAGACACTGCCTTACTATCCCAGCCTATGGGAAAAACCGCTTTCCTTATCTCCTCCCCTTCCACCCATAAACAGCTCAGTCAATGAGAAGCCACTCTAGATGGAATTCCCAGTTTACTCCAAGGACTTTTAGTTTGTAACACTCTCCAACTTCCTCCTTTTCTCCCTAAAAAAAGTACCTCTCCTTTGTTCTCTGGGCTTGTCTGTGGTTTTGCCACAACTCCTTTGTCCCAGACTGCAATTTTCCTTTACTCCCAAATAAACCTGTCTTTTGCTGGTGATATAACTGGCCCTTTTTAAGTGTGGAAACCATGAAACTACAGCATGGCATATGCCCCTCTCTGAAGGGCCCACTAGTGAGGTCAGAGCAAAATTTGTTGACAATCAATCAGCAAGTTTATAGGTAAATCTGAAAATGTTTGCTGGACTAGACTATTTCTGGCTTCATTTTTCCACTATTATTTTTGTCCTAATTTCTTTGGATACCTTTATCATTTCTGTTTAATAATGAAGAAATCATTCTGTTTGTTTGCCAATCCTGTTTGTTTTGCTCTTTTTTGTTTTTTTGGGTAGCTACTTTAAAACCTTTTAAAAATGTCGATAGAGCAGTGTGGAAGTGATTAACTAATTAAAAAGAAATTTGTAAAAAATATCTCCTACAACTTAATTGTAAATGCTCGAAGAATGAAGTACTGTCTTATACATTTTGAATGAAACTAGGCAGGAAGCAAGTACTTTAAACAAAATATGTGTTCAATACCAAATTCTCTCTTACACTTTTATATATTATTTTCTGTAAGCATATCTGGGATTTTCACACATTAGGTATTTGATAAATGTTAAATGAACTAATCACTATTTATGAAGTAATAATATATAAATTGAGAGGGAAGAGAAATTAAACACACCAAACTCACTAATACTTTGGGATGCAGAGACAAAAACATATTTAATACACAGTAAATTAATGTAATTTTCCTCTAATTGATATGAATTAATTAGCTTTTCAGTACTGATACATGTAGGAAACTGAAGGGCTGAAAGTGTTCACCCTGTTCTTAGACAAGCAGACTCTTTTGAACTATTCCCTCCAGAACATAAATTGTTCCCAAGGACTCTGAAAGCCCCTCCTTGCCCACGAGGCATCAGAGTGAAGCAAGTAGACTCACACACACCTGGATTTTAGTGCTGAAAAAATATCATTTTTGAGCAACTCGAACAGTTATTTAACGTCTCTGAGCTTCCATTTCTTCAGCGACAAATTCATGAATAAAATAAATTCATCACTGTATTTTTTCAGAAGCTAAAGAGGTCACTGAGCAATGAGCATGCAAGAGGAGGGCGGGACTGAGGCAGGGTTCCTGGCATTTGGTTTTTGGTATTGTGCAGCTTTCCACAGTTGCTGAAGGACCTCAGCCCACAGAGCTGTGGCTCCATCCCCAAAGGGAGCGCTGACTTGGGCGTGCCCTTAGGGCCTAGCAACCCTTCAGAAACAGAAGGGAGGAACTAGGAGTTTCTAAAGGAAAAGGAGGAGTCTTAGCACAAGGCTTTCCATCAACTGGTTGGTTGATGCAGAAAGCCATGATAACCAGTCATTCCTCTCCTTTTTTATTTTATTTTTTACTTTATTTTTTGAGATGGAATGTATAGATTTTATACTGTTTGTTGATTTCAACAATTGAATGCATCCATGTACCACTTCCCAAAAAACAACATATAATGAAAGTTCCCTCAAGACCCTTTCCAGTCAATTAACTCTACCTCCTCAATTAAGTGTTTTCTGACTTCTAGCACCAAAGGTTGGTTTTCTTTTTTTTTTTTTTAAAGATTTTATTTATTTATTTGACAGAGAGAGAGACAGCCAGCGCGAGAGGGAACACAAGCAGGGGGAGTGGGAGAGGAAGAAACAGGCTCCCAGCGGAGGAGCCTGATGTGGGGCTCGATCCCAGAACGTCGGGATCACGCCCTGAGTCGAAGGCAGATGCTTAAGGACTGAGCTACCCAGGCGCCCCCGAAGGTTGGTTTTCTGTGCACTTGAAATTCACATGAATGACATCATATGTTAATTTGTTTTCACCTATGTCAGCAGCCCATTCCTTTTCAGTGATGAGTAGTATTCCACTCTGTGAATATGCCATAGCTTATATTACTCATTTCTGACATAATTTGGTTGACAAATTATTTTACTGACTCCTGGCCATATTAAATAACGTTTCTATGACTATTCTCACACAAGTGTTTTTGTGGACATGTGTTTTCATTTATCTGTAATAAATATTTTAAACTCTACTCAAGTCCATGCACAAAAATCAATTCAAAATGCTTCATAAATTAAACTTCAAAGCTAGAACCAAAAAGTTTCTAAATGAAAATATTGAAGAATATCTTGATAAGCTTGAAGCAGACAACACTATCTTAGAGCATTAAAAAAAACTCTAGCATTAAAATGTATACCCAGAGGGTATTATGCTATGTGAATTAAGTCAGACGGGGAAAGAAAATACCATATGCCTTCACTTATATGTGGAATCTAAAAAACAAAACAAAACAGTCTCTTAAATACAGAGAACAAACTGGTGTTTGCCAGAAGGGAGGGAGGGAGGGGGATGGGTGAAATAAAAAAGAACAAAAAATATATTAAATTGTCCTTCATTATAATAAAACGTTGTTTATCAAAAATCACTTTTAAGAATATTAATAGGACAACACAAATGAAGGATTATGTATATAGTATATGTGAAGTATTTCTTAATTTAACCATAAAAGATTAATACAAATTGGGCTAAAGTTTGAATATATGCTATGCAACGATGACACATTAGGTGCCCAAGAAATGTTGAGTCTAACTTGAAAAGTTGAAGAGCTAATTTCAGGAGCCAAAGGAGTCGTAGGTTCCCCTTTTTCTTTAAAGACCTTTGAGGTGTCCTCAGTATGTAAAGGGACCAGGGCAGACCTGACTAGACCCCATACAGTAAGGGAAGCAAGGGACACCTTTTTACCTTCTTTATGGCAATGTTTCAAGTTCTTTCCAATTCTCTCCCATACTTCTACATCTCAAGTTCCTCGGTGAGGAAACCATGGGTTCTGTTCAATAACCTCTAACAAACCCTGAAGCTGGTCTTCCGTTACAGAGGCCCCGCTCACCTTAAGGAGCTGTTTCTCATTTACGGTAGCAATATTAGCCTTTAAGAGTTGCTTTAAAACCTTGATATATTGTCTTTGTTCGAGAGAGAGGCTTTGCCCTGTATCTGAAGTTTTTAGAGAACTTTTAATTCCGTAAAAGTACCCTTGCCTGAAACTTCCCTGAACTTGGCCATGAGCAAGTGCCAACTTACTGCGCACAGACTTTTCGTTTTCAGGGGATCTGTATGGTGTCTGTTGCAAGGTGATCACGTCGGGGTTACCACTTGCTGGGAATGGCCAGCAATCCCTCCACCGAGGGATGAAAAATTACTCCAAACTTTGCCGTGAAAGAGAGGAGGAGGGCAAGCAGGTCAATGCTCAGAGATGAAAAACCCTTCGCTCTTCTTCTCTCCCGCTTTTACTAATCCTTCAGGATGCTCACAAATCCTTACCACTGTTCCTCAAGCACAGGATGTTCACAAGGGGGTCTTACTGAAACTGGGAGGATCTGTTTACCGGGAAGATACGATATGCTAATTTGGGATATGCTAATTTGGGCGCATTCTATTAGACATAGCCTAAGGGGCAATGCTTACATCTTAATCACAGGGCATCTGTTTGGGCTAAGAAAGATGCAGGAAGGCAACTCCGCCACGACATTCCAATGGCAGAGTGGTCACAGAGGCCTGGGCATTCCAAAGGCCTTGGCCCTTCTCTGAAAACTTCCCTGACCTCAGCGGCTTCTGTGCTACATTTTAGCAAGCCAAGTATTATGGCTGATTTCATGCCCTACATTAATCCCAACAAAGAAATACATTAAAAAGTTGCTGAACATCATTAGTCATCAGAGAAATGCCTTTGCCATCCACTAGAAGGGCTGAATTAAGTCTATGAATACCAAATGTTGGTGAGGATACGGAGCTGATGGAAATGTCTACAAACACCTTGGAAAAAAGCTTGACAGCTTCTTAAAAAGACAACCATATGGGGCGCCTGGGTGGCACAGTGGTTAAGTGTCTGCCTTCAGCTCAGGGCATGATCCCGGCATTATGGGATGGAGCCCCACATCAGGCTCCTCTGCTATGAGCCTGCTTCTTCCTCTCCCACTCCCCTGCTTGTGTTCCCTCTCTCGCTGGCTGTCTCTATCTCTGTCGAATAAATAAATAAAATCTTAAAAAAAAAAAAAAGCCAACCATATATCCACTCTATGATCCAGCCATACTCAAGCACATTTATTGAATTTCCTAAATGCAAGACAATGAACACATGTGTATTATTCAAGTTTATACTCCCGGGGTGCCTAGGGTGGCTCAATCGGTTAAGCATCAGCCTTTGCCTCAGATAATGATCCCACACTCTCCGGATGGAGCCCCACATCAGGCTCCCTGCTCAGCAGGGAGTCTGCTTCTCCCTCTGCCCCTCACCCCACTCTTTGTATTCTCTTCCTCCCCCCCTCAAATAAATAACTGAAATCTTTAAAAAAAATTTTATCCTCCCAATGATACCTTGAGGAGGGACTAATTACATTCCTATTTTGTAGATTTTTAATCTAATTACATGGACAAGATGTTGACAATGGTCGTAGTAGGGATGGTTCTCTTGGTGAAGGGTCATGGTCTCAAGCCATTGAAAGATTTATAGCTTTTCATGGAGAAGACAAAAATGCAGAAGTTCGGTGAGATAAAGTGTGCCTGAGACCCCAGTTCTGAATCTCTTCCACTACACAAGCTGTTCGACTCCTCAGAATCTCAGGGACAGACCTGGAAGGTGGGCAGAAATGGTGGGTATGAAGAGTAAATGCACAGCACGTGCAAGGAGATGGACAGAGGACTTGCACTTAGGGATTAAGAAATGCACATTCCTTTCCTTTGTCCCTTTTCCTTCAACATATTCTAGTGCTCGGACATTTTCATTTTGAAACATTTGACTCAAGTGCCTCCAGTTTTGAAAAATGTAAGTTTTCAATGTATCACTGCAAAACTAGTATCTGCTTTTCTTAAGAAGTACTAGTCTGAGAAAATGAGGGGTCTTATTCATATGTGGAGACCCTAAGGCTCACAGAACCTTGAATCTTTGTTCTAGATTCTGTGCTTTCCAACATGCCAGCAGATTATAGGAGAGGGGTTCAGTCTGCAAGAAAGGCTTGTAATAGCCATGTTATGATGATAAAGTGGATTTCAGCCATAAATACTTCTATGGTGAAAAAGGATAAAAACCTTCAGGCCAAAGACAGTCTTTAGGGAGATGCAATTATCAAGGACCTCTTACACATCATTGATATTCTCTGTTCTTCCAAACAGAAGGCAATAAAATGAGGAGCTCATTTTCTTACCCAATGTTCAGCAGAGATTGACTCCTATCACTTCGATCTCTTCAGTATCTTTCATGTATCCCCTCTTTTGCATCTCTAATGCATGGGCCCGGTGATCACCAAAGTCACGTTTACTGTCATACTCTGTTCAATTTGAGAAGGGAACTGGGACATCCGCTTGATCAAGAGTATGAACTGAAACAGAGGAAGCAAAAGGTAAATACCCTGTAGTTAACTACGCCTCCCTTACTCTATTCTTGGCACTGCACTAAGCATTTGCAGTCCTTTCTTGTTTAATCACCATTTTATTCCTAGGAGATTGGCATTGCTATGTCTCCTTTAGAGATAAAGACACTGTGCAGAATCACTCAGATAATCACCGATAAACCATGATTTCAACCTTACATCTCACTGCAAAGCATTTAAAATTTGTCCTCCAAATGAAATTGGTCTGGTGATAGTGAATTAGTGGTGTTGGTGGTGAAAGACTGATGGGGGTGTTATGGTGACGGTTATTACATTGGTGGTAAGATGATGAGAGTGAGCAGTCCGTCTGGGGTAGGGTTACGGTTTAGGAGGGAATAATTATGATGCTTTCATGAATAAACAGTATTCAGCACTTGCCAACTATGGATATCAAGTTAATTAAGGTATTTCTCTTATCTTCAATTAGTTTATGGTCTGATGGAGAAAACATATTTAGGAATATAAATACATTTAAATTCTTAGTGTTCAATGCTATATAAGTATCTCAACACGGTGAATATTCTGTATGACTTTCAGGGGCTGTGTGTGGTGCTGGAGCTTGAGGAAGCAGAAAAGAGGTCTTCACGGTACAGTGGGAAAGAAGAGTGGAGGGATAAGGAAGCATGTGGTGGAAAAGGGAGAGCTACCAACCATGTGTTGTGAGCTAAGTTGTCCTAAGAAGAGCCCAGACAGGAAGCAGCAGGTAAAAACAGCCTGAAAAAGTACATGTACTCCAGCTTAAAGAAATGACGAGTAAAAAGCCAAGGAAACGTGAAATAGTGTGATATGTTTCAGTGATGTTAATGAATCAGTACATTGACCCCTGGTATATGGAAAAGTAGAAGATATCTGTCCTGAAGTCTAACCAGAGTTCATGCCACAGGGGCTTCTTCTGCCATGTCCTAAAGCTGGACTTAACCTTGGGGACAATAAGGAGTCATTGTGGGATTTTAAGAACAAGGTGGACATGCAACGGTTAGCCATGTCACTCTCTAAGGACAAGCCTGTATCTTACGCCTTTCCCGCATACTGGCATGGGAGAGCTCCTAGCTAGGGGAGAAGAGCCTGACTATTGTTGCCAGTGTCCTCCACGCCCATCAGGCCTGGCAGAAAACATGCACCGTGACTCACTCAGTCATTCAGCAAACACATTATGTGTTTAGTATGTGGGATATTAATGTGTGTTTAACTTTTTGGAGTTCATGCTCCAAGGCAGGGAGACAAATGTAAGCATAAAATAGTTCACTTCTTTAAAAAGCCCAGACATTGTCCCCATGACTATGCCTTTGTTTCAACTTGTCTCTTCATCTAGAATTTTAAAAATATAATCCAGTGTGTGAAAACATCTGAGAATATGGATTTTGATGTGAAACAGGTTTCATGTGAATGCTTGGCCCAAAATGGCTTGATTGATGTTTGGCCTAGATCTCTAACTCAACCTCTCTCAGCCTTGGTTTCCTCGTTTGCAAAATATAGATTAAAACAGTACATAATGTGAGGGCGTAAAAAACAGTGCATTTAAAATATTGCTTGTCAGTCACATAGTAAACACTCATCATGCTAGCCATTGTCCTTACTTCTAATCCTTACTGGCTGGGCTGTTGATGTATTCTTCTGATTGTTCTTATCCCCAGTATACTTCCTGACATTTGAAATCTCTAGACCTTCCAAAACAGCTACAATAACAACTGCCCCTGCTCTCAATACACACAATCACCTTAGCTTTTAAATCAAGCCTCAATCTTTTCCATTATTCCACATTGTATGCCCTGTTTAAAAAAAAAAAAAATGAACAAACTAGTATCGTATAAGTCCGTGCCGACTTTCCTGAACCCACCATTTTGTTCAAGCTCTGCTTTCTGCTTGAAATTTTCCCCATGTTCTGTTTCTTAAAATCCTATCTTAATTACTTTCATGTTCTCTCTCCAACTGAAGGTACCCCTCTTCTGAACTATCTCGGTATCAAATATATTCATGCCCCTCCATTGACATTTATTATATATATTCTTGCATCATTGCTTTCATGAGTTCTTATTATCCAAATTAATAAAACCATAATGCATGCTATTTTTGAGTGTAATATGCCACGTGTTTTGCAAAGTCCACAGCCCACAGTATTTCTCATGTTTGCGACACCTCCCTGAGATAGTATTATGGGCTCCTTTTACTTAAGCTGATCACGAGGTGCAGAGATTTTAAGTAATAGTCTAAGATCACGCAGTAAGTGGGAAAACAGGTTTTAAGCCAATGTCTGACTTCAAAGCTCATTCTATTGTACCAACTTCTTTCACATTTGCCTTCTCCTCCTGCTAGATTATAAATCCTTTGAAATCAGGGAAGTGTCTTATTCAGCTTGCATATCCTCCAAGCCCTAGCCTTGAGTCTATTTTTCAGCACAGAGCTAGCTGCTGTGCTATGCATTTTTACATGTTGTTTCAAACACTGCTGGCAATAACTCTGAGACAGGTGTTATTATCACTGCTACTTGAGCTCAAATACAGAAACTGAGACAAAGAGGGGCTGAGTGATTAGTTAATCTCTTCCATATGGCAGGGGCCAGATTTGAAGAAAAATAGGAAGCACTGAGCACCAGCTATGTGCTGGGCAGGAGCTCAGGCATGGTGGGCACTGAGAAGCAATCACCGTCCTTGTCAGAGAGGCACTCTGAGTCTAGGAACACAGAAGGCGTGTGAGGAAGGCTATAAAAAATGATTTTAAAGGCGAACAGAAGCGTTTGAGCTCCGACCAGCAACTCCCCGTCCTGGTGGTGGCTGCATCAGATTTGGCCCATACATTCTGACAGCTCCACTCAGTTTTATCCTGTCTCCTTCTGAAGTTTGAAATGTACAAGATTACATAGGGGATGTTATGGGAAATGTCTATTTTTACATTTAATTTGCACTTACTGAGCTGAGAAATTTTGGGAGACCTAACTGCCTTACGGAAAATCCTCCCTGAGTCGTTTTGGGCCTTTATTCTTAGGAACCATCTGGTGAGAAGCCTGGGTTCTTAGCTGGTAACTTTAAATTTATCCTGTGTTCTTTTCTTTATATTCTCTTTCTTCCTTTCCTTCCTTTCCTTTTTATGATTCCAGTAAAACTTGCTTCCTTTCCTCATTTTCTCCATCAACCTAGCAATGACTTTTCCCTCTTCATCAGTGGACACGTATGCATGTAAAATATTACCAGGGAACCGGTTAGTATTAGAAGAATGCTCTATTAAGAAAACCTATGGACCTTGGAGCCTGTAATTCAAATAGACTATGATTCAAATATCAATTCCACCACCTTACAGAAAATTAGCCTCGAGTAAGCTCTATAACATGCTCTAACATAATCTATTAACGTATAAAATGGGGATACCAAAATTTATATTGACAGCATCTTATACAGGGCGAAGATACTTGAGTGGAGAGCTTATCATGGTGTCAGGCATATGAGAGCATCAGTAAATGGGAGATGTTCTTAGCCTTATTATTTAGCTGCCATCACCATGAAATTTATGAAATCCATAGAAGTACTAGATGATTCCATGTATTTCTGGACAAGGAATACAAACGCTAAGCCACTGCCATTATGGCTGTGACTGAGCCACAAGGAGCACATCTTCATACAGGATGCTTGTCTTTCTGGCCTACAGGGTTTGCCTTTCAAGGTTCTCCTAGCATAACAAGGCAGGAATTAAGTGAATCAATATTTCTGGGTCTTGAACTATAATCGTTGCCCAAATATGTCTCTTGCTTTATAATTTATTAGTGCTTATCAGATGACCATAGAATAATCTTTCTGAACATGCCCTTGCTTACATTCTCTAGTCTAAATACAATGTAAGGTTTGAGTAGTTATGTTTAATTTCATTTAAATTTACAGTAAAGTTTCTTTAGTTAATCTGCTCTCTTGGTTGTAAGTGTTTGGAAGGTAGAAAAATTGAATGCCACCACTTTGCTGAGCTCCTACACAGCTCTTGGTCCTTTCCTTGGCCCCCTGGAAGACATTTTTCTTCCTACAGGATTTGCCAATGTTTCTCTACCAGATAACAGAAACCTGGATTTAGTCCCTTCTTACATCTTGCAAGTTCTTCCCTTCCAACTTTGGAGGATGTCCTATGGAGTTTTTCTCCGTTTAAACTTTTCCTGATTTGATGGCGACCAACCTATTTCTCTCTGCCAGTGACACAGAGGCAAATTTTCTCCTAAAAATATGAAGGGAAACTCAATTTCCCACCATTAAAATGATCATTTTTCAGTAGAAGTAATTAATTTAATCTAATAAATTTTCATACAGTCTACTTGGAGAACCCATGTCCTTCCTATTAAACTGACTGGCCTTATTCCTCACAGAATTCTAACCCTGACGACTGGCATGTTGCTTCCTGCTCTCAGTCATCTGGTGTTAATGGTGCTCTGTCCAAACAGTCTGTTTCTGAATCTCACATAACTTATCAGCCACTGAGAGCAGTGATGACAGTTTCAGCTCATCCTGCTACATCTACATTATTTAATAAGGCAATATTTATTAAACGTCCACTATGTGACAAACTCTATGCTATCAGGAGAAATAAGCACTGTATCAAACAACTGAACAGCTCCAACACTGGGTGGACCCCACATGTCATGGTGCCTGGAATTTAGAAAAGAAGAAGAAAAGGGGCACTAGAGGTTTCAATGAAGAAGTATTCAATTCATCTAAGGAAGGTCACAAAATCTTCACAGTTGGGTGATGTGGTGGAGCCTCAAAGACTAAGTAGGAATTTTCTAGGTGGGAAAAGGAGTAGGCGAACAGCAGAACAAACTCAGCAAAGATAATCAAAGACAGAGAGGTGCAAATATTAAGGTACATTCCAGCAGTGCTATTGATTACAGTTACTACAGAATAGGGATGAGGGAAGAGATGGAAATACACAAGTAGGCCAGAGGCGAAGATGAGGATTTGTCGAGTCACATACTCAAGATTAGACCTTATTCTGTTGATCTACTTATCAAAGTATTTTAAGCTGGGGAGTTACCTGGTTAGATTTGCCTTTAGAAAATCTCATTCACATATTACAGGACAGAGTAGAGGCAGGGAGGCCACATGTGAGAGTCTCATGATTGCTCAGGCTGGAAATAGAAGGGCTTAACTCAGGGAGGGGGTGAACATTCACAACTAATGACAGAGACTCTGGAAGCAAATACATGGGTTTGAGTTATTGCTTGTCTTTTACAAAAAATATACTTTAGCTGAGCTTCATCCTCTCTCCGCACTTTACCTATAAGATGTGGATAATGGTCCTACTCACCTAAGAAAAATGGTATGAGACCCACAGTAAATGTTTGATAAAATGATCATTATTATCAATATTATAGCTATAGAAGTATTTGGGTTGATGGTAGGAAACAAGAGACAGTTAGTAGATATACTCAAGATATAGAAGAACTAAGGAGAGAGATTTGAATAACATCAAGTTTCATTGGCAAGATAACAATGACATTAACAGTTATTACTTAATGGGCAATCATTGGTCTGACTACTTCCTATGTATAACACTATTATCAGTTTCTCGAAGCAAAAAGGGAAGTATTTGATCAAGAACCTTGAGTAATAAGAAGGCAATAATTTCCTAGTACAAATGTTATTTCTTTCATCTTATTAAGTAAGTATATCATAGAAGAATTCTTCATATACACCAATTTGTGAACACGGCATAGGTCATTTTGTATAATCCTCATTAAAGTCCGTCGAAAAATATTTTATTACCCCACTAATCAGAGACGGGAAGTTCAACCCAAGGGTCTAAATGGGCTTGCCAAAAGTCAAGAAAGTAACAATAATAATCGTTTTGCTATTTATGGAAACTCTAGTATACACCAAGCATTAGCACACTTACCTTACACACATACACCTCTGTCTGTACTATTGTTGTCTGTCTTCACCGCAACATTATATTCTAAGGAAGGTGCTGTTTGTTGAGACAGATTCTTGGACTTTTTTTTAAAGATTTATTTATTTTTATTTTAGAGAGAGAGTAGGGGGGTGGGAGGAAGGGGCAAGGGGAGGGGAGAGAAAGAATCTCAAGCGGACTCCGTGCTGAGCATGGAGCCCAATGCAGGGCTCAGTCTCACAACCCTGAGATCACAACCTGAGCCAAAAGCAAGAGTCTGAGGCCTCACCGACTGTGCCACCCAGGTGCCTCTGATTCTTGGATGTTTGAAAGGGAGAATCAGGGGGAGTGTTAGAGTAGTAGAAGGCAAAAGGGGGCAAATGGAGTCAGGGCTTAGGGGTGAGAGCAGTAGGTATTAAAGGGAAAAAAAGGTTTCTAAGAGATGTTGAGGGAGCTATGGATTCCCTTCATGGACACACACATATATATATATGAAAGTGAAAGACTAGTGTTACTTAGAAATTACTTATATTTGCATGGATTATGGTTTTTTTCCACCAGAATACTCTCTGGGCAGAAGAACATGGTGACAACTGAACATTCCACATTAATTACCACAGCTCCTCATAGCAACCATGCATGGAAGGTAGACATCTGTGCCATATTGCATGTCTGAGGACGCTGAGGTTCAGAGAGCTCAAATTTTCATCTGTGGTCATATTGCTAACCACTTGCAGTTCCAGCTAGATCCAGATCTCCTGAACCTCTCCCATGTTCAGCCTGCGGCTCAGGACTCACTCTCCAGTCTATTCCTCCAAAGACCAGAGGCATCTTTATGCTCATGGCCATAGGTTCTTCAGATAAAGCCAAAGGTAGCTTGAGTGGCTGCACACAAATTCCCACTTTCTCCTTTCCATTTTGAACTTTACTCACACTCCGGCCTCATTTATTCCCCCAGTATAACCCAGTCAGGTCTCATTTAGTTAATGTTTGGACTTAGTAATCTACCTTCAGGCAGACTTTGACAAGAGAAGGACAGGCAACCCCATTGCTTTGCCCTGCTAAAGACCCCGGTACACTACCTAGCCAGTACTTGCTGCCTTCAGAGCCTTCTCCTCTGGAGAGGAGGGAGAGATACACAAACTCTTAAATATTCACTTTACAAATCAAACACTTTTGTGTTTTACCATGACATGTTAATTTAATACTGCAAGTCCCCTGTCTTTCCCACTTCATTAAAATAATCACTATCATCGCTCTTTCTTTTAGTATGACACTATTCATCTTGCAAACTGCTCTCACCTACATTAGTTACTCTAAGAGTCACAAATACCCCCTGAAATACAGGGCCACAGGAAATTTGGAAAATAGAGGGGGGAAAAGCCAGTCATAAACAGCTACCCTAATATAACAGTGATGATAATGAGAAATCCCTCAATTTTTTATTCATGTGCATTTATCCTGCTGATGTGTTTTTATTTAACATTATATAATGGAATTCCTTCTTGGTGATATACAAAACAACTCTAATTATGATTCTAGTTACAATAAAGCTATGATTTCCCAACCAACCATATTCACTGCATTAGCTTACTCACATTATCAATCCATTATTACTTAACAAATACTATTAAATATGTAACATTTTTCTTGGTTTGCAAGTCAGAAATTTAGATTTCAGAGAGATTGAATAGCTTGCTCAAGACAACTTGATAGTTTTGTACCATAAAATAAATCAATTCCTCCCTATGTTAATTTTCATGTGCTTTTCATTTTTTGCTAATATATGTAATACTGAAATAATCTTCATATATTGTTTTTTCTTCTTTTGTGTCCAAAAGTCAATAACACTACACACACACACACACACACACACACACACACACACTTTTAAGTCTACTGGCATAGGTTGAAGACTAAAATGCTCCAAAGTAACTAGTAGTAATTTATACTTATACCAGCTATTCATTTCACAGAACAGTGGTTAGATTAGGTTGAAACATATTCCTCAT
This sequence comes from Ursus maritimus, assembly GCF_017311325.1. Taxonomy (NCBI): domain Eukaryota; kingdom Metazoa; phylum Chordata; class Mammalia; order Carnivora; family Ursidae; genus Ursus; species Ursus maritimus. The sequence continues at coordinate 74,494,429 of NW_024427107.1, forward strand.
TATTGCTCTAATTTTCACTCCTTTGAGCACACTTTTTCCATATGCAACCAAGCATTTGTATTTTCTCTTGTCTACATTAATCCTTTCCCACTTGCCACTTGCCTATTGGAGTTCTAATGTTTTTCCTAAGCATACACAGAGAATTTGTAATTATATTTATAGCGTTAACGGTTGCACATGGGTGTGTGTGCATGTGTGTGCATGGGTGTGTATATATACATGAGAGAGAAGTCTGATGATCCTTCCAGAGGATGCATTTGTCTGCTCTGCATCCATCCCTCCCCTTCTGGTCACAGCACACCTGATTTGCCTTTAGTAACCGTGATCCTTCCACACTAAGCCCACGTGGTACGGATGCCATCAGCAATAGGATCCTCCAAGCAATAGTAATGGTCCAATACCTGGGACCCAAATTCAAGATGGAGGCAATGGAAGACTTGCCCAGAAATTTTGCTGGAAGATTTGGGAAAGAGGTCTTCTCCTTACTCTGGAATGCCTGAGCCAGTAAAACACAATCTCGGAATTCACAGTGCCATTTTTTTCCTTAAAGAGAGGTTTCCTGGGAATAAAGTCACAATGAAGAGAGTAAAATAAAAACAGAGAGGGAGAAACATCACTGGAGTTCCCCCAATTCTGCTAAGACTGAAACAAATCTTAGATATGATCTTCTCAGTCATGTGACACCTTGATTTAAGTCACTTGAGTTGCATTCTGTCACTTGCTATCAAATGCTATCTGATAAATTTGAATCTGCCTGCCAGCTTCCCATTCAGGTCCTCACTGGTTCAGAGAGTACAAATTGTCTAACCGGCCTTTTCACTGAGACCCATCCACCTTCTGCCACTCTTTCAATTTCCTTTGCCAAGGGTCTACACGTTGGGCATAAAGCCCATCCTGGGTGTCCTCAGAAAAGAGCTCCCAGGTGATCACAACCCCCACCCCCAGTGATATCTTAAATTTCTTGTTTCAAATTCCCTTCCCTGGCATTCCACTTTTTAAAATCTGAATCTTATGACTCTTCTCAGAAATTCCCATAAGTGGTATTTGAATGCCCACACCCTATGTTCTTTAAATACCCTCATTGTGCATTATTGGCTACTCTTCCCTGATCCACAGCTGTATTCGTGTTCTAAGTGTGGAATTCCATAGTGATGGTCAGGACAGAAGTGCACATTAACTTCCAAGCAGGTAGAAGGTACTCAAAAAGATCTTATTGACTGAATGATTGTATAGATTAGTTTAACCCCTATCTGGCATATTAAAATCATCCTAAAGAGGAAAACAACTGTTGTTGTTTTTTTTTCCTTACATATGACACATTCATATGATACTGTTGGGGGGAGATCATCAAGAAGGTGTAAACTGTGGTCAACACTTAAGCTGGATCTGGGCAATTGGAGGCTTCTTTCTTGCTTGCCTTTCCACTCCCAGAAGCTGCCCCAAACATACAGCCTTGAGATAATGATAAGGCGTTGAGATCAACTGGATGATACACATGACTGAACCCAGTTAAGGTCTCAATACAAACTTTGATTTGGAGGGCAGTTGCTAAGATCTTATTTTATGCCCAAGACAGAAGTAAGTTCCTTTCTCATTTATAAATTCCCTTGCTTATTAAGCCTGCCACCTACCAATCTGGAGTGACCTGCCTCTTTCTTTGGCCTCCCGCTGGCCTCCCCCTATGGAGACCAGTTTCAGATTATGCCTCTGAAGCTCCCTAGGTTGCAAACTAACAAATGCTATCTTAGGTGAAGAATACTAGGTGTCTTTGGTGCTAAAGATTATTGATGTGAATTTTATTAAAAGATATTATTCACTGCCTATGCTCATGGCTTGCACAGATAAAGCTATTGCTGAAATTTAAACTTCCTAAAAAGCAAGATGCACATTACAAGGTCACAAGTGATCATGACAACCAGACGATTGCAGACAAATAAATGATTCCATTCAATTATGGTCCCAAGCATAGAAAAGGCAAACCACAAGAGGTTGAAGAAAATATATCCTCCCTTGGAATCATCCTTTGGATTAAACAGATGCTGGTTCTGGAATGGAATTGTCTTTCTGACCAAAACCTACCGGGAATTAAACATGGTCTACAATTAATCTAATATTGTCTCAGCCTTAATCACATTGTCCTCTTTTGATGTCATTCTCTGGCTCTTTTAGGGAAGTTTAGCTATACTCAGGCACATGTAATTCATTCTTAATCCTTTTTATCTGTAGACTTTCATATCTCAGATTTTGTTAATTGACAGCAGGATGTTTTTCTTTTCTAATATAAAATGAGAAAAATTGTTTTTCTCTCTGTTTCCTTCATTAATGTTTCTGGTAAACACCTTAAAAGGAAGATAAGATTGTATCCACTCCTTATTTCCCCTTCTCTCCTCCCTCTTGCAAAGGTGCCATGCTCCTTCCCCCTCTTGTAGAGTTGCTCCAGACATAGATTGACTTCTTGGTTGTGTGGGCCAGTATATCTTAATCACTCTCTGTCCAATAGTTTGATTCACATTTTAAAATGGTGGTGCCACAAGAATATATGATTTTAATCTAAAATGTCTGGGTTCAAACACGAGCTCAACTTTTATGACTTTTGATTAATTTACTTATCTCTAAATATTTCCTCATCTGGAAAAAGATTTTACAATAATACTTAAATTATATAATGATGACATGCCTATCCTCTAAATTGAACACAAATGTTATACAGCCAGAGGTCATTTCTTCTTTGCATATCTATATGTTTGATATGCTTGCTCAATCATGACCAGCAATACATATATTTTTTATTGCCATTTGTAAATACAACTATGGCTGTGTATAATATGACATAGAAATTCATTGAACAGGTTTTATCTAATTTCACATATTCTGTAATAGCACTGAAAATAGTTTATATATGAAATCCACATCATCCCTTTTATTTTATTAAAAGGACTGTTTTTGAGATTGCCTCAGTTGGCTCATATGTACACTCACACATATACACACCTTGCCGGAAAGTATATTATAATTACAGATTACAGACTAATTAGAGTATTATTTATGCCTGAAGATTACATACTAATTATACATGAAGTTATTATGGGAAACCTGGCAAAGGCTATGCGAGCAATTGCTATAAAATTACAAGTGGATGCTGTTTAATTTTATGATTATTTGTACCATATGAAAGAGCAAGTTGCCAAAAATCAAACCAGAAGGGTGCTGTGAATCTGTTATCCATGTCCTTTTAATAATGTTGAGCCTCAGCAACGCCAAAAGCACAGCTTGCTTTGATTTCAAGGACAGTGGCCTTGGGGGTAGGGCTAAATTTAGAACTCGAGTCTATGATACGGGAAGCGTAACTGCTGTGAGGTACGTTCTCGATGCCGAGTTTGCAGTTCGGAGATAATACTGGACATGGAGTGAAGGGACAAGCACGAGTTACTAACAAAATGCTCAACTTTCTTATAATAACAGTAAATATATACACAGATACAGGAATAATACACAATAGAATGGTAGTAGTAATGGTCTGTGCTTGCTCTTGGGCTAAGCAAACACCGCTGTAACCTGTCACCCCATCACATCCTCACACCAGCTCGGTGAGGGCCAGCCGATGAGATACAGTATTTCCATTTTAGAGATGAGGAACCCAGGCACAGGGAGACAGCATGGAGCCCAAGTCACACACCATTTGGTGACGTTCCTACCTGAGAAGTCTGCCTCTAGGACTTGGGCTCTTAACTAATCATTTTCAGGGACAGAGGATGCCATTGTTCGTTCTCCTTCAGTTTCTTTCCCCTGGGCATTAAAGGCGCCCACAACAACGCAAATCTTTATTTCCTTTTCTCCAGTCTCAGGAAGAGGAATCACTGCATCCATTCAAGTTCTGAACACTTTCATGATCTGCTCCTTTGTGGCCTAATCCCCTTCTCTCTCTCCTTTATGTTCAACTGCCCTCCTTCCTCTGGACACATTTTCTTGTCTTATGCATGTGACATTTCACTCACATTGAAAAGCATCCCCTCATTCTGTCTCTCCATAAATCTCCAAATCTATCTTGCTAACACCAACTTCATAGAAGAGTGGTCTGTGCTCACTTTCTCCCCATTACCCACTAGTCACACTGCAGCTCACGATGCCATGGAGGCTACTGCCTCTAACTTCTCCATGGACTAATGGATCGTCCTCTGGGTCACTGTATTTGAATGTCATCCGCTACAGCACACACATCTGTGCAAAAGGATCCAGTCTCTTCACACACAGGATGTGCCTGATTCTAACTCTCCCTGCATTTTCTGAACGACTGTGAGTTTTCTTACTAGAGTCTACATTTTCTCACCATTTTATCTCCTGTCCCTGGTATGCTTTCTCGAAGATAATAAATGCTCAATGGTAGTTAAACGAACAAAGAGTGAAGAGAAGGATGCATTCCAAAGGAATGCATTCCCTTTCATTCTCCATGCTATGAAATGATATTTGCTTATGGACTTTTGTCTTTTCTGTCTCCTGACACTAGAATGCATCTTTCATGAGGAGAGCAACTTGTCTGACTTGTTCATACATCTAGCCTCAGTGTCCAGCATAACACCTGGCAGGCAGTGGGTGCTTACTAACACATGCTCCGTAAATACACAAATGAACACACGCGCCTTGCATAAAGTAAAAAACAAACAAACAAAACCCAGTAACAACAGTAAGAGCGTGTGTGAAGGAAAGGAAGCCTTTGAGGAAGCGTGGGAAGAGCAGTCAGAGAGAGGAAGGACAGAGTGGCATCCTTTGTCCAGGAGCTACTGTGTTTGACTGTATGTGTGGGTGTGAGTATATACTCACACAGTGATGTGTTAGTCTGTGTTAGTTTGCGTGTGTGTTTGTAGAAAGGAACCAGCATGCATTAAACTGTGTGTGTAGAAGATAGCTATCATGTGTAGAACTGCGTGGACGCATTTGTGTCTGTGTTAAGGTATTAAAGTTAATGTTTTATAGTTTCTGCTCTCAAGCTGTGGAGAAGGGAAGGCGGGGGTTCAGGGGTATTATGCTCTAGCATCTACCATGTGCAAACAGCAGCAGAGAGGACAAGCGTGAATGATTGCATTTTTCATCAGCATTTTAAAGTTTGCGAAAATGTCGAGGAATCAAACCTTTGAACACATGTTTTTCAGTTTATACATTTATGGGGCTGATAGGAATAGCCCAATAAACTCCCGGTTCATACACTTTCAGCATGTGATGTGTTGTCTTACGGGTCATCCAAAGAGTTTTTGGCTCTTGAACAGTTGAAGAGGTCGGTATGAGAGATGAGAATCACTACCAGCAGTCCCTGCTCCAGCCCACTCATTATCTATTACCTGAAGATGATGGCAGAGAAGGAAAGAGCTACCAGTGTTGCACTTGATACAATGGAAAGCAGCAGAACAGTGTTGTAACATCAGGTCTTTGGTACTGTCACAAATACATATCAGCTATGATGCCTTCCAGACCAACGGAAGACCATAAAAGGGCAGGAAGTGTGTCTACCAGATATTTTATGAACCTTGTTTAACAATAGGCATTGAAATAGTAGGAGCTCTTCATCCGGACCACCCTCCTGCACAGCCACCCCCCCCAACGGATGATCCCATGGGTCAGAACTTGACTGGCCAAACGGCTTAATGCTTGTGAACTCGAGCTTTGGCACAAGTTCCTGGACTCAAGAACTGGCTCTCCTACTTTCTGGTTGTGTGAGTGGGACAAATTACCCAGATTCTCTCTGGGCCTACTTTCATGGAGATAAAGAGCATTTGTACCTCACGGGGCTGTAGCAAGGATATACTAGCCTATGCTTTCAGAGAAATCGATGAGATAAATGTGTAAAGCACACTGCTTGGCACACAATAAAAACTATTTTTAAAAACCATTATTACAATTGTTGGTATCCATTATTTTGTTTGATGCTTGTAATCTAGGTTGGAGAGTACCATTTTTTTAGTTTTCATTTTCTGCATGAGAAAACCGTGGTTCAGGGGACTGAATTGCTCATAGTTATGCAGGGTTTGTCCTGTCTCTTTGCCTTTTAACTTCAGCCACGGTCCAGTACCGAATCCCTAAAGCCCAGTGTCTTCAATATTTCCTCCCCCTTGTGCATCCTGGGAGGCTCTCTCCTCTATTCGGATACCTCCCCTTTCTGAAGTGCTCAGTGCTTCAAATCCTGCTGCCTTTGGCTGTAGGTTCTTTGTTTCAAGCCTGTTTGTGTCTCCGTAAACCGGGTCCTTGCATTTTATACTCTGGACAGTCCCCGTGATCACTATGTCCAACTGTCCTCAGGAAGAGACCTTCCATTACCATTCACCCCACTCCCTTCAACTCCCCTGCAGATCCCCTACAATTCCTGCTGGAGTCCTACTGCCAGGACACGCACCAGCCTAATGGGGAGCACAGATCTCCTTGGGGAGGAAACACAGGCTCCAGATTGGACCAGACTTCTCACATCCCACTGTGACTGATCGTGATCTACACCTTTATCTGCTAGCTTTGTCCTCTGCTGCTCACCGTCCTCAGACACCCTGATCCACTGGCTCATTTCTTGTCTTTCAACAACGGCTGCACCTCAGCTCCCCACGAATGACTCAGAGGTGCTCCTGGATTGTGTGTCTCTAATCACAGGGGAAAAAAAAAAAAATCCTACTTCATCCATTGTACATCCACCTGTTAGGATTTTTTAACCTCACAATTAGTAAATGGTGTGCTAAGACCTGAGCCTTTTTATTTTTCCATTCCATCATTTTGTGATTACTAATGACCATTCCAGGACACACTGTGGAACGTGCAGACCCACAAGAGAAGGCTAGGTGACCCACAGACAGCATAGGGAAACCATGCAAACACCAGTACAATGTCAGCTTATGATCAGCTGATAAACTGTATGATATCAAGAACAAGGATACTTTCAAAGTTGTGTGGAGGGAACCAAAATGGGGACACATATATACTCTCTCTCTCTTCTGGATCTGTCTTGAGGCCAAAGCTTTGGTTTTGTTTGTTTCTTTTCTTTAGTCTGATGTTCTCACCTGGGAGGAGAGTGGCCAGAGGGTGCCAGACGGGGGTGCAACAATGTTACATGGAACGTGTCCTCTGGTGACAGCTCCACAGACACCACGTACCCGAGTAGGCCACTGCACTTCTCTGAAAGGTTCCACCCTCCTCACCATCTTGATGGCACCGCTGAGTGGGATTAGCAACACATCAGAGGAGAGGGATTTTGAATGGGGAAGGGTGTTTGCTCCTCCCACATTTCTCCTTCCCTCTTCACTAGTTAAATCTCAGGGACACTTTCACTCAGAGCCTGCTATTATTTTGCCTTGACCATGGTGTAACCTTCATTTCTAGGAGCTGACTCAGATGAAAAATTCAGGACTGGCATTCAAGTTTGTAGGTCTTTCCCCTTCTCCTGTCTCATTACCACTGCTACAGAATTTATCTTTGGATATCTTTATTCAATTCATAAAGCTGTCAGTGTCAATCCAATAGACGACTCGGGGTGACAGGAAAAACTGCCGTGATTCACTGTGAGGGACACTCTGAGAAGCATCCTCCATTCATTGTTCCCACGTCAACCATGACCCGTAAGCCAGCTCACTTAGAATGGAGAGGAAGCAATCAGGCATCCCCTAAATATATTTAGAACGTGTCTGTCTCTTGATGATGGTGGGGAAAGAGGATGGGTTTGAAATTACCACAGTTCCATTACCTGCCAAGGACAAGAGCAAGTTTCTTCTAATCCAAGGAACAAATTTAAAGCAAGGCTGCACTTGCTTTACTAACCCTGCTGCACTCCCACCTCCTCCCCAAATCTCTAAGAAAAGCATACACAGCAAAGCAGGAATGGGAGAGAGAGGTTAAACAGTTTTTATACACTTTGGCTATCAACATATGAGAGCACGTGTTATTTAAGGGGAAAACATTTGCAAAAGTGGGCCACTCCTCACCTCCACACTGGAGTGCAAGCCTGCAAGAAATGGTAACGGACATCGTTTTGTTCCACATCCCCAGATGTGTGATTTGAGGTCCAAAGTACTTAAATGATGTGCCTAAAGCTACTCAGAGAATTAGCACAAAGAAACAGTGCTACATCATAAAAGAGGAAGAGGGCTTCGATGTTAGACCAACAAAGTGTCTGATTCTGGTTCTTGCTGATGCAAGTGATCGTAAGCAAGTTTTGTAACCTTTTTAAACTTCAACTCGTTCTATTTTTAGAGTACAGATGAAAATATCGACTTCACTTTTCTAATCTTGAGAATTAGAAAAAGAGAGAGAGAGAGAGAAAGAATTGAAAACGTGAAGGACACAGTTACTATAGCAATGCCTGGGACATAGTAGTTTCACAGTAATTCCAATTGTTCACTTTTCATCCTTACAAGGCCCAGCCAATGATGACTTACAGCGTACTCACCATAGTCTCTATAATCTAGCTGCACTGTCTCAGATCTGGGTGCTCATGTATTCCCTGTTCAGTGACTCAATGACAGGTACAGTGAAAGAATTACCCCTTCCCCTCTCTGGCAAGGGCACAGGTGTCCCCTCTCATTTCAACAGGAGTCTTTAGCATTGGGAGGGGGCAAGCTGTCCAGGGGCATTCTCAGAGAGTTCCCAGGGGAGGCTAACGGTAGCATCATTTGGACCTCACATCCTCATCCTCCTGAAGTGACTGAGTTGCGGTTGGTGAGGACATGTGTATTATCAGTAGTATGGATTTCTCTATCACCTGGAAAGTGATTAAGTCAGCTGGCACAGACCTGTGCTCAGGTAAACACGAAGCTCCCATCCCCTTTAAAGACATGACTCCAGTGTATCATAGTTCCAACTATGGAATGATGTTCCTTGCCTGTGCCCTCCTGCCAACCTGCCACAAAGCATCTACTGGCAGACACTTACACTTTTCTGGCACAGATTCCGCCCTGAGACTCCTGGCATCCACTGACCCCTACACTTCCCTCTTCCCCTGCCTCTCAAACTTTAGAACCAAATGCCCTTTATCCTTCCTTAAAAAACCCTATTTTCTTCTTTTCTTCCAGGAAGAATTGTAATTACATCACCAAAAAAAGCTAGAGCCCAAAGCATTTCACACACAAAAGTTTGTCTCCTTTGCCTTTTTTCAAGGTCAGAGAGGATTTTTCTCAAGCTGAGGGCTTCAGAGTGGAGGGGGGTGGGGGAATAGGATAGGCTGGTGATGGGTATTACGGAGGGCACGTATGGCATGGTGCACTGGGTGTTATATGCAAGTAATGAATCATGGAGCACTACATCAAAAGCTAATGATGTACTGTATGGAGACTAACATAATATAATAAAAGAATATTATTTAAAAAAAAGAAAAGAAAAGTAATACAATGACCAGGTATCCAAACCCAGAAGGGGAGGGTGTTTTATCTAATCCAGTCAAGATTCAAATATCCTCCAGAAAGGGCAAAGAAGAAGTTGGGTTTTTACTTTAAAAGAAGTTTGAAAGTCTGCCTTCCATTGAAGTTTGAATTGAATTACAAAACAATGAAAATTGATCAACACTTGTGGAATTAAGATGATTTGACACAAGAGAGAGCTGCACTGGAGGAGATTAAATCTGTGTGTAATCTTGAGTATTGTAAGGGCACAGCATTGACTTCTCAACCCACCTCTCACATTTTTCCTAATTGTTTATCAGTTTGAAACTAATGAAGAGAACTTCAAAGTCAGCATTTCCTGGCCAAGACATCAGCTATAGGAGACACCTTCCTGTCCAGGTTCATTTCCAAGCCCCACTGACAACAGGAGCTCTTTCACGGAGACTCTCAGAAATCACTAGTAAGCTTCTCCACACTTTAACCAAGGGAGGGGATTATGCGGAGGGAAAAATATCACTGAAATTAGCACCAAGTGGACCTGGACCTGGTTTTAAATTCTAGCTTGACGACATACTGACTTTATGAGTTTTGGAAGTTAACACGTGGACACACACACACACACACACACACACTCTATTGCCATTGTGAATTTCACCTAGAATAGTGTTATGCCAAGACATCAACTATTTCAGTATTCATTTGCCTTAATTTTAAGTTGATCTGTGATCAGCTCAACTTACTAATTGCACCCCAATTTTCATACATTGAAATGGGTTGACTAACATTTGTTGCCTTTTTGCTGTTATCCTGGAATTTCATTACCTATGTTGCATTCTCCAAACATCAAATGCAATTCCATTTCCTGAGTCTGTTTAATATCTCACATTCTTGGTCCTAGTCCACTACATACAAAGTTCTAGTGCCCAGTGTGATATTTAGACCAGTGTGAGCTGAGGTCCATTTCTACCACTTCTCAGTCGTGTAAATTCAGCTATGATTAACCTCTCTAAACCCAAGTTTCTTTATGTTTAAAATTGGGCTAATTATATAATTATAGCTACCATCTGTTCATTGAAGATTAAACAAATTTACATATATATGTATGTGTGTGTATCTGTGCATGTCTGGAACATAAAAGAGAAATTTCAATCCAAAGCATCCCATTACGTGCAGGTATATAAAATACGTAGTGTCAGATACTGACAAAAATGTCACTAAACTTAAATTACTATTAATTATAAATGCATTTTAACGGTTTTCTCAGTAACCCAATTTTACAGCACAACATGGTGATATGCTGCATGAAATAAAAACAAGATGCATTCATTGTTCCATCTTTGAAAACATTCCTAAACCATCTTTCGTCCCTCCCGTAAAGCAGTTCACCCTATGCACATTCATGTCTGGAAGACTGGCAAAGGAGAAACTGCCTATGCTTCAAAGCCATTCAATTCCCCAGCCTGATCCAGAAATACAAGTGAAAGGACAGTGACAAATCTTTGAGATAATAGCAGCAGGCGGGATCATGGAGGTGAAGAATTTGTTATCTGATGTAAACTGCTCATCCATGTGAGGTGGATGAACTCTTTAAGGGGTGCCACTTAGTTCATGGGCAAAGATAATTTACTGAGCACTACCCAGGGCCCGAAGCTGCAGAATTCGTTCCATTTGGCTAAGCAGACTGCTCTGAAGTACTTGTTTATTTCTCCCTGTTCAGCCGACGCCAGGTCTAACACATTAATAAGAAATGACAGATGATTTATTCACACTCTTATGTATTGTACAACTCTAATAATGACCATTCTTGATCCCTAGTTTTTGTTTGGTAGAAGTTTTGGTTTTACTTTTTTGGCTGTGTTTTCAGATGGGGCTAGAGTTTTGCTGGCCATAGGGAAAATCAGTCTTTGGAACTCCTCCATCGCCACTTTGCCTCTGGCATAGCCACTCTTTCTAGTGTGACCTCAAGACGGTATCTTCATGACCTCAGGAAAGGGAGGATATGCTATACGACACGTGGCACGTGCCATCTATCCAGAGAGAAGATTGATATGTTTGCCTTCACCAAATTAAAAGCTTATGCACATCAGATGATACCATTTAGAGTCACAAGAGTGCTTATAGAGATGATATGAATGGATGTACAAGCCATTAATGAAACAGTGGACAGCATACCAGAAAAGGGGGTGCTCCGCAAAACAGAAAATGCAAATGGCAAAGAAACCTGTGAGAAAGTGGTCAATCTCATTAGCAACCAGGGAAATACACCTCAATAACACTACATATTCAGCAAACAGGCTAAAATGAATGGATGATGAATGAACGAGTAAACCCACCAATGTCAAGAACAACAGAGATGTGGAGTAATGACATTGCTCAGACACTTTTGGTGGCAGGACGATTTCGTATAATTATTTTAGAAAACAATGGCACCTTCTAAAAAGTCTGCCATTCCAAGACTTCTATGCAACCAGTACGAAAATTGCATGTAAATGCTGGGAGATATGCAGAAACTGTTCATAACATCACTATTCACATTAGCACAAAACTGGACAAGACTCGAATAGCCATCAGTGGTAAACTGTGGTGTAGCCATACAACTGACATTTAGAACAAAACACATCACCAATTCACAGTCCCATATAACATGGATGAATTTTACAAACATAACATGGAGTCAAAGAAATCAAGTAAGGCTCTCTAGAAGGTTAGAGTGCTGGGACTGGCTAAGACCCAGTGAGGGACTTACCAAGGGTCCCAACAAGGAGATTCCAAACTTCTGGACTTGAATGGCATTATGTTAATTCTCAAATTCCAATAAGTTGTCTATGTATGCTGTATGCAGTTTTTGAATTTGTAGTATTTTTTTATAAAGAGGAAGTTTAGATTAATTTTAAAAAGACTGTATTATGCTAAGTGAAATAAGTCAGTCAGAGAAAGACAAATACCATATGATTTCACTCATATGTGGAATTTAAGAAACAAAACAGAGGAACATAGAGGAAGAGTTAAAAAGAGAGAGAGAGAGAGAGAGAGCAAGAGAGAGAGGGAAGCAAACCATAAGAGACTCTTAATGATAGAGAACAAACTGAGGGTTGATGGAGGGAGGTGGGTGGGGATGGGGTAGATGGGTGATGGGGATTAAGGAGGGCACTTGTTATGATGAATACCGGGTGTTGTGTGTAAGTGAGGAATCACCAAATTCTTCTCCTGAAACCAACATTACGCTATATGTTAACTAACTAGAATTTAAATAAAAATTTAAAAGACAAGAAAAAAAAGAAAGAGAGTCATTTTTAGAATGCTAAGCATTGTTCATCTCTATAAGTGTTGAATAAATATTTAAAATGCAAAGGGCACAGGGCAAACGTCAGTGACACTTGGATGGATGGGGGGAGTTTTTAGCTTTATGGGTTTTCCTGTGGTTTGCCAGTATTGCCCTTTCTATTCATGTGCACACCTCCATCCTTTCTTACCTCCATGGTCAAGAACTGAGAAGCAGCTAGGCATCCCTTGTGCTCTGAAAAGGTCTTTCCATTCTCCAGCACTCAGTACTTATTAATGGAAGTGAAGAGGTGACCCTAGAACTTTGAATCATTTTATCAAGGGCCCATTTACCATAGCCTCGAATACTGACAACCTCACCACATCTATTTTCCTTGAGATCATGAGAACTAAACTCCGGAAGTTCTTCTTGCATGTTTCCATGAGTCATTAAGATAAACTAAGATACCCAGGCCCATATCTCATATCCCAGAGTCTAAACTTCACATTGAGGCCAACCTTGGTACTCCCTATCTCTCTTCTCTGATTGTTTTTCTTTACTAAGTGCTTACAATCACAGATGCAGTACATGTTTTATTAGTTTGTGTTTATCTTGTACCTCAAGAATGCAAGTATTGTGAGATCAGGGACTTAATTTTTTATTTTTTGCTTTCCTTTGATATGGGCATAGCATATAATAAACACTGAGTAAATACATGTTGTATGAATGAATGAAATACAAACAAATAAAAAGCTGCTATGGCTATGTTAATGCCAAGCAAAACAGACCGCAAAGCAAAAATCATTACTAGATCACAGAAGGATCAGCAAATAATTTAGAAAAAAAAATATTCAACTCACTTGAAACATATAAAATGTATGAATTTGTATGTTTGCAATGATCTAATTTCCAATGGTATAAAACAAAACTCAACATAAATACAAGAAAACTCGGACAAATGCAACATCACAGGGCAGATTTTAACATTCTTGTCTCACTAACAGATGAAGCAGATAAAAATGTGAAAGATGAAGACAAAGAAATTAATAGGATTGACCTAATTAGGTTTGCCAGACAAAGGAAGAGAAGAAAAAAATAGAATGTCCCCTCAAATTTAATTTAGATAAACAACAAATATATTTTGGAACATAAAATAAAATATATTATATATTTTTTATTAAAAATTTCATTCCAATTTAATACAGCATCCTGTATTTTATCTGGAAACCCTGAATCAAACAGTCACGTATATAACATCGAACAATTGCATATGACATATTCTTTTCAAGCACATAAAGGCCATTAACAAGAACTTCTCAAAAATGTGAAATAATTGGTATCTTAGAGAATATACTTCCTGAGCATTTGTAATTTTGGCGAAAATCCATCACACAATCATTAATTTTTAAATATACGCTTATGAAGAGCCCGCTCATCAAATAATCAGTTATAACATAAATTGGAAAATATTGAGAACTTAACTATAATGTATTATATTAAAAATTTCTCAGTTGGAGCAAAAGCAGTATTTTCAAGTAAATATATAGTTTTATATATGTAGTATTTATATTAGAGGAGTCAGCTTTAAATAAATGATCTATGCATCTGGTTTAAGGAATTTATGTGAAGAAGAGTAGAATAAATTCAACTCAGGAAGGTAGAATAAAATAATGAAGATAAGAACCAAAATTAACATTATATAAATCAAACAAAATTGAGAGAAAATGCAAATCCAAAAGTTTTTGCCTTCAAAAGACGGAGGAGTTGAAAATTTGACCAAGAATGAAGAAGGCAAAATAAATAATATACAGATTTATAAGGGGATAGAAGTGCAGATAGACAGACATGATATTTTTAATAAAAGAATGTTACAAAAATTATGTTAAAATTTAGAAAATTTACATGAAATTGGCAAGTGTCTATAAAAGCATATCTCAGTAAAACTGATTCAAGATGAAAAAGTACACTTGAAGAGTCTCATAATAATTAAAATACAGACCACTTGCAGGGACAGGACCTGAGGGAGGCTTTGCTGTCTTTGCTCCAAGTGTGCCATAATTATTTGCATCTCCATCAACAGGAAATGAGAAAGATTAAGGAAGATAAACCCCAGGCTAGGAAAAACTTTATTTTTTCTTTTTCAGAAAGGTGGGAGGGTAGAGAGAGAAGGAGAGAGGAAGCAGACTCCCTGCTGTGTGGGGAGCCTGAGAAGGGCTCAATCTCACAACCCTGAGATCCATCATGATCATTGCCGAAACCAAAAGTCAGATGCTTAACCGACTGAGCCACCCAGGTGCCCTGGAAAAAACTTTTTAATGAAGACCAAGAATATTCTAAAAGTAAAGGAAATTTTAATAATTCCCATGGCAATAAATTAAATCTATCTGCTCATCAATAAACAAAAAAGAAAGCATAGGTGCAAACTGTCAAGATAGATTTGCAAAATGTGAATCTGAAAACATATGTACCTAAAATTTACAAAAAATGACTTTGATTCTTTTAGAAAAAAAAAATCAACAAGTAGATAAATAGATAAACACCATCCACAGACCTTTCACATAGGAAACCCTAAATGGCTACCAAATGTGTGAAAAAGTGGTCAACCTCACTGACATTCAAGGAAATGAAATCACACTAAGATACTGTGTCACACCGATCAGATTGGTAACGTTAAGAAGTGCAGAGTCTGAGAGTATTATGTTTTGGCAGATAGAACATCCTTAGCACTGCTGGTGAGAGTGTCCACGAGCACAATAACTTCTGAAAACAGCCAGCCATTATCTGGCGGAGCCGGAGTCACACACACCAGGTGGGTGTGTTGGCCTAACAGAAGGGCACTCCTGCAAGAAGATATATTGAGTCGTGAGCAGGCTCCTGCAGGGGCTTCCCACTGATTATTCAGAAAAAACTCTGGGGCAGGACATGAGAGATACATGATCTTTTTGTTAACACAAAGCAGGTCAATTTTCAAAAGACTATTCATTACAGCCATTTCTGGAGTCATGGGTGAGACCAAGAGTTTGTGCAGCATTGGGCAAGGTGTCTAATACACCTGCGATCCTACCCTTCCCCTTTCAGAAGTCCACCCTAGAGAAACTCTTGCACAAATGCACCCGGAGCCGTGTGCATGATGCTTTGAGCTGTACTCTTGCTCAGTACTACTGGGTGGTGGATAAATAGTGGTCTCTACAGCAATTAAAAAAAAATGAATGAATGAATACAGGCACATTAAAAGCATGGATGATTATCAGGAGCATAATGCTAAGCAGACAAAGAATGTTGTAAAATGGAGTATGCTACCATTTATGGAAAGTTTAAAAACATTAAAAGCCAAAAAAGATATTGCTTGCAAATACAAAGCAAGGATGCAAACCCAGATCTCAGCACAATGGTTATTTCTGGGCAGGGAGAAGATGATTGGATTTGAGAAAGGTGCAGATAGGACTTTCATGTCAAAGTTCACATTGTTTTTAAACTGAATGGCTTGTTTCATGATAATTTTCTAAATCTTAAATGCATTATTACACATTCTCTTTTATATACACTTGGCAATTAATAAAAATATAACCAGTAGCAAAAAGAAACAAAAAAAGAAAAATGACAGAAGTTGCACTTGTGTTTACTTGCTATATTGTCCTGTTTATCCATTTACTTCTGCTGGCCTACTATGGATCTGAATTCATTCATTTATATAAACCTTTCTTTAACTTCTTTCCAACACTTTATACCACTACAATATCATATCATTTCTTTCTGATTTTAGAGTTTATGGAACATTTTAGGTAGACCAATTAGTCTTTGGTTGCAAAATAATGATCCAGGGGTTCACTTGAAATTTAACATGCCCATGCAGTGTTCAAAAATTGAAGGGGGGGTGCCTGGGTGACTCAGCTGGGTAAGCATCCGCCTTGGCTCAGGTCATGATCTCAGGCTCAGCGGGGCGTCTGCTTCTCCCTCTCCTCTGCCCTTCCTCCTGCTCGTGCTGTCTCTCTCTTAAATAAATAAATAAAATCTTTTAAAAAATAAAATAAAAATTGAATGGGATGCCACGAGGAGGGCCATACACCCTACCTTGGCCAGGAACCCACACATACCCTATCGTCTTGCTCCAGCCGGCTTCCCTCATTTGCTTTACTCTATGCGCAGTTTCAGACATTTGTGAGTGTGACTCTAATTTAAACAGGCATGAAGGTTGGGAGTCAGCAGGTCAGTGCTGTGGAAAAGCCAGAGTCCTTGCCCCAAAATAAACTAAGGGGCTTGAACTTAGTCCCCACACCTGTATGACTCCAGGCACATACTGTGCTTGTGTTGTTAATAGTCTTCACTTACTTCCCACCTACATCTTCTAAATACATGATTTTAGAAGTTAAGTATGCTTTATAATTCCTCTCGAGGCCAGTGACATCTGGCATGGGAGTTTAGAGGGAAGAAGTGTACCAAGCAAGCTGAGGCAGNNGGAATGGGAGCAGAAATTAAAGATGCAGAGACTATGAATAAGGGCTTTGGGCTGCCTGTCTGGAATCAGCAATGAGGTGTGAGTTTATGTGGTTTATGTGGGCTGACCTCCTTCAGGGCTGGCAGAGTCACCTGCAGACACATTATAGAATTCATAATGGAAACCGGGGCAAGGTTTGCTTGTGAGCAATTTGCTGCATATTAGTCACATTTGGACACTGTCTTCTGAGGAAATCACACATTGGCCTGATACTTATCAATGAAGAAGGGAACTGACAGCGACTTCTAACTCCTCATTACCATGGCTGAAATGGTTCCATTAAAGAAGCAGGGGAAAAACACAGTATCATTATTCAGGGCATGTTGGATAATCAAAACCTGAGAACGCAGTATCTATCAGCTTGCGCTAGGGCTCTATTAGGAATGAACAAGATTCAACTTCTGCCCTCAAAGAGTACACAATAAAATGAGAAAGACAAATGCTTGTTCACAGTCAAATGCCTCTGAGAGATCAATAAAGTGCTGCATTGGGATCATGGAGAACCCAACCATTTTGGTTTAGAAGCTGAGCCAAATTCTTTGGGGAAGCTTTCAGTGGAGAAGGAGAGAAGGGAGGAGACAGGCTTTCAAAGGTGATGTAAGAGTAATTAGTTGAAGGACATACTGAAATTGACATAGTAGAGAAGAAAGGAAATCCTTCCTGGCTCAAGAAATAGGAGGAACAGATAAAGAATAATCAGTGTAGATGGTAAGTCTGGGACCTAGAAGGATTTAAGCAGATGTAAGCGTGTGGATGGGTGATGTAAGAGAAAGGAGGGGACTGTTACATTTCAAAAATGTGTGCAGGAGAACACAGGACATTTTAACATGATACATGTGGGATTTCCTATGTCTTCTTGTGAAAGTGTAAAATTCATTCACCGCCTTTAAATATTGTATTTAGCTAGAGCTAAATTTGACCGAGAATGGCAACCCTTTTTTAGCTTTAAGAATTAATACTTTGAGTACGCCAAGGCACAATGCCTGCAAGTTTAAAACATTTCAGGGGCACCTGGGTGGCTTAGCCGGTTAAGCATTGGACTTGATTTTGGCTCAGGTCATGATCTCAGGGTCCTGCAATCAAGTCCCGCAAAGTGCTCCACACTCAGCAGGACGTCTGATGGAAATTCTCCCTCTCCCTCTGCCTCTCCCGGTTTGCATTCGCTTACTTGCCCTCTCACTCTCCCTCTCCCTCTCTCTCAAATAAATAAATAAATCTTTTTTAAAAAATTTCAGCTTTGAAAACTTTGTGATCAGATCCTAAAGAATGGATTGTAGCACCATGTCTGTTGGTAGACTAAAAGCTACAAAGGCCAGTTGGTTTTATAAAGGACCAGCTAAATAGCTCAAAATCTCTGTCATTTATCCATCTTGCACTTTGCAAACATCCCTAAGAGCCTATCAACAGGTTTTCTTTCTATTGGTGATAAACAGATGTGCCACATTGAGCTCCAGTTACTAAAGATGTTTCAATATTCCCGTTCTTTCCCATTCTCTGACTCACTCCTATCTTCCTTTCATCCTACTGTAGGTAAATAGCTGATGTCAGAGCTGGCTTGATATTCTGGACTCACCCCCACTGCAGCTGTGTAGCCAGGAGAGGTCACTCAATTCCACTGAGACTTAGTTTTCACATCTGTCACAGGGGGATGAAAACAGTATCTCCCCTATATGGTTTCCAAGGCTGTACAAGAGATCAAGATGTGGTAAACATTAGAGAAGAGTGTCTTTTATGGTCATAAAAATAAATATGGCTACACTTATTGGGATCATTATCATTGCCATATTCAGACCCTTTCCCTCTTAGGTGGCTTTTGTTTCTTATGCCCTGATAAATAAATCACATTTTAAAGTTAATAATTATTTGCGCCTAATGGAATACCTTTCCCTTATATGTGCATTTTAACAGGTGTATCCTGAGTCCCCCCCTTACAGCCACCTTGAGACAGAGGCTAGGTATGATAATGAATAATTTTAAGGGAAAGGCAATGTCATATTTGGGGTTAGAGTAAATATTATGGAACTTGGCAGCTGTGGGTTCCAATCCTATCTTTTTCACTATTGACTGCATAACCTTGGAAAAGGTCTTCAACCTCTGCTTGCATCAGGCACCTCACTGCTAAAATGGACTTCATACTATTACTTATTTCTTGGAGATTTTATGAATTTTAAAATAATTAACAGTATATGCAAAGTGGTTAGAACAGTGCCTGACAATTAATACACAGAGTAAATGTTAGCTATTCACTTTCTGTAATGATTAAGCCCTTATTTTGTCAAGGCCATGCTGAGAAATGCAGATTCAGTAATTCTGGGTGAAGATCAGTAATCTGCATTACAAGCAAGTTTTTTCTGGTGATTCTGTTGCAGGTGCCACATAGTTTGCATTTTGACAAATAAGCATGAGTTAGCATAGCCTAATAGACATGAACTTCACTCACTTCTGGAATTTACTGCATACCATCTATATGCCAGATACTATGTCAGTCTCGGCATGTGTCTGTTCTCCTACTTGTCTTTGTGTGCATATGTGCTTCTGCTTCTTTCTAGATGCAACTTGGTGGCCTGCCCTGAGCTTTCCGTGGCAGAAGTCTTGCTTCCATGCCTCAGAATTCTTACTCTTAATGTTAACTGAAGAACTTATACAAAGAACATCCTTTTTCAGTAGATTTCTATGGTTGTTTTACTTCTCCAATTTGCTTTTAAATTGCTAGCTACCTGCTTTCCTTATTAAAGCCCACGTATTAACTACATATCTCTCTTTAATCTGAGCCCATGCTCAACCCTGTCATTATTCTCCTGGATCACTGGATTACTTCCTGAATGACATTCTGCACATTATGGCAATAAGAGAGCTATTGCAGGATCCTCTTGATCTGAAGAGTCGTTTCCTATTTGAAGTTTGAACTCAAAACAGATTCCCCATTCCATGGCATCATAATAACTTCCTACTGAACTCCATAAGAAATATCCTGCAAAGTCAGGGCAGTGTAATTGAAATTTATCAGTCCATGATGAGAGCCAGGTGGGCTAAGAATAACAAGTTGTTTTAGAGTGGGTTCTTCCAGAAGCAAGTCCTTGGGCAAGAATTTTAGTGGAGGCAGTTATTAGGTAGAAGGACTTGAAAAGCTCTGGTGCAGAAGTGGAGAGTCAGACAGAGAAATGAGACAGATGACAGAGTGAGGCAGACACAGCAAGACACAGTGGACTAGTGAGTAGATTACTGCTTTGAAAAGCAGGGGCTCTGGGATGCTTGGGTGGCTCAGTTGGTTAAGTGTCTGCTTTGGCTCAGGTCATGATCCCAGGGTCCTGGGCTCAAGTCCCGCATTGGGCTCCTTGGTCAGCGGGAAGCCTGCTTCTCCTTCTGCCTGCCTCTCCCTCTGCCTGCAGCTCTCCCAGCTTGTGCTCTTTCTCTCTCTCTGACAAATAAATAAATAAAATCTTAAAAGAAAGGAAAAGAAAAGAAAAGAAAAGAAAAGAAAATCAGGAGCTCAAATCCTCTGCCACTGTCCTGGAGACAGCATAAAATTTTCTTGAACATTGTACCCGCTAAAGGGAGAGGAGGCTGGGGTATTAAGAGAGCAACTCTGCATTTAGAGCTCCTCCTTGTCTACGGCTACCTTGTCTAAGCATGTAGTTATGACCCCAAAAAGACATCTGTCAGAGAACTTCAGGTACTTGCAGTAGGAAGCCAAAGATGTGTGTGGGAAACTGAATGTGGAGATATGAATCCGCACAAACATTATCTGTTACACAAGCACAAAATATTGGATTGGTTCTTCTCAAGGTAATGACTTATTTATAGATATTTACTGAATAACCAGCCCTATCTTGTGCCAGGCAGAGACCCATACAGAGGATGCAAAAGTGAATAAATTGTGGTATTGCCATAAAGGATATTAGACTTTGATGGGGTTCAGTACACACTATGCCAAAACACAGCACTTGACATACTGAATATCTGAAGCTGAAGGAATTTGAGAAAATGACAGAAATAGGAACATCACCCTGACCTTCCCCCAACCTTCTTCCCTGAAACAGGTCATGTAACCTTCAGGTCAGACATGATGTAGGAAAAAACGTTAGGATTGGAAGCCAATGCCAAGAAAGAATTCTTAAGACATCTTTGGTGCAAAAAAGTGGTTTTATTAAAGCATGGGGACAGGACCTATAGGCAGAAAGAGCTGCACTGGGGTCATGAGGAGTGGCCCATTATATACTTTCAAGTTGGGAGGGGGTTAGGGATAGCATAAGTCTTAAGGAATTTTGGAAGTAGGGTTTCTAGGACCTTGCGGGGGCTGGCTATTGTTGGGAGAGGGTCATTTATTACTGTCTAATAAAACGTGAGTCATGAGACCCTTCAGATGTATATCAGTGGGTCATATGCTTGGGGGATGATTGCCAACACGTATCTTGGAGGGAGTGGGGACAGGTAGAGATAAAGGAAGTTTCCAAACAAATTTTTATATGTTAAAGTAGACTACAGGATCCTGAGGGTTGGGCTAATATTACCTGTTGCCCTTAGCAAAGTATCAACATCAAGGAAGTTGAGTCCCTAAAGGAATGTCACTCTGCCTGTTCTAAGACTTGTCAATGGGCTGTACGTAGTGAGGAAAATTAATAATTTTTCTTCTCCCTTTGTTTCCCACATTAAGAGGTGCCCACCCTATACCCAGAGAAAAGAATCATCCTTATCTCTGAAGACAAAAGGACACTAAGAAGAGTCCAAGTGAATAGGACTCACTAAGTTTTCCTCAGTTTATGACTCTTAGCTCATACTCTTTGACCTATCTTATTTCTCCAAGACTATCCACTCTTCGTCAAATTTAACAGGTTTAATCCCTTATTTGGGTTGTTATTCCTTTATTAAGGCTCCCATGTTAGGTAAAACTAATATTAAATAAATTTGTAAGCTTTTTAATCTGTGTTTGTCAGTTTAATTTTCAGACCAAGACAAGAACCCTAAGAGGGTCAAGGGAAACTTTTCCTCCCCTACAAGGTTTACAGGGAAGGCCATTATGCAAAACTACAAAAAATTTAAAAAATAATAATAAATGCTTGGACAAAAATACACACACACATACACACACATCAGCACAAGCCTTCTGTACTACTGAAATGATTTATGAGCAAAATGTGTTAAATCTGAACAATGGCTTGCCAGACAAAAGAGCAAAAGGTAAGAAAGGACATAGCAGGCTGAGGAAATGTCAGTCACAAAACCATAGAGAGGTGAGAGGTTCTGCTGGTGTCTGGAGAAAAAGAGAAAGTTTAATGTGATAGAAATCTATGAAGCAATGTATGTAGCAAATAATAAACAGCAGTTTAAGTGGGATTGGGGATCATGGGGAGAGAAATGTCAATTGACATGGACAGAAATTTATGCTAAGGTCACTTTAGTTAGGGAAGCTCTGTACCAAGCAGAAGTATTTGCCACCTACTGTCTCTGCAAAGAGGTCAAAGGATGATTGTGGTGATGATATGTATAAATCCAAACTCACCAAATTTTATACATTAATTATGTGCAGTTTTTTGGTATATCAGTTGTATACCTCGATAAGGGGGGGGAGATATTGCATGAGCAATTGAGAGCATTTGAATATGGAACGAATATGAGATAATATGGCATCATTGTGGACTTCCTCAGGTGTGACAGAAGTTATTATGGACATGTAGGAAAAGGCCCTTATTCCTAGAAGATGCATGCTGAGTTATTCAGGAGAGAAATGCATGTTGGCTGCAATTTACTTTTAGCAAAATAAGTTTTATTTAATAAAAGGAAATGATTTCAGTACAAAGAAATGTTTTTTTAAAAAAAATTCTTTGGCTATAGGTGAAGACAGGATTGGAGAGGGGAGATCTTGGAGCAGGGAAACCACACAGGAAACTGTTGCAGTGGTCTAGAGGAAAAGCACAAGTATCTCACTGAAAGGCTTCCCAAGACTGAGCTTAAGTAAAATAAACAGGTTGCACCTGAATATTGGATATGAGGGTTTGGGTTCACTGAAAAGATTCCTTTACTGCTAATATACTTCCTGTCTTTGGTAAACCATATTGCCATCTTTCTACAAAGCCTGGCACCATTTCTCACTTCCTTCCTCCTCATATTTCTTTTAGCATTATTTCACAGCACAGTGTGGCATATGCAGAAAATAAGTCTTTACATATGAAGCTCTTGGAGAAGTAACACTTTCCTTCATAACCTTCTCATTCTAAGCACAGAGAGTTCCAGCTGCAGGAGAAGAGCACAATGGAAAGTTAGGGTGTCCAGTGGGACTATCTCTGCTTTTTAAATAAATCTTCAGTCTTTCTCTTTCCCTGTTTATGCCTCTGCCTCTCCAGGTGTAAGTAGGTTCTAGCAGCCTCAAAGGGGCTTTGGAAGAACAAATGAATTTTCTTAGGGATGGCTCTGCATGAAAGGTGCTGTGTCAGCAAAACTTATAATTCAAATCAAAGCACTCAACCTTTCATCCTCACATGCCTTCGAGGTTTAGAGCCCTTGTGAGGATTCCAAATACAGTAAGAAAATACCTCTAAAATGGCAAAAAGTTGCAGCACCTGGGTGGTGCAGTCAGTTAAGCATCTGACTCTCGGTTTCCACTCAGGTCCTGATTCCAGGGTTGTGAGATTGAGCCCCACACTGGGCTCCACACTGAGCATGGAATCTGCTTAAGTCTGTCTCTTCCTCTCCCTCTACCCCTCTCCCCTTGTGCATGTGTGCTATCTCTCTGTCTCTCTCTCAAACAAATAAGCAAATCTTTTTAAAAAATGCCAAAAAGTTTCTAAAAGCAAAACACGGGGAAGAGATTTTTGTCCTTGTCTTCAAAACAAGGCTTAAATAACAGTATTTCCTAAAATCTCCATATACTCAACTCTTAGATCTTTCATATCCTAATAGAGGAAAAGCATGGGGATAGAAATGCCTGGTTTTTCCACTATATGATAGTTAAGAGGATGGGTTTTCTTAAGTTATATATTCCCATACAAAAAATGAGTTATAACTATGACTAGATTAAAATCCATAATTATATTAAAATCCCCACTTTGTGAATGAGTGCCCTTATGGAACCCCATTCTGAATACAGAAATGTGAAGTTCCTGGCAACATTAAACATTTGAAAGTCCATAGTCACTACAGACAAAGGCCTGCCTGTGAATGCTGGTTTAACCACTTAATAGCTGTGAGAAAAGAGGGAATTTATTTTTTCTCACAGACTTAGGTTTCTAATTTCTAACCTGAGAAAAATGCCTACTAACAGCCATGAAGAGGTGCCCAGCTTCTGAGCCCGATGTACCACTCCTGCAATTTCTTTCAACAGTTTATACAACAAAACAAAACTTGGAAGAAATTATACTTTTTATACTACAAAGTGTGGCCTCATAACCCTAACAGAGAAACCACAACAGTGAGACCCTAACAGATCTGCTGATGACATTTTTGTTAAAGGACTGCAAAAATGCCAGAATTCTATCCAAGTCAATCTCACGAAGAAAAGTGATAAGCATAAAAGACCCACCATATTAACAGTTATTGTTTATAAGACTGTGACCCCAGAGTCCCTTAAGAGCTCTAGTGACTGAAGCTCACTACTTCATCCTAAGCTAGATAAGCAGGAATGGCCTGGAAGAAAAGCAGATGGAAGTCTTGCTCTGCAGGTTTCTCACAACCCAATTCAGACAGCATGAAGTTTTCACTCCAACGAAAGGGAATACAGGCACACATAAGCGATCATAAATTCAGGAAAGACAGAAAGTTGCTTACCTTCTGAGATCTTTCCAGGCCAGGACAGTGGCCCTGTGACCTAGGGGGCTGTAGGAGAGTTCAAAGTGAACATCCCTGGCCTCCTCTGTTACATAGACTCATTCCCTGGTCCTTATACGACCACTACAATGAAAAGACAGGAGGAAGGACCTTTTCCACTGTATGTTATGATATGTGTGCCCTCTACCTATTCCATTTTTATACGAAAGTGGCCCAATATGTCCTCTGGACCTTAAGAAGGAAGTCGGATATTTTTGGCCACTCCTTGTGAAACATTAAATAAAGGGTAGGATTTGGATACTGCTCACCCACCCTATCTTCTCTGCCAAGTGGCCAACAGCCTTGACCAGACTGGACAGAAATAAAATAGTACAAAAGTAGGAATTCTCCCAAATCAAAACCTAATTTGTGTAAGATTTCTTGTCATTCACATGATTAAAGGGGGGGGCACAGATCAAATCTAAGAAGTGCAACAGGGTACAGAAAACATTTATTTTCCCTTAAATCCTAGAGGGACAAGAGTCCTTTAGGTATACATGATATAAATTAGTGTTCTATTGGAAAAGCTTTCCTTTTCTTCCATCCTTTGTCCTACTTGTGCATAGGCCAATTTTATGACACCAAATACATGGAGGTTCAGTAGTATCAACAAATAAGGTGACACAAGAGAGAAAAATCAAATATTCACCTCAAAGTGATGTTTATACCCTCTAATACAGAGCCAAATATTGTACTAATCTTGACCCATAAAAGTAGTCCTTCTCCTTCTCTGAGTGAGTGAATAAAAGTGTCATAAACATAGAGAGAAAGCCTTACCATTCAGAATAAACTAAGAGAAATGTGAAATGTTAACTGAGGAAACATTGGGCAAGTTATTTCACTATGGCTAGACTGTGTGATGTCAATTTGTCTAAGACTGGAACCATGTTTCCTTGATTCCCCTTTTCTGTAGGCATAGTAGGAGTCTAGATTAGAATTGGCTAAAAGAGAAATGCACTCATATTTTGGAGGGAAGAAATGAAGATACTATTCTCCAAAGTTGTAAAGATGATACATAAGGGCATAAAGACACAGATATGTCCTATGGTTCCTGGCTGACTGTTGCTTCTCTCAACCCCATGTCCAGCTCATCTTCCCAACAGCTGCACCTGCTGAAAGTAACAGTTTCAGGGTGACTATCAGGCTCTAGCTACAGGCTCACAAAAGCAGTGAGTCCTCTTCTCATACCACTGATTATAAGAATACTATGTGCTTTGGGAAATTTCACCACGGGAAGAAGTTTGTAAGATTCCTTGACATGTAGATGATGTTAAAAAGGTTAAGGAAGAAATTATTCCAATTCCCTACAATCTCTCCCAGGAAATGGAAGCAGAGGGAACACTTCTTAACTTACTCTACAAAGCCAGAATTACTCTACCAAAAAACTAAATAAAGAAAATGCAAGAAAAAATAAAACAACTATAGACCAATATTGTTCATGAACAAAGATCAAAGATCCTCAATAAATAATAGCAAATTGAATTCAATAATTATGAAAAGTACTACATAATATAACCAAGTGAGATTTATTCTAGGTGTGCAAAAATAATTCCACACTTGAAAACTAATTAATGTAATCCATCATATCAACAAACGAAAAGAAAAAAATCGTATGATCCTATCAATAAATTCAGAAATTGCATTTGACATAATATAACAACCAGTCATGATAAAAACTGTCAGCAAACTAGAAATGAAAATTTCCTCAATGTGATAAGAAACATACAAAAAAACCTATGGCTAACATCACTCTTAATGAGAAACTAGACACTCTTCCGCTAAAACTGGGAAAAAGGCAAGGATGTCCCTCTCACCAATTCTACTTAATATTACGAAGAAGGTCCTAGCTAGTGCAATCAGATAATAAAAAGAAATGAAAGGTATACATGTTGAGAAGGAAGAAGTAAAATGGTCTTTGTTCACAGATAATATGATTTTCTATGTAGAAAATCCCAGAGTCAAGAACAACAACAACGGCCATTCCTGGAACCAATAAGTGAAGACGTCAAGGTCACAGAATTCAAGGTTAATATAACAAAAGTAGATTCCATTCTTACATATCACCAATGAATAATTGGTATGTAAAATTTTTTTGAAAATACCAGGTATAATAGCACTAAAAGAGAAAATTCAAAGAAAAAATACTTGGGTAAAAGTAAGATGCAGGATTGCCAGGACACCTGAATGCTTAGATCCTCTCCTGCTGAGTAGGAGTGGTTCCGCAGTCAGTCGGGGCAATGGTTGGACCCAAAATCTCACAGACCAGATGCAGATGCAGATTCTTAGAGCAATAGTGCATAAAATGGTGGGGACTTCCCTTTGTGAAAAGGAAGGAGGAGTTTTAGAAGAGGAAGCCCCAAAGTAACCATGTCTCAGTCACAGGGCTGTCTTTACAGAAAAGAGCATAGATATGTAGATGAGATTTGGAAAATTCACCTTGTGGGACTGAGGAAAGGTGAGGAGGGAATAAATAAGCCACACTGTATCTCTACTCAGTCAACATGTGGCTGAGTGACTTTAGTAATATTCTAATATACATATATATCACAGTTGATTAAGCCATTCTCCTGTTGATAGACATCTGGGTTATTTCATGTTTGGGGCTATTATGAATAAAGTTGCTAGAAGCAAAAAAAGTAAAGAATAAAATAAAATGAATTCAACAAATCAGAGTAGACTGTGGATTACAGTTCTTCTATAACTCCTACAAATAAGCTCAAATCCCAGTTACAACTTTACATAATTGTGACTCAAAAGCAAGTCAGGATCTCATTATAGCTTGGAAACTTGATCATTTTCAATTGACTTATCCAGTAAATAAAAAAGAGAATTTCTCCTTTGCATTTTTCTTCAACTATTTTCCCAAGAGAAATTGAATTACCACATGACAATATATCCAAATAGAAGGAAATCTATTTTCTGGTGAAGTGCAATGGCCATAGCAGTAGATATCATTTCTTAATTCATGACTTATGCTATTTGATGGGGTCAATATTGTCTGATAAGGTCAACAGATGATCAGTTTTGTTCCACTATAGTGCATCTCCTTGAAACATTTTTCTCGACCTTTTGCTCAGTCTCTAGAATTATTCCTTCTACATGCATACTTGAATCTTTTCTATTATGAGACTTTGTATCTAGTGTCATTGTTTTATTGGCATATTTCTGCAAACTCTAATTATAGATAATTTTCTTCAAACTATTAACCTGAAAACCAGAAATTGTACCCAAATCAAAATTGGACTCCGTGTTTTCATATTGCTTTCATCTGACAGACAGGGTATTCTTATTAAATGCCATTCTTTATTGTTCCTCATCATTAATGTCAGTCTTATTGGGTGTTAATTTATTTTTCTCAAGTTCAAAAGCACTAAGGAGATGCTTAAAAGTCTGTGGATTGAAGTCATTTGCATGAACAAATTAGGTTTCTTCTTTATTATAGGACATATCCATATAAGCCAATATGAATGTCCTCTCAATGCCTTCTTGTTTTGATTTGAGTCCACAACACAAGATGTTAAAGAAGTTGTGTGGCATTTACATAACGTGTAGTCACTTCAGATGATGGTACCAGTGGATTTTAGAAAATTTACCTTTTGAACCTCAATAACAAGTAATTTGAGAATTTATTGCAATATCTAAGAAATATTCCAAGACTACTTCATGCTTTTTAATAATGCAGATAAAGGACTGGTGAGGTCGAGATAAAGTTATTTATTTTTATAAGCTGCCAGATTTGGCAGCTAATAAAACGTATTTTCAGAATATAAATTCAATTTAGATCTTAAAATACATTTCAAAAGTATAACCGTATCTACTTCCGAGATTTGTTGTGAGTAGTGCAAAGACACAAACCTTCAGGGAGATCACGTATCAGCTGAGGAGTCTGGTGAAGACCATATCTTTTATGGGCCTCCAACTCCTAAATGTAAAATTGGCTTATAGATTAAAATAAACTATCTGTCTATGTATCTAGGATCTATGTACATACATATATATGTATGTACATCCGTGTGTGTGTGTGTGTGCGTGTGTGTCTACCTATGTAGGCACATAGTTAAGGCTCTCATTAAACATAGCTGTTCTTCATCTAACCCAGGGGTGGCTGATTTGGAGGTGGGACAGAGTGTTAGTGTAGAAAAACAGTCCTGGAGTACCCAAATGTTAGCAAGGAAAACCTTTAAAAGCTATTTCTCTGCTCAGTTACCGCCATCCTTATTTCCCCAATTAACTCCTAATACTCCATCATGTGTCACAGCCAAAATAACCTCTTCCAAGAAGTTTTCTCTAACCACTCCATTTGAGGCAACTGCCCCTTCCATTGCATTGCATTAATTTGTGTTTATTTCATTGTTCTTTCTTATCAGTTTGTGTCATACAATGATGAAATCATCTTTCTTCTCTTTTTAATTCATTATATTTAAATTCCAGTATAGTTAACATACAGCATTATATTAATTGCAGGTGTACAATATAGTGATTCAACAATTCTCTACCTCACTCAGTGTTCACATAAGTGTAATATTAATCCCCTTCATCTATTCCACCCATCCCCCATCTGCCCTCTGATAATTATAAGTTTGCTCTCCATAGTTAAGAGTCTGCTTTTTTGGGGGGGTGGGCAGGGGGTTGTCTCTTTTTTTACTTTGTTCATTTGTTTTGTTTCTCAAATTCTGCATATGAGTCAAATCATATAGTAATTATCTTTCTCTCAATGACTCATTTCACTTAGCATTATACTCTAGGTCCATCCATGTTGTAGAAAATAGCAAGATTTCATTCTTTTATTTGGCTAAGTAATATCCTTATATATGTATATATACTTTTTCTTCTTTATCCATTCATCTATCAAGGGACACTTGGGCTACTTCCATACTTGGTTATTGTAAATAACACTACAATAAACAGGACTGCATATATCTTTTTAAATTAGTGTTTTTGCATTCCTTGGATAAATATCCAGTAGTGCATTTGCTGGATCATATGGTAGTTCTATTTCTAATTTTTTGAGGGACCTCCACACTGTTTTCCACAGTGGCTGCACCAGTTTGTATTCCCGCCAAGAGTGCATGAGTGTCCCTTTTTCACTACATCCTCACCAACACTTGTTTTTTCTTGTGTTGTTGATTATAACCATTCTGACAAGTGTAAAGTGACATCTCATTGTGTTTTTGATTTGCATTTCCCAGATGCTGAGTGATGTTGAGCATCTTTTCTTGTTTCTGTTGGCCATCTGTATGTCTTCTTTGGAGAAATGTCTGTTCATGTCTTCTGTCCATTTTTAATTGGATTATTTGGGCTTTTTAGTGTTGAGTTATATAAATTCTTTATATAGTTTGGATACTAATCCTTTATCAGATGTGTCATTTTCAAATATCTTCTCCCACTCAGTAGGTTGTCTTTTAGTTTTGTTGATTCCTTTGATGTGCAGATGTTTTATATTTTGATGGAGTTCCAATAGTTTATTTTTGCTTTTGTTTCCCTTGCTTCATAAGACATATGTAGAAAATGTTGCTAAGAACAATGTCAGAGAAGTTACTGCCTGTGCTCTCTTTAGGATTTTTATGGTTTCTGGTCTCACATTTAGGTCCTTAATCCATTTTGAATTTATTTTTTGTATGGCATAAGGCAGTGGTCCAGTTTCATTCTTTTGCATGTAGCTGTCCAGTTTTCCCAACAACATTTGTTGAAAAGACTTTTTCCCATTGCATAGTCTTGCTTCCTTTGTCAAAGAAAATTGACCATCTAATTGTCAATTGGCTTATTTCTGGCCTTTTTTTTTTTTTTTAAGATTTTATTTATTTACTTGACAGAGAGAGAGACAGCCAGCGAGAGAGGGAACACAAGCAGGGGGAGTGGGAGAGGAAGAAGCAGGCTCCCTGTGGAGCTTGATCCCAGGACTCAGACGCTTAATGACTGAGCCATCCAGGCGCCCCTATTTCTGGCCTTTCTGTTCTGTTTCATAGATAGATAGATAGATAGACAGATAGAGGTCTATATATATTTATAAATATTTTGTGTGTGTGCCAGTACCATATTGTTTTGATTACTATAACTTTGTAATGTAACTTGAAGTTTGGAATTATGATACCTCCAGTTTTGTTTTTCTTTTTCAAGACTGCTTTCGCTATTCACGTTCTTTGTGATTCCACACAGTTTTTAGATTGTTTGTTCTAGTTCTGTGAAAAATGCTGGTGGTATTTTGATAGGGATTGCGTTAAACCTGTAGCGTGCTTAGGTAACATAGGTATTTTAACAATATTTGTTCTTCCAATCCACGAGCATGGATGTCTTTCCATTTCTTTGTGTTGTATTCAATTTTTCCATCAATATTTTATAGTTTTTGGAGTACAGATCTTTCACCTCCTTGATTAATTTTATTAATTAATAAATAAATTTATTTATTAGGTATTTTATTATTTTTAGTATAATTTCTCTTTCTGCTACTTATTAACATATAGAAATGCAACAGATTTCCATATACTGATTTTGTATCCTGCAACCTTACTGAATTCATAATTTAGTTCTCATAGTTTTTTGGTGGACTGTTTAGAATTTTGTCATCTGCAAATAGTGAAAGTTTTACTTTTTCCTTACCAATTTGGATATCTTTTATTTCTTCTTCTTGTCTGATTGCTGTGGCTAGTACTACCAGTGTTGAACAACATAGTACTACCACTATGTAGAACAAAAGTGATGAGAGTGGACATCCTTGTCTTGTTCCTGATCTTTTTTTTTCATTGAGTATGATGTTAGCTGTGGATTTTTCACATATGGCCTTTATTACATTGAGGTATGCTACCTCTAAACCTACTTCGCTGAGGGTTTTTTTAAGCATGAATGGATGTTATACTTTGTCAAATGCTTTTTCTGCATCTATTGAAATTATCATATGCTTTTATCCTTTTTCTTATTGATGCAGTTGATTGATTTGTGAATATTGAACCACGCTTGTATCCCAGGAATAAATTCCAAGTGATCATGGTAAATGATTTTTTTTTAATGTATGGTTGGATTTGGTTTGGTAATCATCTGCCTTCTGTGGTAGGCAATTTACCACCTTAACGGCATCTACTTCGTTCATTCATTCATTCATTCATTCATTCACTTTTATACGTCATTCAAGTAATATTTCTTTACCATAGCTTGGTTTCAGATAGTTTTCTTAGCATTGGGAATAAAAATAAATCAGACAAAGATACTGCCCTTATGTACTTGTAGTACATTAGAAAGATCCAATCACATAATCACATAGTGATTTTTGAGCTGAGTCTTGAAAGGTAAGTGTTTGCTTATCTGAGAGAGAAGATAAATGTCCTCACAGAAGAAGCAGCAGAGCAAAACCATCAAGAGATAACACATGTGACCATTCTTTTTTGTATTCCTTAAATCATGCATAATGCCTACAATATTGAAAGTAATCAAATTATTTAATCAATGAACAAAGGCAAGAATGATCTCTGTAAAAAAGCACTTATCAGAGTGCCAAGATTTTATAATAACTCAATAAATTAAATAAATTCCACATATCAATTAGAATTAAACTGAGAGTCAAGGGATGTGAGAATTTTTAATTGGAGTATTAAAAATACCAGCTGGTGATTTTACAGATGATCCTAAACACTGTCGTAAGGATAGGTAACTGCATTTTTCATGCATATCAGTCTCTTGAGATGCATAAACTCTTTTTGTTTTAATGTGTCCCTGTAATAGAGTTTCCTTTTATGAATTAATAGAACAGGTAAAGAAATGCTAATGCAAGAATAAGGGGAATTTTTAATTCTATGGTCCCCAAGAAATTCTCAGCAGTCAACGTCCATAGACTACCTTTCATTTTCTCATATATGTCTTGCCTTTCAATTATTTCTCAAATTGATGTCTTGTGATCTCATACCTTTATCCCACCCCAAATACAACCTCTGCCAAACTCCTCCCATGGCTTTCTTCTACCCTTAGCTCTTCATTTCCTATTCTCCAAACTCGCATGTGACACCTCTAACTATAATATAACTAAGCAGCGACAGGGCCCTTGTACAGTGGGATTCCTGGGACTGGTGCCTAGGCAGTTCTGTCGTAAGTAAGTCTCAGCCCCACAGGCTTGTGGTCCAAATCTGTACCTCCCTCACCTATTGTGGTTGCAATCACCCTTCTTCAGTCCATTTGTTTGTCCTAAAGCCCTTAGCTTATAACTGGCATAATACATTTAATTTCTACTGATTAACATCACTGGTTATAAAGATTATTTTTGAAATAGTGGCTAAGAATGTGAGTTCTTGAATTTGAATCCTGGTTTCTTCACTTAGTGAGTGACCATAAGTAAGTTTTCTTATCTATAGAATGGAGACAGAGTATTACCTACTTTACTGGATTCTTAGGAGGATTAAATGCAATATTATCTGTAAAGCTATTGCAGGATAACTTCTTTAAATGCCTCATTATCACCTTGAATATTCCCTAATGCCTACCATATAGTTAATGGCTTTGTTCCTTCCTTTATTTAGGGGAAAAGTAAAGATGAATATAACCACTTGTGACTTTTAACTATTATTCTGAAATTGCAACAAGATCTTTGTGTTTTTCTCTCAGAAAGACACTATTCCAAAAATTGTAACTAATAGCCCTCAGAGTTGTTTTGGAATTTAGGTTGCTTTTTTCTGACTTTAGGAGGGAAATATTAAAATTGGAAACTATTATATTTGGGAACTATTATATTATATATACTATATTATATATTTTTACTTTATATTATGTATTTGGGAATGATTATGTTATATTTTATCTTAGAACTATTATATTTGCATGTGGTTTCATATGTTGAATTGCCTACCCCCATGATTCTGGCAGGGGTTAGGAGAGCAGAAATGTTTTGCCAAACCTTTACATCAAGCTTGTCTTGCTTTTGGTCATTTATCAAGGCAATCCTTTAAAGGCCCAAAACTGCTCAATGAAAGTACATTCTGATCTAAGCAACAGAAATATGTTTTATGTAAAATAATGGTGATAATGATGATGATGATAAACATATTAATATAGAACTAGTTTTCATTTTAAGTTATTTGCTTATCCATCTAATGTCTTAAGACAATGAATACTGTGAAGTATGTACATACATAAACACTTCAATTCAGATGAATCCTCTCTGTAGCTAGGGCTATTACCCTCTTACTGGTATAGCAACACGAAGCTGAAACTCCATTTGTGAGCTGGGGTCCTCCCTAAAAAGACCAATTTATAACAAAATCTTTTCTTCGGTCACTAGACACCCTCCTAAATTTAGTTGTGGCCTGATTATCTTAACTTTAAATCCAGCTGACAAAATGTTGTTATAACCACACAGCTTGCATTTATATTCAAAATAGAGCATATGAAAAAATAATAAAATCTAAGCATATGATTGATTCCTCAAGGACTTGTGGAGTAATAGAGACATGCTCCACACCTTCTCTACTATCAGCTGCATTACACCCACCTGCATTAGAATACGGTGTAAAATAGAATCCTTTCTCTTTAGCTTGGTATTCTCTTCTCCCCTACCTCTGCTTGTATTTTTAAAAAATTTGGCTCGAAAAGATAGGAAGTAGCATTAAGACTTACTAGTATTTTACCCATTCATAGAGTCAGGGATCTCAAGGAGCTTTGGGTGTACCTTCTCCATTCCAGGGGGCACCATTTACATAGACCATGTATAATCTACCATGGAACGATACAAGGTTTGGAATCATACAAGGATCATTCCTTGGGTCAAGAGCTCTTCTTCCTAGGTGGGATTTGAACCCATGTCTTCCTGAGGCTGAGCCCAAACTTGATGTTCTTCTACTCTCCTGTTTATTCTCTGAAGCAAAACGAATAAAGGCTAACTATCCAAAGTCTTTAAAAAAAAAAAAAAAAAAAGAGCTCTTCTTCCTATTTATTTATTTATTTATTTATTTTTGAGAGCCTCTACTCTGAGTTTTATTCCTGGAAACAGAAAATAAGAACTCCCATACGAACTAAGATTAGATTGGATCCAATACTCATACAATAAGAATTAATTATTTCTATTTATTTAGTCATTCATATGATCACTGAAACATTTGTTGAGATTTTCTATGCTGGATGTAAACACCAAAAAGGCAATAAAAATAGACCTATGGTCAGCCTTCATGGAGCCTACAATTTATCTGTGGAGTCTCACATTAGCTGGACATATAAAACTTTGTAATAATAAAAGATACAATTTTTTAAAAAATCAAGGAGTTGACAGTGTATACCAGGAATCAGATATGGTCTGTCGGTATCATGGAAGGCTGGGAAGAACTTAAGATTGAGTGGAGAGATGAAGATGAGTAGGGGTTAATAATTCAGAAAGACAGGCAGAGAAAATCACATGTCCGGTTTCTGGGAATTGAGGAAAGTCAGCTTGGTAAAACACAGTGAGCAAGGAGAAATATATAAGCAAATGAGGCTGGGGAAGTCTATGGCATTACTCAACACACCAAACTAAGAATTTTGGTCATTGCTCTCAGGGGTCATTGGGGAGTCCTTAAAAGGTTTTAAGGAAATACACTTCACAACTCTTTTGCATTTGTAGAAGATCATTCTTCCTCTGCTATTGAAAATGAAGAGACTTGCAAGTGGATCCTGGGGGAAGTTAGAAAGCTATTTTAGTGGTTAGCAAAGGAGACAGGGAAGAGAAGGTAATGGTTAGGGAATGGTCCTCATCTAGTATGGATTTCTCTGGGTTTTTAAGAGAAATGCTTTGAATAAGTGGCAGGGATAAAGGGTACAACACAGGGAATATAGCCAATGCTATTATCAAATAGAATTGTATGGTGACAGATGGTAGCTATGCTCGGGGTGAGCACAGCGTAACATATAAACTTGTTGAATCACTATGTTGTACACCTAAAACTAGTGTAACGTTGTGTGTCAACTATTGTATTTTGTCATGGCAGGGCAGTGGTTTTCAGTTGCTTTTTTGTTTGTTTTTTGTTTTTTGGTAGCAGCAGCAGCATCTCTTTTGAATAAAATCGTTTGACACAGTATTAAAATGGATAATGGTGGAATTGCTTTGCCTTAAGTAGGGTGGGTGTTACTAAGCTTTGTTCTCTTGACTCTCATTGAAGCTTTGTGTAACCACAAGGGTTCTGCAGATCTTTTCTGGAGAAGCCATTATATAAAGAACAATGTGGCAGAAAAAAAAGCTTTTTCTATGGAAATATGAGACTTTGTATAGTTAATATTATTAGTTAATCATGAATAAATCATATAATCTGAAACTCTCAGTATTTTCATTCATAAAATGGGGATGATGATACTTAATTCTCTAACACGAATGTTGGTATGATAACTAACCAGTGGTGCTCAGCAACTCACTTACCCATAAATTTGTCTCCAGATGCTTATAATCATACATCACAAATTGGCTTCTGCAGGAAGCACACTCTGGGCTGAAGATCGGTGTGCAGGATGCTTATGACGGAGCGCAGTTGGAATTAATCTCTATGGAAAGGGAAGGAAGGAAGCAGGATGGAACAAAGGAAAAAGTTGATATAGGAGGTTCCAAAAACAATGCTGGCTAGCCTGAGGGGCTCTGGAGTAAGTCAGCAAATGTGTCCCATACTGAACCAAAAACGCTGAGTATTTTATATGTATGCTACCCAATGCTGCATGGCACCCCTGTATGGTGTGGCCGCCTCCCTGAGACTTCTAAATCCTTTCTCTACAGTATGCTATGGTGATTCAGATATTTATTTTATTTTTTAAAAATTTATTTTTTATTCAAATTCAATTTAGTTAACATACAGCATCTTATTAGTTGAAGGGGTAGAATTTAGTGATTCATCAGTTGCATACAACACCCAGTGCTCATTCCATCAAGTGCCCTCCTTAATGCCCATCACCCAGTTACTCCATCTCTGCACACACCTCTCCTCCAGCAACCTTCAGTTTGTTTCCTGCGGTTAAGGGTCTCTAATGGTTTGCCTTCCTGGCTGTTTTTATCTTATTTTATTTTCCCTTCCCTTCCTCTACATTCATCTGTTTTATTTCTTAAATTCCACATATGAGTGAAATCATATGGTATTTGTCTTTCTCTGACTGACTTATTTTGGTTAGTATAATACCCTCTAGTTCCATCCACGTGGTTGCAAATGGCAAGATTTTGTTCTTTTGGATGGCTGAGTAATATTCCATTGCATATATAGACCACGTCTTTTTCTCCATTCATCTGTAGATAGACATCAGGGCTCTTTCCATAGTTTGGCTATTGTGGACATTGCTGCTATAATCATTGGGGTGCATATGCCCCTTTGAATCACTATTTTTGTATCCTTTGGATAAAAACCTAGTAGTAAATTTCACATAATACAGGACATTGTTTTACAAATGCTTCTAGGAACCAACCTAGCATTGAGCAGATGGTTGAACCATCTCCTAAGGTCTTTGCCAAGGTATAAAAACTAGTATCTTGGAACAATGCTCCAACAAAACAAAATAAAACAAAACAAAACAAAACAACTCTCCATTATCCAGTTTTGCCTCCTAGTCCCCAAAATAACCACCCTCAGAATTACTCTCATGCATATGCCTTCTAGCTACTGCCAATTTATGCTGTCTCAGTCTTGCCACTCTTAGTGGTATAGTCCCTTTCTTCTTGTATCAGACCTGATATGTTCTTGGGTGGATTATTCAGTGGCTTAAAACTGGGTAGAGACTTAGTGTCCTGCAGGAAAAGTGGGGACTGCCTGTGAGTAAAAGGTTGTATTAAAGAGCAAAAACATCTTAATTATCTTTAAATAGGACTGAGATACTCACCCTGAAAGGTCATGGTGGGCCACTTCTGAAGGATCACAGGCTTCAAGTGAATCTGGGTATTCAAGATCCTATGGATCTTGGAATCCATGTGTCCCCATCCCAAATGTTAGTGTCCCATTCTTCCCTAATCATGGTCCTGACGTTGGTAGCTGAAACACCTTGATTAGTAATATTACATTCGTTGTCACTTAGCTATCTGATAATTAAGTTCTGGTCGTTGTCTCTGGCTTTCTCTAAACTTCCAATGCAGAAGATAAGAACCTACCTGCATGCTACAAAGAAGACCATCTGGTTTTCACGCAGGGCTTAGAGGCCGCCTCTTTTTTTTCCTTAGACCATTAATTGAGTCTCAGAACAATCATCCACTTCTTTGCTATCTGGCTTCTGTTTCTGTTGTATTTCTCCAATGGCTCAGTTATGTAGCACAGTTCCTCCCACAGATACCATATCCCGATTCACTACCAGGAAGAGTTCGGGTAGTATGGCCACCACGCTGCGCAGTGACAGAAGGGGCTACACCTGCCACCACTGCCGGGACCACGCTGCTGCCCAGTGACATGCGATCCATCCTCACACACCATCATTGGCCTGCTTTCTTAGTCCGGTGCACCCATTTTCCCCGCCTTTGCTTTCTCAGTTCATCACATAGCATATTTATTGGTAGGCCTTTTTTTTTTTTCCTTTAACTTAAGCGAAACTTTCATAGCGTTCCTTTTGAAGCAATCTATTTTTCTTTTTTTAAAGCAATCTAGTTTAAAAATAAGTTGAGGCTAAAAGAGAACTTGGGATCTTCCCACAGAATCAGCCGCGGCACTGACGGGAGGGCGGACAGCG
Organism: Ursus maritimus; assembly: GCF_017311325.1. Classification (NCBI taxonomy): domain Eukaryota; kingdom Metazoa; phylum Chordata; class Mammalia; order Carnivora; family Ursidae; genus Ursus; species Ursus maritimus. The sequence goes on from NW_024427107.1 coordinate 74,532,956, forward strand.
GGCAGGGTGCTCCAGGTTGGACCGTCTCCCCCTCGGACAGGAGGGCGCCCCGGACTCCCCGCTCGGCCTGGCAGCAGCCTTCTCCAGCGGCGGGTGCCCACCTGCCCGGTCCTGGGGCTCGCGACCTGGCCTCGGCCTGCGCTTGGCGGACTCTGGCGGCCACTCCTCGCCGGCCAGCTTGAGTCCCGTTCCCGCCCCCCCCCC